>NC_136507.1:32085194-32095194 GCF_053919585.1 Euprymna scolopes | reverse complement strand
TTCATTAGTCCATTACTTTTGAATATAAAAAACCCGAGTATATATATATATATATATATATATATATATATATATATATATATATATATATATATATATATTGGCAGTAAGTCATTATTCAGGTACGTCTGATTTATATATATATATATATATATACATACATGTGTGTGTGTGTGTGTGATCATGTGTACCTACTCCGGAAGTATTTAAAAAGATTTTTAGTGGTATATATATGTATGTATGTATATATATCAATGTATCAAGTCTGGTGGGGGAACCAGTTTAGTCGCCGGTGACCCGACCATGAGGCAGGTAGTACTGGGTTACATGGTACCAGTAGCATATGCCATGACCTTCCAAAGAGCGAATGAACTCTTTTCTGGGTCAACGGCCAACTAGCACCGTGTATATTTGTGTTTGTGTATATGTGTATTGGGGTAGAGAGGGCTCCCGTAAGCCGTGCTAAAGGCAACCTTTCTAGGAGAAGAAAATCTCTGATTTAAAAAACCATAAATCGGAAGACCAGTACCCGCATTAAGCTGGTCTGCAGTTTAATTTGTTGCTGGCTATCTTGCTCTTGCTTGTTGCTGGATCTCAACAATTTGAACCGAGAGAGAGAGACTTAGCTGTCGTACAAAGCTAAGACTCTGTAACATCATCTTTGTATAGATACTCCCTTAGGCATTTGGGCTCATGAATTTTAAATGTCTGAGGGAGTGGCACTCGTCATCATATATATATATATATATATATATATATATATATATATGTATAATGAGAATAATAGAAATAGTATTCCGACGAAATAGAGAAATAAAAAAAGGAACAAATCAAGTTATATGTTCATGAACATTTCGTCTTTATTGCGAAACTTCCTCTGAATGAATGCGTTTATCCATGGGAAGTACTAAAATAAAGACGAAACGTTAATTAACACATAACTTGGTTTGCTCCTTTTTTGTATTTCTCTCTCTCTCTCTCTCTCTCTCTCTCTCTCTCTATATATATATATATATATATATATATATATATATATATATATATATATATATATATATATATATATATATATATGTGTGTTTTACAAGGTAGTCACCACTTATCAAGGCCCGGAAGCCAGTCGGGGATAAGGGTTATTATGTGTACAGTACGTTAGTGTTGGAGATTTGATAAAGTGTCTTACTTAAGGAGGCGGTTCATCAGGAATTTGTTCACATTGGACTTGAAGACATCCAGGTTGTAATCAGGTGGGAAACAGGCAACCGGAACAGAGTTCCACAGGCGTGCACTTCTAAGAAAGAAGTTTTGTTCATGAAATTTACGTTTTGATTTTGACACGGATAAGGAGTGGGGAAAACTTTTGACAGTGGTTTCAGCTAGGCGGGTGTTTATTGTGAAAGATTGGGGAGGGGGGACCAGAGATTGGAGTTCAGACGAGCACCTGCCATGGTAGTAACGATAAAACAACGACAGGCTCGCAACGTCTCTCCTGTGGGAGAGAGGTTGCAAGGAAAAGAAAAGGGCATCACCCACTTGGCCACGAAGCCTATTTTGCACTCTGTCAAGGCAGGATAGGCTGTTTTTAGCAGCTCCTGCCTAGATGTGGCAGCAGTACTCCATCCTTGGACGTACTTGGCTTTTTTCAGATAGAGAATTGCATCAGGGGTGAGATATCTTCTGGAGCGATAGAAGGATCCTACCATTTTTCCAGCAACCTTGGCAACTGACTTGATGTACGTGTTCTATTTCAGGTCAGGAGTAAAGGTCAAGCCCAGAAGCTTATCAATACATGGAGCTTCCCTTAGACGAGAGCCACCCATTTCAATTTATGCCAGATGGGGATCAGAGTGTTGATGTAAAGACAGGAGCTTGGTTTTAGATGCATTAAAAGTAACCAGCCACCTCCTTCCCCACTGTACCACGTGCTCAAGATCGGAGGAGAGAGTATCTAAGAGGACTTTGTCATTTACGGCCTTTGATGTGTTGCCATAGATGGTCGTGTCATCAGCATAGATGTCAACGAATGATTGAATATGTGCTTTGGGAGATCATTGATGTATATCAGGAAGAGAGTCCTAGTATGGACCACTGAGGGACTCCAGCATTAATATTAAGGGCCTCTGATTTCTGCCCATCAACCACTACTCTTATGAGCCTATCGGAGAGAAATGATTTAATGATCGAGAAAACATTTCCAGTTATACTGTAACTGGAAATCTTGTGAAGTAGGCCCTTATGCCATACCTTATCAAAGGCCTTTGATATGTCAAGAGCAATTGCCCTAGAGAGGAAGCCTTTGTCCTATGAGATATAACAGTTAGCACATCTGCTGTAGACCTGGCAGAACGGAAACCATATTGCATGTCACTAAGATTATTTCTGATGAGGTGGTTGACTATTTCTTTATTTAATAAGGATTCCAGCAGCTTACTCATGACACACAAGAGACTTATTCGTCTGTACTGAGAGGGAGATGACTTATCACCTGAATTCTTAAATACTGGGCATACATATGAGGTTTTCCAGGGTGTTGAGAAGCACTTCTCTTTAAGGCAACGCTTAAAGAGTTTTGTAAGTATGGGGGCAAATTCTAGTTGAAGCTTTTTCAGCACAATAATTTGAATGCCGTCAGGGCCAGTTGCTTTACTGGAATGAAGGTTTTTGATTAGCTTAGCGACATCACGCCCAGATATTTGTATATTGCAGAGCGTGTTGTCTGTTATAGGAGGAAATACGGAGAGTTGATGGCCTTCGTCGCATAGGTAGAATAACTGCAAAGTTCTTGGCAAATAGTTTGGCCTTATCTGATGCTGACGAGATGACCTCAGTTCTATTGATGATGGCTGGGATAGAATGCACGCTTCTGTTTAGGATCCTGTTTGCTATTTGCCAAAACTGGTGGGAACCAAGCCGCTGCTAAGCTACTTTGGATCTAACGGACTGAGCATATAGCTCTCTTGCATTTATTATTACTCTTTTGCAGTGGTTGCTGGCAGTTCTGAAGGCAGCTTTAGTCTCAGTGCATCTATTACGTTGGTAGCTATGGAAAAAGTGATTTCTGTGCGCGATGGCAGCAGCACATTCTGGGGAGAACCATGGCTGGCTGTTAGGTTTTTGTTGGAATTTTTGGGATGGTATTAATCGGTCTATGCCTACAATTAGCCATTCGGTCAGGTCTGATACTATGGAGGACACATATGTGTGCGTATGTGTGTTTTTGTGTGTATGTGTGTTTATGTGTGTTATTATTATTATAGCAGGATGCATGGAAATTGCACAGAAGAAAAAATTATTTTACATTTAATCAACAAAGTTTTGATAGCGCTGATATTTTTTGGATAGTGCAAAAGTGAAATTTTTAGACAAAAAAAAAAAAGAAACAACGCAGAAAATAAGAGTTAATTAACATTTCTTTGAAAATAATGTCCATTGTACTTTAAATATAGAACTGACCCAAACGAGATAAAGTAATAAGTAATATTAAATACTCAGAAAGTAATATTGTGCTACATAGTTCAATACAAATAATAAAATCGCATTGTAAGAGACAATCTTTAATTTATTCCTTCAGTTCACCACTTCTTAACAGACAATGCTCTTCTTTTTTGCCCTGTTTTTTTTTCGAATGTTCCCTTTTTTACATGATGTTTTACTGACTTTTCTTTTACGAGTTCCTTTCTCACACTTCACAACATTATGATATACATTATTATAATGATATTCACAACATTATGATTATACATCATTATAATGATATTCTAAAACGAGGCTGCATTAAAGGGAAGTCACCCTCATATTTTTGGCCAGGTTGGCATTTTTAAAAATAAAATTTGTATTTAGATTTTTTTTTTCAAAGCGTAACGTACAGACTAACTAAGAAAGGAAAAAGCAGATTATAATAATAATAATAATAATAATAATAATAATAATAATAATAATAATAATTATTATTATTATTATTATTATTATTATTATTATTATTACTTCCTCACCAGGAGCTTTTACACAGGTTAAAGATCTCCCTTTGAAAACAACCTGTGGTGTTTACTGGAAGCCGAGTGACAAGTCTTCCCAAATTTCCAGTACTCTCAACCTCTTTCGATTCGTAAATAAATTTGCGTTATCGTAACAACTGCTTACCATTGATTTCTCACTGGCAGCAGCCATTGGCCTCCATTGGAATTTGAGTGGCAATAAGCCTTCCCAAGGTCCCAGTTCTCTTCTCACTTGTCCAGCAGAGGTCTGGTCAGCATTCTCTCCTCGGCCTTTCCATTCTCCTTGACCGTTCTCAGCTATTTGACCTTACTTTTTGGAGGGGGCAAGAGGAGAGCATGGGTGAGAGGATACAGTAGAAAATTATTATTATAATTATTATTATTATTATTATTATTATTATTATTATTATTATTATTATTATTATTATTCATAGTAGTCTCAACTTTTAGATGTTTTAGTTAGAATTAGGCATTAGATCTGTAGCTTAACACTTTCGCTGTTTCTAGCAGGCAAGCCTTTTAAACATTGGAAATGAAATTGTCTAGTAAATCTGATTAAGTCATTTATGGTGGCTTTTCTTGGTGGCCTAAAGTGTTCCAATAACTATGGGAATCACCTAATTCACTTTTTAGATCTCTATATTTTTCATGTTGTAATATTTTTGGATAAGACCATCATCAGTGTCCATATAAGTAAATAAACTGTGTCTGTGGCCTGTGGGGATTCATAAATACAGTAATAAAACTCCCAACCAGCTGTTTACTCGTCAGCTGTCACAGACAAAACGTGTAAACGCACCACTGCGCATAGGCTCCACGCACACATCCGCCCAAAAAGAAAAATAATAAAAATTAATTAGCCAATGGGAACGATGCGCTAAAAAATTAAGATTTAAAAACTAACGTGTTTGTGGGAGCCGGCAAGGAGAAATATAAACCCAGGTTCTTTGTAAGTGACGAGAGAAGGAAACAAGGCACCAAAGAAACACAGAAGCAGTCAAGCAAGAAGTCGTAAAAACTGAAAACACTCCTCTCTGTGACCGTTGCTCGACCAACAAAAAGAAACAAGGATTAAGTACTCTTTATGAACATTCTTCTTTTTTTTTCTCTCCGTTTCTTACTTTGTATTATTTTGAAAGGCGAATTCACAGAAAAATTAACTTTTTTGAACACGTACAGTCAATCTAGTCTTTTATGGTTGAGAAAACTTATTACAAGTCTTAAATGTTTATAATTTGTTTTGTTTTAAATGTAGTTTCCATTTCATGCTTTTTTATATTTTAATGCACAAAGCAATCTATAGGCCCCTTGTTGCATTTAACATTTTTGTTACATGGAGGTCACCACTTATCAAGCCCCGGAAGCCACTCGGGGATAATGGTTATTGCGTGTACAGTAATCAATGGGATAGTATCGTAGTAATCATTAGTATTGGAGATTTGATAAAGTGTCTTACTTAAGGGGGCGGTTGGTCAGGAATTTGTTCATGTTGGACTTGAAGACATCCAAGGTGTAGTCAGGTGGGAAACAGGCAGACGGAACAGAGTTCCACAGTCGTGCACTTCTGAGAAAAAAGCTCTGCTCATGGAATCTACGTTTGGATTTAGGCACAGATAAAGAGTGGGGAAAATTAATGATAGTTTCAGCTAGACGGGTGTTTTTCGTGAAAGATTGGGGAGGGGGGACCAGAGATTGGAGCTCAGACGAGCACTAGCCATGGAAATAATGATAAAACAATGACAGGCTCGCAGCGTCTCTTCTGTGGGAGAGAGGCTGCAGGGAAGAGAAAAGGGCATCCCCCACTAAGCCACGAAGTCTATTTTGTACTCTGTCAAGGCAGGATAGGCTGTTTTTAGCAGCTCCTGCCCAGATGTGGCAACAGTATTCCATCCTTGGACGTACTTGGCTTTTATACGGATAGAGAATTGCATCAGTAGTGATATACCTTCTGGAGCGGTAGAAGGATCCCACCATTTTCCCAGCGTCCTAATTTGTCTTATTATGGAAGATTTTTCCAGAAATGTTATATGTATGCACTCAAATCGCGCCATCCTTCGTGTGACCTGCATATGTATTCATATCGTGGGCCATCGATATAAATTTTTCCTGTCATTTACAGGCAATTCTAAAATAAGCCTTTATTGGGGAAGTCTTAGTTTATATTTATCTTTTCCTAAGATAAATCTATAACTTTTTTAGTTGACAATTTCTCATATGAAATTCAAAATTACGCTATTTTATAATAGTCCCGCCCTTATTTTTGTTTCCAATTGCAAACAGTAAACAAATTGATCTATCTTCTATCCTCCTATAAATTCGTTTTTCTTTTGTGTGTATTGATATTCATATTAAAAACCCTCTTTTCTATTTATTTAAAAAGAAAATACAATTTTCTTATATATGGGATTTTGGATTGCATTCACTAGCAAAACATCTAGCTAATTTGCATATTCTTTTAAACATTCATTTTTATTAATTCCCTATTAGTTTTTTCGGTTTTCTTATGGGATGATCATCTTTAGTTAACTATTACGTGTAATTATATTCATGCAGATATTCTACATGATTTATACTAGCATAATATTTTCATAAAAAGGTTATAGTAAACACAAAATTGTTTCCATATATATTTATGGATGCGTATATATTTTTGTTTAATCTATTTATATATCTATCTATATATCTATGAAAGTGACCGTGTCTGTCTTTCTGTGTGTCTGTGTACATTTCCCTAAGCAATAACTTTGTCAATTTTAAGTTCACAGACTCGAAATTTGATATACAGGGTACTGAGATTTTGGAAATTTTTTGTGATCGGTTTTCGGCCAGAAATTTGGCTGTTAATAGGTCGAATACAAAAAAAGCAACAACAAAAGAGAAAAAACAACTGAACAGAAAAAAAAAACAGCAAAAAAAAGAACAAAAACAAAACAACAAAAACGCAACAAAATTAACAAAACAAATTTTTTTTACAAAACACAAATCAACAAGAAGCATAGCAAAAGTACAAAAAAAGAATAAAAGAAAACAAAAAAAAGAACAAAAAAGAATAAAAGAAAACAAAAAAAGAACAAAAAAGAATAAAAGAAAACAAAAAAAGAACAAAAAAGAATAAAAGAAAACAAAAAAAGAACAAAAAAGAATAAAAGAAAACAAAAAAAACAACAAAATCGATTTAAAAAAACAACAAAAAAGATTCACAAAAAAACTATAAAAAAACGCAAAATTCACTAAATATAAAATATTTCATACTTGAAAACATTTCTGACATTTTTGAAAGAATCAACTTTTGAATGCAAGAACACATCAGCTGAAAATTAGCATCACGCCTCGACAATTGAAGAATTTGACAGACTTTGTTAAGAATAGAGCAGCCAATATGTTGCACGCGGACTAGAATAGACCTTCCTCTTATTCACTGTCCTCCATCAACAAAACAACAAGAAAAAATAATCATTAAAAAACATTAATAAATACTTTAGAAAAATCGGACATCAACATTATATTAATTTTCTTGAAAGTTAAAAATAATCAATATAATTGCGACCGGGCAACATTGTGTTTCTCTGCTAGTTAACATAATTATTATAAATAAATAAACTCCCCCTCCACATTAAAAAAAAAACTTTTCGGCCTTTAAAATCTTGCCTTGTAACTAATTCCGTCTAACCTTCTCTAAGACTCAATACAAAAAAGTGATACTAGAATAAAAAGGACAAAAAAAAAACAACATAGGATGCCAAATTAACTTCACTAAATATGAAATGTTGCATCGCACTCGAAGACATGTCTGACATTTGTAAAAGAATTAACTTTTGGATGCATCGACCCATCAGGTGTGATGCGGTTGAAAAGGACGCTGCACATTTAACTTTCATGCCTACGAGGACCTGTCAAAATTGACCTTTCATAAAACAGGTGAATTTTTACTAAACGGACTTATCTTACAATTATATATATATATATATATATATATATATATATATATATATATATATATATATATATATATATATCCAGACATATATATAAATACATACATATACATAGATATATACAAATACATACATACATAGAAATACATACATATACAAATGCATACATATATATGTATACATATATCTACACACACATATATATACATACATGTATATACATATATATAAATACGATATATACATCGTATATATATATATATATATATATATATATATATAGTAATTTATAAAATATATATGGCGATTAAGCTACACAATCGCCATGTATATTTTATAAATTACTAACTAGTTCTACCTACGTATTGAGCACTTTTGAAGTAAATACTTAAAGTTTACGCATAAATCTATACTTTCGTATATTAATTTTATGTGAGTAAATGAAGTAGTTATATATATATATATGTTCTGTCGTGGAACAACAGTGAAAATAAGAACAATCAAGTCGAGGTTCAGTTGAGGAACAAGTGTATTAACAATAATGTACAAGGATAGTAAAGCGTGTATATCTGCTGGGCACTCGGCTAGCAGTTGAAGTGCAGTCGCATCTCTCTCACCGGTGTTGGAATTACTAGCGCTATTTATAGTGCTAATCTGTGTAAATTCCTCTGTTCAAGGAAGGCCGGTATAACAAAAAAAATATATATATAATTATTTTTTACTATAATAATTAAATACCTACAGACACTAATGTTTCATCCTTTCGGGATTCTTCAGTGCAGGGTGTCACGATTAACACCAGCCGAACGACTTGAACCCCGCAACACGAGACATCTCTGGCTCGATTAGCGGAGACCTTATTCATTCGGCTACCATTAACCGCGTGAAATAGCGTTGAATTTAAAATATATTAATTGATATAATAATTAAATGAATAATTTTGCGCTGCGAAATGGTTGCTAATTGTCTGTATTTTTTAGATGGTTCTTAGTTGGTTTTTGTTAAGTGTTTTTGTTAGGTGTCCAAATTGCGTTCAGCTCTACGCTTGGTTTGCTCAGTAGGTTGTTATGTCCGAGCATGTGAGCTGTTTCTGTAAGTTTTCTCACTTTCCAGAGGGTAGAACTGTTTATTATATTTACTTCATCCCATAGGGGGCGATGGTCCCCCCTCTCCATCCAAACATGTTTGGCTATACCGGATTTTTCCGGCTCCCCCTTTAGTTAACGCTTTTCGGTTGCTTAACGGTTGCTGTCAAGAATTGTAAAGTAAACGTTATCTTCTATACTATAAATCTCACGTGTCTGTTTAAATGTATGTATGTACGTATGTATGTATATCTGCCGAAAACTTTCGACAGAGGCGAGAGATTTTCACGAGATCGGTATCTGTTTGAAGTCGACCCTTCCGACGATAAATATCGAAAAATTGGCTAAAACAATAATTTCTTCACTTCTGGGAACTTTTATACAAGCGGGGGGGGGGGGGGTCGCTTTTTTTCGACGAAATTTTCGAAAGCCATGCCCTCTTTTCGATTGACTAGCCTTAATTTAAACCTTCACGACTCCCAGTTCGACGGTAGACGTTTTTTTCACGTTCTTTTCATTCTTCGCGTTACGGGTTCGGACCTAACTGCCTACTACCACTTTTTTTGTTGTTGTTCAATACACACCTCCAAACACCCGGGCAACGTCGGGCACTCAGGCTAGTGTCTTGAAGTTTAAATGTTTGGAGGCAAAGAGCAAAGATCTTTCTATTCTGGATACGAGAAATTATGTGCGTGAATATTAAAATATCTGATATTTTTATGGGGTAATTCCTAATTGCCATCTTTTGTCAATAGGAAAAAAAGACTTCCACCTTTCTTTACTCAAACCTTTTGGGTTTGTATTACTGTACACTTAGATTCGAAAAAGTTGTCAAAAAAAACAACAAAAAACAAATATATAACAATTAAATAAAATTAAATAAATAAAAACACGAAAAATTATCCAGTTAGGTAGAAAAGTAACTTATCTTGCCTTTAATAACATTTATTTGTTATATATTTGTTTTTTGACAACTTTTTCGAGT
>NC_136507.1:32041876-32074376 GCF_053919585.1 Euprymna scolopes | reverse complement strand
TATATGCATACATATATATATATGCATACATATATACATATGCATACATATATACATATATATATATGCATACATATATACATATGCATACATATATACATATATATATATGCATACATATATACATATGCATACATATATACATATATATATATGCATACATATATACATGCATACATATATACATATATACATGCATACATATATACATGCATACATATATACATATATACATGCATACATATATACATATGTACATGCATACATATATACATGCATACATATATACATGCATACATATATACATACATATATACATTCATACATATATACATACATATATACATGCATACATATATACATATGCATACATATATACATATATATATGCATACATACATATATACATATGCATACATATATACATATATATATGCATACATACATATATACATATGCATACATATATACATATATATATGCATACATACATATATACATATATATATGCATACATATATATACATACATATATATATATATGCATACATATATACATATATATATGTATACATATATATACATCTATATACACATACATACATACATACATATATATATACATACATACATACATATACATATAAATATACATACAAACATATACAGAATCATATATATAGATATACATATATATATATATATATATATATATATATATATATTAATTTTTATTTTTATTTCGGACTATTAGTCTCATCTTTATTAGTTGTTGTTTTTGATCTTTTTTATTAGTTCACAACGTTTCGGCCAACTATTCCTCTGGCCTTCGTCAGGTGGTAACCGCGACGGATAGGAACCTCGAATCTCCTAACTGCATTCTCAGCCATCACTGCCATCTGTAGTTGTTATCGTCTCACCACACTTTGACCAATTAACCTCTGGCACGCTTTTGGTGAGATTGAAACCGCTATCTTCAGACAAAATAAAATTAAAAATTAATATATAATGCTCATCTCAGAAAATGAATCCCAATTGAGGAATAATATATATATATATACCAATCGGTACGGACCCGACTATTGAAGATCAGATAATAAATAAACGTGGATTTATAAGATCAAAGAATCCAACCTTGATCGCCCTTCGGGGCCCGTGGCGCAGTTGATAGAGACGTTGAATCTCTACGGTTCCAGATGAGCATTGTCTGAAGATAGCGGTTTCAATCCCACCTAAAGCGTGCCAGAGGTTAATTGGTCAAAGTGTGGTGAGACGACAACAACTACGGATGGCAGTGATAGCTGAGAATGCAATTAGGAGATTCGAAGTTCCTATCCGTCGCGGTTACCACCTGACGAAGGCCAGAGGAAGTTGGCCGAAACGTTGTGAACCAATAAAAAAGATCCAAAAACAACAACTAATAAAGATGAGACTAGTAGTCCGAAATAAAAATAAAAATTAATATATAATGCTCATCTAAAAAAAAAAAAAAAAATGAATTCCAATTGAGGAATAATATATATATATATATATATATATATATATATATATATATATATATATGATGATTGCTGCATCTTTCCAGATGATCGCCGTTTACCTGAATAGGAGCTTTTGTGTGACTTAAGGTGGTTTGACAGAGACACTCGTTCACAAGTATCGCATTTCCAGCTCTGTGTGTCATGGTTAAGACCATAAATTAAACCTCTGCGAAGCTCTCTCTTCAGATTGCTGTGGGCCTGTTTTCTATTCTGTAGACCATCACAACTTTCACGTTCAAGCTTTCGCCAATTCGAGCCTGGTAGTGTAAGTTCTTCCCACGTGTCGATGTTGATTTTTAAGACTTTCAAATTGTTCTTTGTACAATCCCTGAACATCAACCTAGGCTTATAATGAGGCGCTTGCCATTTTTCAGCTCCCCATAAAGAATTTGTTTCGGCGGTCTACAATCTTTTATTGGAACCACATGGCCCACATAACACGTGTGAGATCTAATTACAAGGGTCTCAACACTACAGTAATATGCTCTTACAAGGACTTCAGTGTCTGGTAATTGCGCTTGCCACTTGATGTTTAAGATACATTCAAGCCTTTTAATGTGCCTTTGATGCAATGTCCAAGTCTCCGATGAATACAACAGTGTTGTTAGCACACAGGTTTTGTAAACGCAGATCCTTGTTCTGTCTGTAATGCCACGGCCAGACCACACTATATTTGCTAACTTTCGAAAAACTACAACGATTTTCTGAATTCGTCTGTGGGTCTCATTATCAAGAGAGCCATCTCTTGAAAGAAAATTACCAAGATAGACAGACGAATCGACTACCTCTAGCCTAGAACCAGAGATCACGCTTATTACTGGCCAGGTGCACGAGTGAACATCATCGTTGTTTTAGACAGACTGATCTTCAAACCAAAGGCAATGCAGCATATAATGGATCGCTTTGTTGCTGCATATCAGCCTCAGTGTACGACAAAAAAAAAGCCCGCATTGTCTGCATGCAATAGCTCTTTAACTAAGACATGATGCAGCTTGATTCTGGTATTAAACCTCCTAAGATTTAAAATGCGACCTGTAGTTCAAAACTTTAACATGGCAACCTTATCACAATCTTGAAATGCAGAGAACAGAGTAGGGCCAGGAATATCACCTTGTTTGACACCACTGTCAGTTGGGATTTCATCAGACACTTTTCCGTTAAACAAGACTCGAGCTTTCATGTCCTTGTGCAGTTCCTTGAATATTCTAACAAAGGTTGGAGGACACCCTACTTTCTCTAAGATCAACCAGAGAGCATTCCTGTTGACTTTGGTCAGAGTTACAAACACTTGATACAGCAGCATCTGCTGCTCAATGCATCTCTCCTGGATTTGCGGGGACGAAAAAAAATCATATCCATAATCCCTCTCCCAGACTTAAAGCCACTTATAGCACTAGGACAAATATCTTCTAGTAGTCTGTTTAATAGAAGTCGTGCAAGAAAATTTCCAGCAGCTACAACAGCGTAATCACACGGCAGTGGTCACAAACATTCTTCTGTTCCTTTCCCTTAAATAGGGTCACCAAGAAGCCATCAATCTAATTCTGTGGAACAGGAACACCTGCCCAGATGTCCTCAACAAAGCCAAGGATAGCATCAGCAATATTCACACTTCCAATCTTAAGTTCCACCAGAAGATCATCTAAACCAGGTGCCTTGCCACTGCTGACTTGTGTGATAGCCAACTGCACCTCATCCACACTAGGGAAACGTTCCATTCTGAATACGACATGTTGTGGTGAGGGATTTTAAAACACATCAGTAAAGTGTCCATGCTAGCTTTTCAAAATATTTTCTGGATCCTTAATGACAATAGAACCATCAAGGGAGATATTGAAGAGATAGGAGAATCAAATACTTGGCGCAAGAGTCCATAAAATTCCTTCGAATTCTTTGTATCAAACGCCTTTTGTATCTGCTTTGTTATATTCATCTACCATTGGCCTTTCATTTTTATTAGCTCACGTTACAATGTGACTAGGTGACATCAATACGGCTAGGCACCTTAACGCTACTACGACACACTTTCTTACGGATACGTAGTTTAAACTTTCCTCTCACAACTTGTGATCCGTGTCATATTCAGCTCTGCACATAACACCAACAGTGTATCCATCTCGAAGGTAGCGTTTTCGAGATGATGAAGTCAAGAAGGTGAACATGCATTGAACGTGGAAGTGTTCAAGTAGCTTTCTGCTTTCTGTTTAAGATGGAAGTAGCGTCACTGATAGCAAGATTAAATTCTGAACACAGCTCTGGTAGCTTAAGGCCATTAGCATTCATGGTATCGATACCAAAGCGGCCAAGAGTACTCCAGGTCACATAGTCTTTCCCAACACGGGTATTGAAATCACCAACAATAATTTTTTTTCATTAATTAGTGTAGATGCAACAACGGAGCGCAGAGACTCGTAGAAACACAAAATGTCATCTTCATTCGCTGGAAGGATTGGTGCATAGACCGAAAGAATAGTGTTGTGTGAGAGAAGAACATGAAGTTTCATGAATACTAAAAGGAAATTCCACAGTATCAACCAAAGACGTTTTAATTGCAAAACCGACTCCACCATCTCTACGGACACCCTCCGGTTTACCAATCCAGATGAGAGTGTAGCCTGATTCTCTTATTTCATTTTATGATCCTATTCATATTCTTTTTTTTTTTTATTAATATTATATATTATTAATTAGTTATATTATTGTTAGGACGATCAAAAGTATAATGCGGTCCTGGATATGACCTAAAACTATATCCGATGGTGAGGCTCCACCTTGCGGGCCTTGGGGAGTGTGGAGCCACCCTTTAATTGCTATTGCTCCCAGGTCCACTCTGACCCGGAGTGGTAGTACCTGTTAGGGTCCCAACTATGGGTTAAATAGAATCCGACTTAAAAAAAAAATATACTTCATTAAAAATCGTTCCTCAAAATAACTAGATTCGGCATTAAATAACCTGAAAAGGGTTGATATGCCGTAAAACAAAAACAACCAAAAGTATAATGCAAGAGGATTAACTCTTTACTCTTTGGGGCAAAGTTTCCTTCCCCTTGTCCGTAGTCCTAAACTTTAAATTCTCGTGATTTCTCGCGAGATCAACGACCGGAAGTAGACAGTGGAGGGAAAACACACTGACTTTCAAAATGGAGAAAGGAGCATCATTCCGTTTGTTCCAGTTATCATATTTGGACTTCTAGCCTTTCATCTGTTATGTTTGAATTGTTGTTAAGTGTGTGTGTGTGTGTGTGTGTGTGTGTGTGTGTGTGTGTGTGTGTGTGTGTGCGTGTGTGTGTGCCTCCATAACAAACGTATATCGTTATGTAACAGTGAGTGATTTTCTTATTCGTTCATAATTATTCCAATCTTTAATCATGTGCTGCAAGCATAACCACGCGGTAAGATATTTTATGTCATATTGACCCTAAGGCATCCCACTATATAACAACTAGCGACGAACATTTGGAAATAAAATAAGCAAAAACATTTTAACCTGACTTTTACTCAGGGTAATGGTAAAACTGCTTTTTCAATTTTTGCTTTATAGGTATAAAGATAAAAGTGACTGTCAATGTGTGCAAAACATCTCTAACAAACTCCTTCCCGAATATTTGGTCTACAGACTTGAAACTTGATATATAGGGTATTTGGACTTATAGATTTTTTTTAGTTTGAAGCCGCTTAATCTTTTGCTTTTTATTTATCTGGCGATAACTCAGACACCAAAGACGAAGGCTGAAGCGCTAAATGTTTTAGTTTCGATTCCACGTGACGACACCAAGTCATTTTATTTTGAAATCAGTACTATTTATATTGGGTACAATATAATAATCAATGCAGAATTTTCTCTATAATAATAATACGACATTTGCATGAATTAAAATATATGTATTTATATTTTCTTCTTTCATTATATTTTATTTTGCCTTACATGTGGTTCATTGAATGGCGTACGAACATCAAGCAAATCATTAAAGATAGTTAATAAGGTCTTAAGTTTTTTTTTTTAAATTAAGAGAATGAAAACTTCTGAAATGAATGGAAATTGTTAGGTGTCATACGATTCATGAAAAACTAATTCAAGATATAACTGGAATGTTACAGGAGAGAAAACTGTTCAACAAAACACGTGTATGATAAAATGAAATATTAGAAAATACAAAAAATATATGTGTATATATTTATAATTGAAAGTATATATATATGTGTGCATATATATACTTTCAATTATAAATATATGCAACTATATGTATATATTAGAATTTTGAATGCAAACTACTTATATATATATGTCCTGAAAGTGCTGAAGCGTTTTCACTGAGCTTAATTAATCGTGCAATTTGGATATATATATATATATATATATATATATATATATATATATATATATATATATATATATATATAATTGAAAGTATATATATATGTGTGCATATATAAACATAGATGTGTGTGTATGAAAGATAGACACACACATCTTGATATATATAATTATGTATATATACCCACAACGTGTGTATATATAGGCATATATATATACACATACATGTATATATATATGCATATATATAAATATACATTTAAATATATATAAATATACATGTATATATATATACATATATGAATATATATGTATATATTACACACGTGTGTGTGTGTGTGTGTGTGTGTGTGTGTGTGTGTGTGTGTGTTTGTGTGTGTGTGTGTGTGTGTGTGTGTGTGTGTGTGTGTGTGTGTGTGTGTGTGTGTGTGTGTAAGAAAACGGAGAATGCTGGGTGTGGTTATAGAAATGCCGATGTATAGGTTGGGTCCGGCGCTGAATGGGTTGCTGGCATACGAGTATGGGGGTTTTGTTGAGTTATTGTGGCAGAGGCGCACGGGGTGAAATATGGAGCGGTGATGCGTGCGGGGTGAGAGACGCCACGGTGAGAGACAGCGGCAAAGATGGAATCAAAGAAGACCTCAAATAAATAATAACAAAACAAATACAGACACTGAAAAACATGAACAAATGTAATAAAATATATATATAATTATAAAAAAAAGGAATTGTAATTGAATAAAAACATAAAAAAGAAATAGAAAAATGAGAAAAAAAAAGATTAAAAAGGACAATAAAAAAAAACTGCGGAAATAAAATCACAAATTGAACCCCCCCCCCAAAAAAAAAAAGAAAAAACAGAATGGCTGCCAAATTTATTTATTTCCTTTTATTTATTTATTTATTTATTAATCTTTTTAGTCGTTTATTTATTTATTTTTTTTTTTTTTTGCTTTTTTTTTATATTAATTTACATTCTTTTTTATTTGTTTGTGCATCTTTTAAAAAAAAATTCTGGAGGGGGGGGTAGAATGCAGAGAGTGCGAAATGTTAGGTGGATTTGGTCGAGGTTTGAAGAGGGGGGCGCTGGAAGTAAAAATGGAAATAATGAAATAATGAATAGAACGAAAGAAAATAATAATAATAATAATAATAATAATAATAATAATAATAATAATAACAATAATAATAATAACAATAACAATAATAACAATAATAACAACAACAACAACAATAATAATAACACTAACAATAATAACAATAATAACAATAATAATAATAATAATAATAATAATAATAATAAACGGAGAAAAACTGAATAAAGAAAAACGAAACGTTGCCTTGAAGGAAAATATGGACAAAAGTATCTGAGAAAGAAAAACAAAATAAATAACAAGAAAAAAAAATGATCTAAAAAATAAATGTTAGAATGTCAATGCCAAAATTGATATAAGAATGTGTATTCATATTTATATAGACGCACACGTACACACGCATATACTGGAGAGAACTTGAATGCCTACTGGAGAGAACTTGCTTACTAGACATTACGCTCGAGTGTTTAAGCTTTCTCTGTACAGGAGTTTGCCAGAACAACCTGGCATGAGGATACCTTTCTTCCTAGAAGTAAACCCTGACCAAATATTCAAAACCACAAAGTATTCGCTGCCCTAATAAGATCTCCTCACTATGGATAAACCACATTAGCTCTTACGAGGAATCGTGAAATCGGCTGTACCGATTTTTATGAAATTACACGAAACTACCTTATGTGCCTGGCAGTGTTTCTAGATTGGTTTTGTATTGGAATGTCTTCGATAAGTATCGATAATCGATTTAATCTTATGAAAGAAGAAACGGGTGATTTTTAACCAAAGTTAACACCTTACACAGCCTAACATCACGAGTGCATTTGAGAAGTTTTATTATCACACAAGCCGAACGACTCGAGATATAAAATCAACAGCAGGTTATTTGATATGACACAGCCACGTTCGAAATGAATGTGTTTTTTTAGAGCACAATCGCACCATGATACTTGACTTTTGCATTTAAAACTTTAATAGAAGCCATTATATATATATAAAAAAAAAACTAAGTCACTGCTGGCAGGCATGTGAAGCCTCCTTCTCGGGCAACACAATGGATTCCCAAGTAGAGCATGCAATTAATCGATCTGATTGAAAAATGGTCGATTTCACCGAATTCGGTGATAAAAAAAATATGGGAGTGTGAGACATTTTTTGATCATCATTAAATCCCGGGCAACGACGGGTCTCCCTGCTAGTATATATATTGACAAATTCGCTCACTGGTAAAAACAGGTTTGGTGTCATGGAGTACTATAAATGCAAGTCTACTTTTATTCTTTCTATCATCATTATTAGCGTAACCCGGATATAGGATACTTAGTATCTTATATCCGTGTAACATTTATATCCGGGTAACATTTATATCCGGGTAACATTTATATCCGGGTAACATTTATATCCGGGGCGCTGGAAGTAAAAATGGAAATCATGAAATAATGAATAGAACGAAAGAAAAAGAAAAAGAAGAAGAAAAAGAAGAAGAAGAAGAAGAAGAAGAAGAAGAAGAAGACGACGACGACGACACAGACTCTAATTTAGATTTGGTACCAGATAAAAAAATCTCTCTTATACCCGGGTTGACAGGGGGAACGCTCTCGTGTCTCTTATATCCGGGTTATACTGCATTTGTAAATTTATGACAACATCCGATAACATAGAACACTGAACCGAAACCGCTTATAATCCAATTCCACTAATAATAAAATCCAGCTTATAATCCAATTCCACTAATAATAAAATCCAGCTTATAATCCAATTCCACTAATAATAAAATCCAGCTTATAATCCAAATTCCACTAATAATAAAATCCAGCTTATAATCCAAATTCCACTAATAATAAAATCCAGCTTATAATCCAATTCCACTAATAATAAAATCCAGCTTATAATCCAATTCCACTAATAATAAAATCCAGCTTATAATCCAATTCCACTAATAATAAAATCCAGCTTATAATCCAATTCCACTAATAATAAAATCTAGCTTATAATCCAATTCCACTAATAATAAAATCCAGCTTATAATCCAATTCCACTAATAATAAAATCCAACTTATAATCCAATTCCACTAATAATAAAATCCAGCTTATAATCCAATTCCACTAATAATAAAATCCAGCTTATAATCCAATTCCACTAATAATAAAATCCAGCTTATAATCCAATTCCACTAATAATAAAATCCAGCTTATAATCCAATTCCACTAATAATAAAATCCAGCTTATAATCCAATTCCACTAATAATAAAATCCAGCTTATAATCCAATTCCACTAATAATAAAATCCAGCTTATAATCCAATTCCACTAATAATAAAATCCAGCTTATAATCCAATTCCACTAATAATAAAATCCAGCTTATAATCCAATTCCACTAATAATAAAATCCAGCTTATAATCCAATTCCACTAATAATAAAATCCAGCTTATAATCCAATTCCACTAATAATAAAATCCAGCTTATAATCCAATTCCACTAATAATAAAATCCAGCTTATAATCCAATTCCACTAATAATAAAATAAATCAACTTAGTAGATAATATTTCTTATTTATAATCATAATTATAAAAATATAATAAAAAATGACTGAAGAATAATTTTTAAAAAATTGTTACTTGACGCTTTGTTTTACTCAAAACGTTGAAGAGCTACAAAAACGGAAGTAGTATCATTAAAACAAGCGACCCTTTGTGCTTCAGAATTATTTTTTTTTTTTACACAGTCATCACCATTCTCGATGCATTGTTACTAGGAATGCAATCGCGTATCTTTGCTTCTGGCGTACGTCCATGACAGGGGGTTGCTTTCTTAGAGTCTCAAATCGCCAATATCTGCCACGGAGAGATGAAACTTTCAGGTCATGAACGCATAAGTTCACTCATCATAACAATGCAATTTGCAATCCCCTCTGATCTAATCGGGCAAAATTAAAAAAAAAAAAATAGGAGGCATTACCTTCGGAACGCCCCTCGTACAATTCACAATAGAGTAAGTAACTATCGATAACTAATATATTATCTCTCATATAGAGCCATATACGTCTCATATGATGGGTCTTCTATTTGAGAAAGAGGCATAAAATGTCTTTCTTGTGAGGAGGGGAGGTAATGGTACATTTTAATGCCACTCATCAAAACTATTCATTAAATCTTAAAGTCATAAATCTGATATTAAACGGCTGGTGTTAATTTAAACAGCATAGCTTATTAAACATTATATTAGCTTCGAGCTGGGCAACTTTGTGTTTAATTATCTTTGCTGATATATTCCCAACCTGGGAGTTCCACAAGAATCGGCACAGAACAGTTTCAGAAAATGAAAGGACTTTTATTATCCCGTTTGAAATCATTCAAATATTTAATTCGAAACTAGCGTAAAAAAAATCTATACATACGGCATAATCAAATTGACACACTGATTCCCGTTAGATTACCAAAGTTGAGCAACGTTGAGTCTGGCCAGTACCAAATGGGTGACCATTTGGTAATTGCAGTTGCTGTATGTGCTCTAAAGCCTGTGTTACGTAATCGTAGTGGCCGGTTGTTCAAAATGCCATCGTCCAGTCTATATAACGTTTACATATACTTTTGTCGCTGGTACAAAGTATATACACACGCCGACAGCGAAGTAAAAATCACAACACAGCTGATCTACAAAAATTTATTATTGTTTTATTTCACCCCGACAATCAACTTTTCTTTAACGAATAGTTATTCTTGTTTTGACGTTTACTGAAATGCGCGGGGGTGCGTGGTTAGACGATTCTCTGGTGGTGAAAAAATGGTGACGTGCCACAACACTTTTCTCTCTCTCTCTCTCTCTCTCTCTCTCTTTCTCTCTCTCACTTGCTCTTTCTGACTGACTTGTTCCCTGTGACGAATTTATTTATAATAAACTTCTTTCCTATTGGAATCTCTAATATTTCCTTTGTCTATTATGTCAAACTTTTGACCGATATCTGATAGAATATTTCTGGTTCGAATTATGTATTCTGTTAGAAAAAAAAAAACTATATAAGAACACATCCAGGCACATAAAGTACCTTCGTGTAAAATTTCATAAAAATCGGCCCAGCCGTTTTCAAACCCATAGGGAACGAACTCACAGACACAGAATGTTCTTTTTATATAATAGTAGAGATTTTGAAATGAAAAAATTTCTAACAACTTTTTCAAACACATAATAACTGTATACTTTTTCCAATTTCATGCATTTATAACAAAACAGGCGCGAAAAAACACACAGCAATGCATTTGCGCATATGTACAAAGACATGATCATCTATTGAAGTAATCCTTGACTCGCTCTTAAGAAACCCCAGAGTAATATTTTTCTTTTTATAATCACTTTAGTGTCTAAAACGGAGTTCCATGAAACTCTGTATTAGACACTAATTCATATAATCATTTGTTTTGTGTGTGGTAAACGAATATTTTTTAGATAAGGATTTACAATTATTTTTTGTATTATTTGGACTATTATTCTCATCTTGTTTTTTGTTTTTTTTTCACAACATTTCGGTCGATGTAACCTCAGATCATCTTCAGATGCATTTGTTTTCCAATATTTCGGTTTTTTCCGACTATATTAGGTTTTTCGGCTATTTATTAACATAAAAGAAGACAATGGAAGTGGTCCGAAATTTTTACATTATACACAGTGTTCCAAATATCTATGTGACCCGTTGGGTCAGAACAGATCCCCTTAAAACTTCTAATCCAATTCTAATAAAATTTAGATCATTTTCATAAGAGACTACTTCAGAAAGTTTTACAGCATTTAATTTCGATTATATCAGGGGAGTGAATTAACAAAAGGGAACAATAAAAACAAAAAAAATTTCATGAATTTTATGAACATATTTAAAAATCACACAGTAGTAATCCTTATTCGATCCCGAACAACGTCGAGTCTGCTTTCTAGTTTAAACTAATACTTTCTACATTTTTTTTTTTTTTTTTTTTTTTACACAGTGATCACCACTCATCAAGGCCCGGAAGCCACTCATGGATAAGGGTTATTGCAAGTACATTACGTTAGTGAGGAGATTTGCTGAAGTGTTTACTTAAGGGGGCGGTTCATTAGGAATTTGTTAACATTGGACTTGAAGACATCCAAGTTGTAGTCCGGAGGGAAGCAGGCAGACGGAACAGAGTTCCATAGGCGTGCAGTTCTAAGAAAGAAGCTTTGTTCATGGAATCCGCGTTTTGATTTAGGCACAAATATAGAGTGGGGGAAATTTTTAACAGTGGATTCAGCTAGACGGATGTTTTTCGTGAAAGATTGGCGAGGGGGGATCAGAGATTGGAGTTCAGACGAGCATCTGCCATGGAAATAACGATAAAACAAGGACAGGCTCGCAACGTCTCTTCTGTGGGAGAGAGGTTGCAGGGTAGAGATTTTATTCATAGAGGAGTCCAATCTCCTTTGAAACTTCAAATATATCCTGTTTTAATTAAATTTATAACATATGTATAAAATTCCTCAGAGAATACAATGGAAGCGGTATCAAATTTTTACATTCTATATTAAAGGGTGAAATAAGAAAGGGGGCAGTAAAAACAAAGAAAGCAATATAGTGCATAAGCACATAATGTTGATGTTAATTTAACTCTGAACAACGTCAGGTCTCTCTGCTAGTTTCAATTCATATACCTTGCATAAGCATAAGCTGTAACTGACTATATTTTCGTATTGGTCAAGTCGCCTGACTACATCAAGCAATCAACTGTCCGCTACTCGCATAGGGCTACCTGACCTTGGGGTCAAGTTCTGTCTATCAAACTAAATGATTAGAGCAAACATATTCTCAGTAACCCAATATTTAACAAATAACCATCCAATACAACTAGATATAAGTATAGCTAAGGCAAAAGAACAAAATAACAGTAGTTTTGTAGTGGTTACGGCAAACAATTTGAGCTTCACATGACGGGTTCGAGTTCTGATTGGGCGAATATTTAGTATCTTAGATTTAAAGTGGTTAGCTACGAGTGAATCATGTCTATCTTTCCTTCCTTTTTCTGTGTTATCGCTGAAACCTTCATTAAACAAATATTCGACACAAGTCTTTGAAATTGTATCATCAGGAATGGATCAATATTCTCAAGTCTATAAATTCAATTTAATTCAGTTAGTTTGGCAACACATTAAACGAACATGTTTCAGTTGCCATGTAGGGAAAAGATGATAAGAATTTTACATCAGCAGCAGCAGCTCAGCACCTGCCCAATTTCGATTTGAATTGTTACGTCATTAGCGCATTTATTACTTCTATTTTAAGATCCAGGATCTTGATTAAAGAAGCGTTCCTTTCTCCAGTTCAATTGAAATTGGTGATGAAATCGTCTCTTGTAGTGTCCGCATAGACTCCTTTCTGATGCAGGAATAAATAATAAATTCCGAGTTATATCATAACGACCATTAGGGAGATTGTAGATCAACATGAGAAAAGGTTTTTTCTTGAGTTTTCTGACAAAAGGTAAGTCCCATAACCTTACACCGTTTGAGTAGACAGTTTTTTTTTAACTTTCTCCAGATGCTGGATATCACGTGTTAGATAAGGAGCAGATGCCTGGACACAATAGCTCTAACAGAGGTCTGACGAGGGAGAAATAAAAAGGGATTAATATTTCAAATATGAAATAGCAGGGTAGACTGGACTCTGAAACGTTGACTAAACAAATATTCGAAATAAATCTTTGAAATTGCGTCTTCACTAATTGAGAAAGTTTTCCAATATTTCAGTTTCTTCCGATTTTATTAGGGAGTGAAACAGAAAGATCTGTAAAAGCAAAGTAATATGGTGTAACAACATACTTGGCCTTTTGGTCAAGATCAAAGTGTAGTATCTGTTCCGGCAGATACTGCAAGCAAAGACCATATGTGTGGGCAACCTCACATATAAGACCTTGGTCAATGTAGGGGCAACCCTTCATACCAATTGTCACTATCCAACTCCCCTACTCCCCGGGGAGTTGGTCCCCATTTCCCCTTCACTCCTCACATTAAAAATCGGCCTTGTGCCTAATTTGCTTGGTGGGGGAGCAAATAAATACCATCTGTTCCGGCAGATGCTGCACTTAAGATAATTTGTACCAGTCAATGGAGGGGAAACCCTCTATACTGGGACAATTATTATTTTTGGTAACCAGAGTGCCCCCTTTTTGCCTACTTTTAGGGGAGCTGGTTTTTACCTCACATTAAAAACGGCCTTGTGCCTAATTTGCTCAGTGGGGGAGAAAATAAACACCATCTGTTCCGGCAGATGCTGCAAGCTATGACTAGCTATTACTAGCAAAGACCAGATGTGGGGGCAACCCCACATGGCTAACCTTTTACCAGCTCCCATTTCCCACCTCTCGGGAGCTGGTCCCCTTTTCCCTTCCCCCTCCCTTTCACTCCTCACATTAAAAATTGGCCTTGTGCCTAATTTGCTTGGTGGGGGAGCAAATAAATACCATCTGTTCCGGCAGATGCTGCACTTAAGATAATTTGTACCAGTCAATGGAGGGGAAACCCTCTATACTGGGACAATTATTATTTTTGGTAACCAGAGTGCCCCCTTTTTGCCTACTTTTAGGGGAGCTGGTTTTTACCTCACATTAAAAACGGCCTTGTGCCTAATTTGCTCAGTGGGGGAGAAAATAAACACCATCTGTTCCGGCAGATGCTGCAAGCTATGACTAGCTATGACTAGCAAAGACCAGATGTGGGGGCAACCCCACATGGCTAACCTTTTACCAGCTCCCATTTCCCACCTCTCGGGAGCTGGTCCCCTTTTCCCTTCCCCCTCCCTTTCACTCCTCACATTAAAAATTGGCCTTGTGCCTAATTTGCTCGGTGGGGGAGCAAATAAATACCATCTGTTCCGGCAGATACTGCAAGCAAAGACCATATGTGTGGGCAACCTCACATATAAGACCTTGGTCAATGTAGGGGCAACCCTTCATACCAATTGTCACTATCCAACTCCCCTACTCCCCGGGGAGTTGGTCCCCATTTCCCTTTCACTCCTCACATTAAAAATCGGCCTTGTGCCTAATTTGCTCGGTGGGGGAGCAAATAAATACCATCTGTTCTTCAGATGCTGCACTCTAATTTCTTGTTCTCTGTCAGTGGAGGAGAAATCCTTCACGACTGAGACAATTTTTATTTTTGTTCCTTTTCTCCACGTTAAAAAACGACCCTGGTGCCTAACTCTGTCCCGTGGGGAGGCATTGTAAATAGGAACAAGCAGAGTAGAAATGGGGAATAGTAACGACCTTCATTCAATTCCGAGCAACGACTGTTTTTTTTGTTTTTGTTTTTTTGTTGTTTTTTTTTTGTGGCCCTAGGAAAGGATCATAAAGAAAGACTCAAACAGCAGGTTTAGGTAGAAAAGAATATATTGTACCAGAAAGTGAATACAAAGAATGGTAGAAATTTATATACAGCAGCCCAACACCTGCCCAATTTCGTTAAGGCAGATATAAAAATGGAGAAATATTTGAAGAGTTATTTTGAGGGAAAGAACGTTGTATGAAAAATAGATAACTTTTTTCTTTGTTAGCAGTCTGAATGCCATGTTTAGATGGCTTGAAGTGCGAGTCGACCAGAAGGCCAAGATCTTTTGTCTCGTTCACCTTCTTGACCGGTATCATCGTCAAAAGAGCCGAGTCGGAAGAAGAACACGCTACAATATTTAATAACAGCATTTAAGAACTACTTGTTTCGAATTTTATTCTATTTTTTTTTTCAGTTGAAGATTGAAAATTTGGATTATTTGGATTCTTCAGATTATTGTCTGTAACACAAAAAGGAAAGTTGACAACAACCGTCCCCAAGGATTTTTGTACAAACGTCTTCAAATCTGCGTTCTCGCCTTGATTTCCTTTTTTTTTTTTTTTGCAGTCGAGCAGCGAGATTTTGCGTTACTTTGCGAGACCGCTTAGTTATGAAAGTTGTGGGCGCCGCCATTTTGATTTTTCTTCCTTCCCCCGACAGCTTGATTCCACATGACGCGCGGACGCTTTAACGGCCAGTCATTTTCTTGATTTCCGTAATTTCCCTTACACTGTTATAATCGTAGATATTATTCTTATGACATTTCGACCGATGTGACCTCCGACTTTCTTTAGATGTGTTTTGTCGGACACTGGTCTCATTATCTGCAATTCGGAAAGCTATACGGAATTTTGAAACTGTATTATTATTATTTGACTTGCGGGGTTAAATAGCTCCCGTTCTGTCAGCTATGACGAGATAGAAGTATTGAGCAATTTTATATATATTCATCAACGGACACGTGCCACGTTAATGAGTTGTGTAACGACGAAGCACATATCCGTGGATAATAATATATAGCCTTTGAAATTTGAAAAAAAATCACTCGACCGCCGGTCGAGTGTGAGGGAAAATTTACTCGCCCCAAAATATTTTTACTCGTCCGACTTTGTCTTTGTTTCAGTCAATAATAGTAAATAATTTTACACCAAATGAAGAAATTATTATAATCATCTTTGATATAATTGCGAAGAGTTCAAATCATTATAAGATTATTATTTAAGAATTCAGGTGATAAGTCATCTCCCTCTCAATACAGACCAATAAGTCTCCTCTGTGTTATGAGTAAGTTACTTGAATCAATATTAAATAGAGAAATAGTAAACCACCTCAGCAGGAATAACCTTCTTAGTGACACACAATATGGTTTCCGCTCTGCAAGATCTACCGCAGATGTGCTGACGGTTATATCCCACAGGATTAGTGAATCTCTTGACAAAGGCTTCCTTTCTAGGGCAATTGCTCTCGACATATCAAAGGCCTTTGACAAAGTATGGCATAAGGGTCTACTTCACAAGATTTCCAGCTACGGTATAACTGGAAATGTTTTCTCAATCATTAAATCATTTCTCTCTGATAGGCTCATAAGAGTAGTGGTAGATGGACAAAAATCGGAGGCCTGCAATATAAATGCTGGAGTCCCTCAGGGGTCAATCCTGGGCCCAACTCTCTTCCTGATCTACATCAATGACCTCCCTAAACACATACTTAAATCATTCGTTGACATCTATGCTGATGACACGACCATCTACGGCAACACATCAAAGGCTGTAAATGACGAAGTTCTCTCGGATTCTCTCTCCTCTGATCTCGAGCGCGTGGTTCAGTGGGGGAAGATGTGGCTAGTTACCTTTAATGCATCCAAAACCAAACTCCTATCCTTACATCATCAACGCTCTGATCCCCAGCTGGCATCAATTGTGATGGATGGCTCTCGTCTGGGTGAGGCCCCGTGTTTTGACAAGCTTCTGGGTTTGACCTTTACTCCTGATCTGAAATGGAACACGTACATCAAGTCTGTGGCCAAGGTCGCAGGAAAGATGGTGGGATCCTTCTACCGCTCCAGAAGATATCTCACTACTGATGCAATTCTCTATCTATATAAAAGCCAAGTACGGCCAAGGATGGAATACTGTTGCCATATCTGGGCAGGAGCTGCCAAAAACAGCCTATCATGCCTTGACAGAGTACAAAATAGACTTCGTGGTTTAGTGGGGGATGCCCTTTTCTCTACCCTGCAACCCCTCTCCCACAGAAGAGACGTTGCGAGCCTATCCTTGTTTTATCGTTATTTTCATGGCAGGTGCTCGTCTGAACTCCAATCTCTGGTCCCCCCTCGCCAATCTTTCACGAAAAACACCCGTCTAGCTGAATCCACTGTGAAAAATTTCCCCCACTCTATATCTGTGCCTAAATCAAAACGCGGATTTCATGAGCAAAGCTTCTTTCTTAGAACTGCACGCCTGTGGAACTCTGTTCCGTCTGCCTGCTTCCCTCCGGACTACAACTTGGATGTCTTCAAGTCTAATGTTAACAAATTCCTAATGAACCGCCCCCCCTAATTAAACACTTCATAAAATCTCCTCACTAACGTGATGTACTTACAATAACCCTTATCCCTGAGTGGCTTCTGGGCCTTGATAAGTGGTGATCACTGTGTAAAAAAAAAAAAAAAAAAAAAAAGTACACGTTTTGTCAATTTGAAAAAATACATACAGAGACAAAAAGTGAAAGAAAGAAACAAAATCAACGCATCGATATTTTTTAAATTTGGTTAAAAATGTACATTACAGATAGCCATAATTACAAAAATCCTCTTTTTTTAAAAATACACAGGTGTATAAAAAAAACGGCAGGCTGAGATTTCAGGCCACGGAGATCTCGTACCAGGAGAATAAAGAAAAAAAACAACTTTAATTCAATGATTTTTAGGCCAACACATTTTTTCAACACCCATGGATCTTGAAAAAGATCTAAACCTTAGATGTTGAAAAAATGTGTCGGCCGAAAAATCATTCAATTGAAGTTTTTGTTTTTCTTTATTCTTAATAAAAATATCAACAAACTATTCTTCCGATACCTAAATTATGTCGTAAAATTTCATACAAAAATTAAAATATGTAGCCTAAACCCTGGGCGTTGAAAAAAAAAGTGTTACGAAATTTCCGGGTATTCACGATTGTGGACTGAAATCTCCTGGTACGAGATCTTCGTGGTCCGAAATCTCCGATATTCAAGAAAAAATACCATTTTGCTGAAATGAACTAGATTTCTTAGAAAATGGTTTAATATATTTTTTAAATTTAAACGGTCAATTTTTCTTTGTAATTTATGGAAAAAAAACTTTGATATAGAACAGAAATTGGTCTCTTTTGTTTCTATTAAAACAAAGAATTCACCTCGGAACAACATTCTAAAATTTAGAATATTAATTTTAAAATTGGGTATCGATGATTTTTTAAAGTTGCGCAAAAAAGAGCATGCAAATATCTGAATTTATATAATTGAGAAAAATATGATTAGTTACTTGTTGTATAATTTAATTTTCGGTGCGTGTTTGACGGAATGATGCGTTTTTTTCTTCTTTCAAATGTTCGTATTTACTTTTGTAAGCATGAAGTGTATGTAGTTGAGCGTCGAAGAATTTTTTTCCAAATGAATTTCAAAATCAGAGAGCTAAATGAAGGCGACATTTTAACTACATGCCGAATGTGTAAATTTGACCTCCTGTTGACCTATAGCGTGACCACTCTTTTTTCAATACGATATTCCAACGGTCTCACAGCTAGAGATGAAAGAATTCACAAATGATGAGACATAGATCATTCTAAGTCACCGCATATTTGAGGGTTGTAAAATAAATGAGTTTTTCCCGTTTCTTTATTTAAAGAAATTTTATCGACTGGCGGGCGAGTGATTTACGACTTTTAGTCGCCTCAAGAAATTTTCAATCGATTGTGGCGACCGGTCGTGTAAAGTCTCAAAGGCTATATATATATATATATATATATATATATATATATATATATATATATCGCTCCCTATTTGGGGACATTATGTTATTGAGGGGAAATTGTTCCCGATTAGCTGTGTTTACCGCTCAAAAGTATCGTAGCAAAATAAAATAATAAACGACATAAATAATACTGCACATTCAAAACAAAAATATATTTAAGCCTCACAAAAATCATATTAAAATTGTCCACATGGACTTGTAGCACAACGGATCAATTCTAAGCGACTGTTTTATAGAAGTTACGTAAATGTTGTGATGACTAGGAATTATTATTTAACTAACAGTTCATTCCGGCTTTGCTCGAGCCCTAAGTACTGTTCATAACTTTATGCGCATATGTATATATATATATATATTAAAAAGTTTTACTCATGTTCAGGCAACCTACATCTAAAATTTCAAGTGTTTAGACCCAACATTGGCATAAGACTTTAGTAGAGTCTGCAAAGGTCAACTCTTTCAACTTTGATCTCTTGACAGCTAAAATTTCGTTTAAAAACGTATTAAAAAGCTTGCTGCATGTCTGAATACCTTTATATAAAATGTCAAATATTTAGATCCAAAATTGGCTGAATAGTTTGCTAGAGACCGCTAAGGTTCTTTCGAGCTTTGCCCCAATTGGCAGCCAAATTTTCTGGCCAAAAACTGATTAAAAAGCCTGTTCTATGTCTGAATACACTTTATGTCAAATTTTAAATGTTTAATTCTGGACTTTTGCGAATACTTGTGTTATGTTGATTAATCGGACTATTATTCTCATCTTGAGTGTTATAAGCACAACGTTTCGGTTGCTGCAACCTACGACCTTCTTCAGGTGTTGAAAACATGCTTCTTTTTCTCCACTAAGTGAAGGAGGTTGGCTCTGCATTCTTGTAACCTCTTTTCCTTAGTAAAGAAAAAGAAGCATGTTTTCAACACCCGACAGCCAAAGTCGGGGGGAAAACGTTCGTTAAATTTGATTTGCAATGGAAAAGATTAAAGGGATAATTCTAATTTCAGCTTTAATTGCAAATTGAATAAAATGGTAGAAAATGAATTTTAATTAACTGGATTTCAAATAACAATCAAAAAAAGTTTGGTACAAATGTAATACAAAAATTAGAGAGTGAGATTATTTCGAAAAAAAAAAGTGGTTGCTTTTGAAAAGTCTACTGCCTTTTAGCAATGGTAATCGTTGATCATAGATTGTTTTGATTTGGACATTTAGTTCGTTTTTAACGCAGCATCAAAATATTTATTACTGGATTCCATTTTTAGCTGCTCTCGCCCTCTCTCTCTCTCTCTCTCTCTCTCTCTCTCTCTCTCTCTATATATATATATATATATATATATATATATATATATATAGACATATATATATACACACACATATATATATACATATAAATGAATATATACACATACATATATATACATACATATACACGTATATATACACACATATATATACACATACATATATATACATATACATACGTGTATATACATACATACATATAGGTACATATATATACATATACGTACATATTTATATGCATATGCATACGTGTATATACATACATACACATAGGTACATATTTATATGCATATGCATACGTGTATATACACACATATGCATATGCATACGTGTATATACATACATATGCATATGAATACGTGTATATACATACATATATATACATATATATATATACATATACGTACATATTTATATGCATATGCATACATATTTATATATATATACATATACATACATATTTATATACATATGAATGCATATTTATGTACATATACATATATATGATGATTGCAACGTCTTGTCAGACGAGTGCCACTCCCTCAGACATTTAAAATCCACGACCCCAAATGCCTGAGGGAGTATCTATACAAATATGATGTTACAGAGTATTAGCTTTGTACGACAGCTAAATCTCTCTCTCGGTTCAAAATGTTGAGATCAAGCAACAGGCAAGAGCAAGATAGCCAACAACAAATTAAACTGCAGATCAGTTTAATGCGGGTACTGGTCTTCCGCTGTATGGTTTTTTAAATCAGAGATTTTCTTCTCCTAGAAAGGTTGCCTTCATCATGGCTTAAGGGAGCCCTCTCCACCCAAATACACATATACACACACAAATATATATATAGCACTGTGTATACATACATATATACATATATATACAGACACATATTTATACATATACATATGCAAATATATACATATGCATACATATATATACATATGTTTACATATATATACATATATACATATATTTACATATATATAAATATATATACATATATATGCATATATATACATATATTTACATATATATATATGCATATATGTACATACATTTACATATATATATGCATATATGTACATATATATACATATATATATGCATATATAATCATATATTTACATATATATACATATATATACATATATATACAGATATATATACATATATATACATATACATACATATACATATATATATACATATATATACATATGTTTACATATATACATACATATATTTATATATACATACAAATATTTACATATACGTATATACATATATTGGCAATTGTCGATCGATCATAGATTGTTTTAATTTTGACAATATTTATAACTGGGTTTCATTTTTGTTGCTTTGTCTTTATACATACATATATATACATATATATATATACTCATATATATATACATATAAATATATATACACGCACATATATATATACATATATGCATATATACACACATATATACATATATATACACATATATATATATACATAATATCCATATATACATGTACATAAGCATATATATATACACATATACACACATATCCATAGGCATATATATATGCATATACATACATATCCATAAGCATATATATATACATACACATACATATCCATAAGCATATATATATACATACATATCCATAAGCATATATATATATATATACATACATATCCATAAGCATATATATATATATACATACATATCCATAACCATATATATATATACATACATATCCATAAGCGTATATATATACATACATATCCATAAGCGTATATATATACATACATATCCATAAGCATATATATATATACATACATATCCATAAGCATATATATATATACATACATATCCATAAGCATATATATATATACATACATATCCATAAGCATATATATATACATACATATCCATAAGCATATATATATACATACATATCCATAAGCATATATATATATACATACATATCCATAAGCATATATATATATACATACATATCCATAAGCATATATATATATACATACATATCCATAAGCATATATATATATACATACATATCAATAAGCATATATATATATACATACATATCCATAAGCATATATATATATACATACATATCCATAAGCATATATATATATACATACATATCCATAAGCATATATATATATACATACATATCCATAAGCATATATATATATACATACATATCCATAAGCATATATATATATACATACATATCCATAAGCATATATATATACATACATATCCATAAGCATATATATATATACATACATATCCATAAGCATATATATATATACATACATATCCATAAGCATATATATATATACATACATATCCATAAGCATATATATACATACATACATATCCATAAGCATATATATATATACATACATATCCATAAGCATATATATATATATACATACATATCCATAAGCATATATATATATACATACATATCCATAAGCATATATATATATACATACATATCCATAAGCATATATATATACATGCATATCCATAAGCATATATATATACATACATATCCATAAGCATATATATATATACATACATATCCATAAGCATATATATATACATACATATCCATAAGCATATATATATATACATACATATCCATAAGCATATATATATATACATACATATCCATAAGCATATATATATATATATATATATACATACATATCCATAAGCATATATACATATACATAAGCATATATATATACATATATATAAGCATATATATATACATATACATAAATATCCATAAGCATATATATATACATATACATACATATCCATATATATACATATATACATACATACATATTTATATGCATATACATATTTATATACATGTATATATATTTATATACATATGCATACATATATATACATATATATACCTATACATATATGCATATATATATACATATACATATGCATATATATACAGACACATATATGCATATATATATGCATATACATATGCATACATATATATACATATACATATATGCATATAGATATATATATACATATGCATACATATATATACATATATGCATATAGAAAGATATATATACATATACATATGCATACATATATGCATATAGATATATATATATATACATATACATATGCATACATATATATATACATATACATATATGCATATAGATATATATATATATATATACATATACATATGTATACATATATAAATATTTACATATACATACATAAATATTTACATATACATATATATACATACATAAATATTTACATATACATACATAAATATTTACATATACATACATATATGTATATAAATATACATTTATATACATATATATACACATATATACACACGTATATACATTTACATATATATACATATATACATACATTATGCAGCATTAACAATTGATGTTATAATGTTTTAAATTAAATTTAAAAAAAAAAACAAATTCTTAATGCTGCAATATTTTATTATATTTTTTACTAGAATATCTTTTCCTTTTCTTTTCTAGTCTTAACAACTAGTCCTTTATTTTTTCATGTTTAAGCTTAACCATATTACTTTTCATGCTCGCATTTTTCTATTGTAATTCATGATTTTTTTTCTGGCTTCCAGTAAATTTTCTTGTTCCTTTTTAATTTCACTCTTATTTTTTGCCCCCATAAACATAATACGCATATGTAATAACAACGTACGGCACTCGTCTGCTTTCAATAAAATCCTCCAATTATTTCTCTTTTCATGCTTTCATTCTCTCTGCTTCACTTGTTCTCTTTTCGCGAGAGCGGTGAATTTGTAGCAACAGTAGTCGCTGAAGCGACGTGTTTGCTATGGAAACCAGCCATAAAAAACGTCGCTCACCTCCTTATTTTTTTTTGTACGATTTTGAACACCAATAAATTCATCCAAACTTTTGTCTTACTGAGCGAAAATTAAAAGAGAAGGCTTTAATAAGTGTTTGAAATTTGGTCGAAAAATTAGTGAAATTTTGAACACATATAAATTCATCATATCTTTTGTTTAAGTGAACGAAAATTGAAAAATAAATTTTTTTCACAATATAGCTGAGAAGGTGATCTATAAACTGTAACAATTGTTTGGAATTTGGTTGAAAAATGAGTGAGCGATGAAGCTTTAAAGCAGCTCTAAATGACTAAAACTGCCACTTAACCATATATGGTTAAACACTTAACCATATATTGTTAAATACGGTAGTGTTTGAATGATACCTATATATTTATATAGCCACCCTTATGTAAAAATCACTTTGTGTGTGTGTGGGGGGGGCGGGGTTCTTCCTCATAGGTTCCTAAACGGCTGATACTATCTTTTGCAAGTTTCACACAAAGGTAATTTATATGTCTGGCAATATTTGGACAGAAATTCATCCGATAATTATCGAAAATCGAAAAAATCCGATCTTAAAAAATAATCTTTCTCTTTTATAGATAAAAAAAAAAATAATAATTTTTATAGGGGAATATTTTACGTTACACAGACAACGGAAATAGATATCAGCAAATCATTTCTTCTTAAAAAGACACATTTATTATAATCTGGAGATATAGCTGCGTGATAGAGCATTCGACTACAGATCGAATGATCCCCTGTTCAATCCCGGGTTTTTATTTTAATTTTTTTAATTATTAATGAGTTCAATTTCCGATAAAAGAAGAGGCCCCATTTAAAATCGCCGCTAATCATTTCTTTATTTGCATATTTTAAAACTGAACAGGGAATTCATCGTCAAGCTTAAATATTAGCTAACGTGAAATTGTAAACAAACACAGACGGGATGTGATGAACGACATTAACATTATCATTTATTTTATTTTATTTTTTGCAAATTATTCCACGGGCAGTTCTAGTAATATACAGGGTATCCAAAAAAGACACTGAAGGGTTTTGAACTGAAATAGATTTTTTTTTTTTTTGATAACATCTTTCTGAAATTTTAACACTATCTAAGAAATTGGGAATATTTAAAAAAAAAATGCTAAATTTAAACAATCTTCATTTAAAAAAACATTATTCTTCATTTATGAAAAATAATGTTTTTTTAAATATTGCCCATTTTCAGCGTGGTGGCCATTCGACATTGTCATAGCGAGAGTTAATGTTGTCACCAAAGCATTGACTGAGAAGTTCCATGATGTCTCTCGCCATATGTGTCGTTGCATCATCTTGTTAGAATAATAATCCGGACCTATTTTGAATTTGTTGGCGCAGGAAGTCTATAACAATAGTCCGGTATCTCTCTCCAATAACAGTGACAGCATTTTCGTTTTGATGTTAAAAAAAAAAAAAAAAAAAAAAAAAAAATGGTCCAATAATCTTCTCCTCCGTTACTGCACGCTATACAATGCACTTTTGCACTTTATGAAATGCAACTGCTTTTGATGAATTGCTCTTGGATTTTCAAAGCTTCAAAATCTGTAATTGTGTTTGTTAACGCATCGATTCAAATGAAAATGGGCTTCATCTGGCATAATCAACTTTTGCAGAAAATTGGGGTCATTTCGGACAAGTTCTTACATTTGAACTGTATATTGAACCATTGTTTGAAAACCTTTAGGCTTCAAGTGTTGAACAAGCTGCACTTTATAAGAAAAGGGTTTTAAACTGTGCATAATATTGTGTAGTGAGCTTCGACATATCCCACGTTGTGCGGAATGTTGTTGAATCGATGTTTCAGGATGCTGCTCCACGCTCTCTTGCACTCTTTCCCTGGTTTCATTTGTGATGACGTTTAGAAGTCTGCCAAGTCGACAAAGATCAAGTGCAATTCCTTGGTCTTCAGATCCGTGCACGATGTTTCGAATTGTGTTCTGACTTGGGCTATCTCTTTCTTACATGAAAATGCTGTCGATAAACAATTGAGCCCTGATTTTGGTAAACCAATTTCACAACTTGCATACGTTGTTCAATGCTATACTTATCTATAATTAATTTGCAAAATATTATCTGCAAAATATCTGAAATAGAGAAAAAAACATCAATGGTAAATGATTTTCAACCCTTCAGTGACTTTCTGGACACCCTGTATAATAATCAGTAGAAAATTGATCCTATAATAATATACACAATATACATAAATTAAAATATCATGTTCAAACGTATTGTACGACCGGGCAACGCCGGGCGTCCAGCTAGTATATATATATTTTGCATATCAGTACAGTCAAAGAAGCAGGTAGCAGGAAGGAAATTCCAAAGTCTAGGTGTTCGGAGAAAGAAACTATCAGAGGAGAAAATTTCTGGCATTTAGGGACTTTCGGGATAAAGGGGTGTGATTTTCTTGCTAAGCGGGTTTGTCGGGGGAGCACAAGTGCAACGAGTTCATCAGAGCACATTACATTAAAATACTTGTAAAACAGGCACAAGGATACAACATTGCGGCGATGGGACAGGAGCTGGAGCTTGAACCAGTTGCTAAAGAGAGAGCGGTAGAGGAAAGAAAAGTTAGAGAAGTAAGAGAGGGAGATAGAGAGAAAGAGAGAGGAAAGTCAAGGTGGTGAGGAGAAAGGAAAGAAAAGAGGAAGAAGAGAGACAGAGAGAGAGAGAGAGAGTAAGCGAAGGGTGTGTTTTAACAGTAAGGTGAGTTAGGATTTGGGGGGAGGGGAGGGATAGAAGGGAGAGAAGGAGAGGAGGTAAGAAGGGGAGAGAGGGAGAAAGGGGAAGGGAGAGACGGGGAAAGGGAGAGTGGGTAAAGAGAGAAGAGAGATTGTGAGTTTCAAAAGAAAACATGTTACACACGTTCAATATTAATGGTATCGACCACTTTTACAAAAGCAAAAAAATAAATAAAAATAAAATAAAAAAAATCAGCTATGATAGACCGATCCTCTCACAGAAGTTAAAAGGTTTCTTTACCAAAGCGTTACAAATATGACAAGACTGGGATGCAAATTGAATAAAAACTGTCATCATTTTAATTTCAATTGACTGATACAAATTTAATAAAAGGACTGAAAATACAAAGATCATTTTTCTTTTTGTTTAAAAGGGGAATATAACGTGAATCTTTGCTTTACTTATAACTCTCGCTTCCCTTATTTTGTCCTTTAGTCCTCACAGTCCATAAGCAATGTCTCTGACAAAGAGGAAAAAATTGCTGTTTTCTGCGTCAGAATCTATTCCATCTAACACTTAATCGTTGGCAAGTTTTTTAACCTTGAATTATTACCTTTTAGCTCCTTACGTCAATTGGTTTTATACCTTGTTCGAAGTGATTTCCATAAAAAAAATTCATAGCCCAGATAAGACATCGTAAATATAACGAATATTTAATATCTTAGATTTAGAGTGGTTCGCTATGAGTGACTCATATTTATCTTTCCCGCTTTTTTGTGTGTTATCGTAAATGCCACACACCGGCAGGGGGGAGGGGTCGAACGAAATAGAAAAGTATGAAGAATCAGTTGGATTTTCAAACGTACAACTTTATCCTCACGTTCTGTAGTTCCTCTTTCAACGAGGAGTCTTTTTTCTATGTTTACCTTTCTGAATTTTTGAGATAAGGATTGGTTATTCGTATTTTTCGGATTCTTCGGTCTACTGTTTTCATCTTGAGTGCCATTTCCACAACGTTTCGATCAATGTAACCTCCGACCTTCTTCATGTGTATCTTGTCGAACTCGATAATCTTCCCGTCGAACTCGATATTCTTCCTGTCGAATTCGGGAATCTGCACAGAATTTCGAACGGACCCCTGTATTAGTAATCTCGTTCTATCCCAAGACTGGATAGAAGTCCTAAGTAGTTCGCGTTTGTACCGAGGATTGAACCTTCAACCTTCGGAAGAATGTCATGACTGACGGAATGAGAGCAAGCTACCAACGTGAATTAAATAAAGGGTCTCATTCGAAATTCTGTGTAGATTCGCAAGTTCGAAAAAAACAAATTCTATTCTATCGTTATTTTTATGATCAGTTAATTAGTTTAAGAGTGAATCCTATGCATAGAAATATGTAGATATCGAATTTCATATGTAGAGAGATGACAGTTTTTAATATATGAAAATAAGGCGAATAGAAAGTGGATTTTGAATTTACATTTGGCAACCGAATAACTCTCGTTTCCTTTATTTTCATATAAAAAGATATAAAAAGAAGAACATATGAGCAAATCGAGGATAAGGATAACGTTAGAGATCACGATCAAGTTAGAAACTTGGTGATCACGATTATCCGGAGAATGAGGAATAAAGAGGTCTTTTTTAAAAACTTGAAACGAGTTGAATTTATTTCCTATTCCTTGTCTTTGTCTCCTTTGCGATGGAGTCAACAACGTGTTCGGCCCCCACATGTCAACACCTGTGTAAATGAGTGTGCTATGTTGCCTGTCATGACTTCTTTTGACAAGTTGTTCCATAGAAGTAGTATTAAAAAAAACTACAAAGTCTCTTGCACTTTTAAAATAATACGTAACTGGAATGAATGATTTGAAAATAATTTTTTATTTTCTAGTGACAACGCTGACAACATGAAGGATCACAGGGTGGGATGTGTGTGTGTGCAGAATGACAGAGAGATAATGTGTCCGCTTTCCTGCACGTGATCCTCGCTCATTTCTTCCCTTGTCGTTGTCTGCTGCCTCTATTTTATTGGCACAGATGACGTCAGAACATTCTACCACGCAGTGTCTAAAATATCGGTCAATCTCGCTGACTTGTCCTTGGGAATTCTACGTCCCCCATTTTAAATCGCTGCCTTGACTTTTCTTTGACTCTTTGCAAGCCCGAACAGCCGACCGTCCACCTCTTTCACCTGCAACACCCCATCTGTAACACAACGTTGGGTTCCTGTTAACATGTAACTACCACGTTACAGACAGTGGTGGATATTTTGCGGGTGACCACACAGTCCACGATTTGACTTTGGATAAAAAACTAAAACAAGTTGATTTACATCTTCTGTTGATGATATTGTATGACAGAATCAAGTTTTCCAGCTTCAAAATTACCATGTATTGCTCAAATTTATGGCATACTTACTATAAAAAATGCTACTGGACTGAAAAAAAAAATTAACAATTTCAATAGTATAAAAATTATCGGCTCGTTTCGATGCCCTATATATCTAGAATTTATATGGCTATGTCCAAACATTCAAGTTATCATGAATTATATATCTTCTTATTCGGGACTGCTTCACAACGAACCACAACATATTCGTCTTCAATTCTCTATCTGTGTAAAAACCAAAAACGTCTTAAAATAGGTACTGTTGCCACATCTGGGCAGGAGCTGTTCGGCGTACTCTATGTTGCCTTGATTGAGTTCAAAACCGGCTTTAGAACCTAGTAGGTGATGTCCTTTTCCCTTCCCTGCAACCGTTTCCCACATAAGAGATTTTGCGAGCCTACCTCTAATCTAACATTATTTTCATGGCAAGTACTTGATTGAACGCCAATCTATGGTCCTCCTTCTCAAAAATTTCACAGAAACACTCGACTAGCTACAACTACTATAAACAATTTTGCTCACTCTCTATCTGTATCTAATCCTAAATGCAGATTCTTTGAACAAAACTTCTTTCCTAGACCAGCCCGCTTGTGGAACACTGTTTCACTTGCCTGCTTCCCGGCTGATTACAATATAGTAACCTTCAAGTCCAATGTAAACAAGTTTTTGTGAAGCCATTCCATTAAATAAACAAAAATTCTATCCAATCTAAACAATTAACGATGACTAAACTACCACCTTACATACATTAACCCTTATCCTCGAGTGACCTTCAGGCCTTGATAAGTAGTGACTACCTTGTAAAAAAAATCCGATGTCAACAAATACTTACCATAAAACGTCCTCCTGAGTAATCAAGTTTTGTTCATTTTTTTATTCATCATTTTTAATCCTCTTATAATATTCGCCATCATTTGATTAACAATCAAACCATTACATAAATCTTCATCCTCGAATAGCTTTTTTTACTTTAATAAATGGTAACTCATTAGACAAAAGGTCCTGGATATGACCTTAAACTATATCCAGTGGTGAGGCCCCAGCTTGCGGGCTTTGGAGAGTGTGGAGCCACCTTTTAATTGCCATTGCTCCCAGGTCCACTCTGACCCGGAGTGGTAGTACCTGTTAGAGTCCCAATTATTGGTTAAATAGAAACCGACTTGAAAACAACAAATATATTCTATTAAAAAAATTCTTCAAAATCTTTGGATTCGGCATTAAATAACCTTAAAAGGGTTGATATGCCGTAAAACAAAAACAACCAAACCATTAGCAAAAAAGAAAAAAAAAAAATGAAAACCGACCTACGTTTTTATTTAAAAAAAACATGAGACTTGTATTTTTCATACAATTAGCTAGTTAAATATTTTTCATAGAATTAGCTAGTTAAATATTTTTCATAGAATTAGCTAGTTAAATATTTTTCATAGAATTAGCTAGTTAAATATCTTTCATAGAATTAGCTAGTTAAATATCTTTCATGGAATTAGCTAGTTAAATATCTTTCATAGAATTAGCTAGTTAAATATCTTTCATAGAATTAGCTAGTTAATTTTATAGCAAGCCCCACTCTCCCAAATGGTTTACTTCCACATGTGCAGCTGCCATCGCTCAAAAGTAGCACGTGTACCACAGATTTAACCGCCATAAATCCAGTTCAAACGGACAGAAGTATATAGAAGCCAGAAGTAACTGTAAGAAAGAAATAGCGACAGCCAAGAGAGAATTTACTGAAACCACCCAAAAACGCATCGAAGCTCAGAAATTAGGAACCCGCGACTTCTGGAAAATCTACAACAGTGTAGTAAATAATGGGCAATCAACAATTCCCCCACTATCTAACAATCATGAAGTTGTTTGCTGAGCAACCGAGAAGGCTAACATGCTTGCCAGTCGGTTTGCCTCCAACTCCACACTAGACCCTGCTAACCACCCTATCCCAGACTTTCCATTGCAGACAGACGCCACACTTGACGATCTGAAAATCACCCCTTCTCAGGTGCATGCTATCATAAAAAATCTTGACACTGCAAAAGCATGTGGACGTGATCTCATCCCGGCTGTGCTATTAAAAAAGTTCTCCGCCGAAGTAGCTCCAATCCTCTCCAAACTTTACAACAAATGCCTTAATGAATCTTGCTTTCCTGCCTGCTGGAAAACTGCTTCTGTGGTACCAGTTTTCAAGAATTCTGGCGAAAGAACTGACCTAGTAAATTACCGCCCCATTAGCCTCCTCCCACTTTTTGCCAAAATATTTGAGTCCATAATTAACCAAGCTCTAGTCCATCACCTTACAGATGCTAAACTTCTGACCGACCAACAATATAGATTTAGGCAAGCCCGTTCCACAGCAGACATTCTAACTGTAATCTCCGAGCGTATATACCACTCACTTGACAAAGCAGGGGAGAGTAGAGCGGTAGCTCTAGATATATCTTAGGCTTTTGACAGGGTATGGCATGAAGGTCTTCTCAAGAAAATCAGATCATAAGACATCACTGGAAGAATACTTAACATAATTCGATCCTTCTTAGACAAGAGAAAAATCCAGGTTGTCCTCGATGGCCGTACATCTAAACAATATGATATAAATGCGGGAGTGCCTCAGGGGTCTATCCTTGGACCTCTATTATTTCGAATATTCATAACTGACTTCCCTGACAAAATTGTCTGTGAGATGGGTATATATGCTGATGGCACCACGGTCTATAACAGACACGACAGGAAAACAAATGAACACATATCTAAAGAAATGGCAGAAACACTAGAGGACGACCTCCAATCTGTATTATTATTGTATTCTGGAATGGGGACAAAAATGGATGGTCACCTTCAATGCTGCCAAGACTAAACTTGTTTCCTTCAATAACTA
>NC_136507.1:32031876-32034376 GCF_053919585.1 Euprymna scolopes | reverse complement strand
TGCATGGGGGTGATGGTTGTATAACTCCGCCACGTAAGTAAATAAATAAAAAATGTTACGTGCACATGCGTTAGCCTTGACTGGGGGGGGGGGGTAAGGGAACGACCATTAAATAATTCTGCGGGTCGCCATAGAAATCAATGCCAAATGAGTACCAAAATAGTTTTCATGATATGAAGAAATTTTTTTTCGAAAAGTGGGTGATCACTTTTCCATGTAAATTTAACTTAAAATGAGCGCCCACTTTCTGGCCACCCGGGGAAGGGGTATTTATTTTCGTGTTTATTGGCTTAAAGGTTTTTTGACAAGGCAGTTTGGTACGCGAGTGCATATTTAACAGTTTTCGTTTATGCTCACGCGTAGCATAAACAAAGGCTACGTCTGTGAAATGGAAAATATTCCCATAGTTCAGGGGTTATTGCCATGCAGAAGAAATAAAACAAAAAACTTTTTAGCCAAGAAACACACAGAAAAATAAAAAAAAAACATAGCATCCATTTTTTTTTTCTATCGAATTCATTTGCTGTTTTTATTGAAAACTACTTTCCCCCGTATTTTTCATATAATTTTCCATTAAGGGCCGTGCGTCTCACGTTCGTATATAACAAAAAAAAATTTGTAGACTTCGGTGTGCTAAAAACGAATCTGCAAATCGTTTCCGTTGCAAAAAAATAATTTTTATAATATGAAGAAATTACTTTTTCGAAAAGTGGGCGATCACTTTTCCATGTAAATTTAACTTAAAATGAGCACCCACTTTCTAGCCACCTGGGAGAGGGGGGATTTTTCCCCATGTTTATTGGCTAAACAGCTTTCGTTTATGCTCACGCATAGCGTAAACGAAGGCTACGGCTGTGAAATGGAAAATAGTCCCAGAGTTCAGGGGTTATTACCAAACAAAAGAAACCAAACAAAAAACTGTTTAGCCAAGAAACACACAGAAAAATGCCCCGCTCTAAGGTGGCCAGAAAGTGGGTGCTCATTCTAAGTTAAATTTAGATTGAAAAGTGATCACCCACTTTTCGAAAAAGTAATTTCATGAATATCATGATAACTTTCTTTTTGCTACAGAAACGGTTTGCAGATTCGTTTTTAGCACACCAAAATCTACAATAAAATATTTCGTTATATACGAACGTGAAACGGGCTTTAAAGTAAAATAATACCGGATTTTTTTTAGCAGATTTGCCGTTTAGTTGTACAATTATCCTCAAACCAGGTAATCACTAAAAGGGACTTTTAAAAGTCGTCACCTGTATCGAGCAAAAGTTTAAATATATATTATATGCCAGCCTACGTCATGGTAACATATATTGAGTGAGTTCCTAACAGTATTTTGTATAGTTTTTTAGTTTAAACACATTTTCCCAAAATGTCCCCAAACTTAACGTGTTCGATACAGTCTGCCGCCATTTGTATTTTTCAGATATACCGATAAACATTGAATGTTTTTGAACCGATTATACATTACATAAAAACACTAAAATCTTATTCAGTTAGGTAGAACATTTACTTTTCTTGCCTTTGATAACATTTATTTGTTATATATTTATTTTTGACAACTTTTTTGTATCTGTGTTTAGTAATATGAACCCTTTTCATTTAATGTAACGTTTAGTCGGCTTGAAAAACAGTGTTTATCGGTGTATTTGAAAGCTACAAATGGTGGCAGACACTGTTGGTTACTTTAAGTTAGAGAAAGTGAGTTAAAACTAAAAAAACTATACAAAATACTGTCAGAAACCCACCGATTATGCCAGCCTATGTCATTGTAACATATATTTGTGGGGTTTCAGACACTGCTTTGTATAGTTTTTAGTTTTCAACTTACTTTCCCAAACTTAACGTATTCAACAGAGTCTGCGACCATTTCTGTTTTTCGAGCCGATTAAACATTTTACATTACATAAAAACACTAAACAATTATCCAGTTAGGTAGAAACGTAAATTACCTTACCTTTGCTTTCATTTATTTGTTTTTGGGCAACTTTTTCGAATCTGTGTAGAGTAACCCCCCCCCCCCATCAACCAAATATTAATTACTAACTCACATTTTTGTATACAGAAAACAACAACAAAATAAAAACATTTAGAGTTTCAACATTTTTGCTACGTTCGGCTTCATCCACTGATTGTTGGTCGAGTCCAAACCATGAATGATTGACAGAAACTCCCGAGGATCCAGATCAAATTTTGCGAGAGTACTATTTTTTTTTCATTTTCGCCTTCTTTTTCACTTTTTGGAGTGGATTGCTGTACTAAGAATATAAGAAACATGCATTTTTCTCTTTTTATTAAATTTTTACATTACACCAAATTGAGCCACTGCAACGTGTATATATATATATATATATATATATATATATATATATATATATATATATATACGGCTATAGGTATAGATATATACATATATGTATATATATGTGTGTATAAATATACGCGTACGTATTGAATCATACAACCAATTCGCCTTTTATTAATTTATTTTATTATCAAT
>NC_136507.1:31994376-32019376 GCF_053919585.1 Euprymna scolopes | reverse complement strand
GAGGGATGCAACGTTTCGTCGATGGGATAGAGGCTGAAGCTTAGATGCCAGTTCAGGGCCTATCAGATTTGCGACTCTCCTTTGAACCTTGACTAGGAGCGAGAGACTAGCAGCAGATGCACCAGCCCAAATATGGCAGTAATACTCCATACATGGGCAAATTGTGGCCTTATAGAGGTACAGGATACTTTCGGGTGTTAGTAGTTGTCTAGCACGGTAGCGCTGGCAATGCTTTCAATGTAATTGCTCCAACTTATGTTTCCTGTGACCGTTAGGCCAAGGAGTTTGAAAGATGTACTCTCAGATAAAAAGTCGTTGGCCATTGCTATTAGTGGTAGAGAAGGTTTCTTGTAATTATAGAAGGAATGAACTGGACCATCCATTTTTGTCCCCATTCCACTACAGATTTGAGGTCATACTCCAGTGTTTCTGCCATTTCTTTAGATATGTGTTCATTTTTTTTCCTGTCGTGTCTGTTATAGAGTGTGGTGTCATCAGCATATATATCCATCTCAGAGGCAATTTTGTCGGGGAGGTTATTCATGAATATTAGGAATAATAGAGGTCCAAGGATAAACCCTTGGGGCACTCCCGCGTTGATATCATATTGTTTAGATGTACGACCGTCGAGGACAACCTGGATTTTTCTCTTATCTAAGAAGGATTTAATTATGTTAAGTATTCTACCAGTCATACCGTATGATCTAATTTTCCTGAGGAGACCCTCATGCCATACCCTGTCAAAAGCCTTAGATATATCTAGAGCTACCGCTCTGCCCTCCCCCGCTTTGTCCAGTGAATGGTATATACGTTCAGAGATTACGGTTAGGATGTCTGCTGTGGAACGGGCTTGTCTAAATCCATATTGTTGGTCAGTCAGAAGTTTAGCATCTGTAAGGTGATGGACTAGAGCATGGTTAATTAAGGTCTCAAATATTTTTGCGAGGGGGCTAATGGGCGATAATTTAATGGGTCAGTTCTTTCGCCAGAATTCTTGAATACTGGTACCACAGATGTTGACGGTTAGAGTGAGTTTATAATTAAAACATTATGATTTGCGCATGCAAGCTTAATTGACCCCCCACACTTTAATTAAAACTTTAAAGTGCTCAACAATAAGAAGCGAGTACTAAACGGGGTTGACATAATTATTGCTATAATTATTTTCAAATACATACAGACACTAGTGTTTCATCCTTTCGGGAATTGCAAAATCCGTTTGTTTGTTTTTATATATATATAATGTTCTTGCCGAATGTAATAAAACAATCTTCTGCACATGAAAAAGTTGTGTAAATTTCGGGAAAAATAAAAACATTTAAAGTGTTAAAAAGCTCTGTAATAAACATGAAAATAATCATAAACAATGTATGTGGATGGAGATATCAACTGAAAGAATATGAAAATCAATAAAAAGCAGAGAAACAACGAAACAGACATAATTGGTGTGAACCAACTTTTAGAAAACAACAAAAAAGTTTTGAACACATTCAACTCTTTACTATTTCGTTTACCATAAAAAAATGGAAATTTAATCTTTGGTAAGATTTATTAAATTTATTAAAATATTCGAATTTTATTTTGGAAAAAACATTTAAAAAATATGAAAAGTATGTCGTGGTTTCCTTGAAGAATTGTTTAACGGATAAGTGTTTTTGAAGGCTTGCAATGCAGGAATGTACAATCGTTTGAGCAGATAAATAAATAATAAATAAATAATAAATAAACAAATAAATAAATAAATAAATAAATAAACAAATAAACAAATACATAAATAATAAATAAATAATAAATAAATAATAAATAAACAAATAAATAAATAATAAATAAACAAATAAATAAATAATAAAAATAATATATAAACAAATAAATAATAAATAAACAAATAAATAAATAATAAAAATAATATATGAACAAATAAATAATAAATAAACATAAATACATAAATAAATAATAAATAAATAAATAATAAATAAACAAATAAATAAACAATAAATAAACAATAAATAAATAATAAATAAACAAATAAACAAATAATAAATAAACAAGTAAATAAATAATAAATAAACAAATAAATAAATAATAAATAAACAAATAAATAAATAATAAATAAACAAATAAATAAATAATAAATAAACAAATAAATAAATAAATAATAAATAAACAAATACATAAATAATTAATAAATAAATAATAAATAAAAAAATATAAATAATGAAAATAATATATAAACAAATAAATAATAAATAAACAAATAAATACATAAATAAATAAATAATAAATAAACAAATAAATAATAAATAAACAAATAAATAAGAAATAAACAAATAAATAATAAATAAACAAATAAATAAACAATAAACAAATAAATAAACAATAAATAAACAATAAATAAATAATAAATAAACAAATAAACAAATAATAAATAAACAAATAAATAATACATAAACAAATAAATAAATAATAAAAATAATAAATAAACAAATAAATAATAAATAAATAATAAATAAAAAAACAAATAAATAATAAATAAACAAATAAATAAATAATAAAAATAATAAATAAACAAATAAATAATAAATAAATAATAAATAAACAAATAAATAAATAATAAATAAACAAATAAATAAATAATAAATAAACAAATACATAAATAATAAATAAACAAATACATAAATAATAATAAATAAATAAATAAATAAAATAATAAATAAATAAAATAATAAATAAATAAAATAATAAATAAAATAATAAATAAATAAAATAATAAATAAATAAAATAATAAATAAAATAAATAAAAATAATAAATAAATAAAATATTAAATAAATAAAATAATAAATAAATAAAATAATAAATAAATAAAATAATAAATAAATAAAATAATAAATAAATAAAATAATAAATAAATAAAATTATAAATAAATAAAATAATAAATAAATAATAAATAAATAAAATAATAAATAAATAAAATAATAAATAAATAAAATAATAAATAAATAAAATACTAAGTAAATAAAATAATAAATAAATAAAATAATAAATAAATAAAATAATAAATAAATAACATAATAAATAAATAACATAATAAATAAATAACATAATAAATAAATAAAATAATAAATAAATAAAATAATAAATAAATAATAAATAAATAAAATAATAAATAAATAAAATAATAAATAAATAAAATAATAAATAAATAAAATTATAAATAAATAAAATAATAAATAAATAATAAATAAATAAAATAATAAATAAATAAAATAATAAATAAATAAAATAATAAATAAAATAATAAATAAATAAAATACTAAGTAAATAAAATAATAAATAAATAAAATAATAAATAAATAACATAATAAATAAATAACATAATAAATAAATAAAATAATAAATAAAATAATAAATAAATAAAATAATAAATAAATAAAATAATAAATAAATAAAATAATAAATAAATAAAATAATAAATAAATAAAATAATAAATAAATAAAATAATAAATAAAATAATAAATAAATAATAAAAATAATAAATAAACAAATAAATAATAAATAAATAATAAATAAACAAATAAATAATAAATAAATAATAAATAAACAAATAAACAAATAATAAATAAACAAATAAATAAATAATAAATAAACAAATAAATAAATAATAAAAATAATAAATAAATAATAAAAATAATAAATAAACAAATAAATAAATAATAAATAAACAAATAAATAAATAATAAATAAACAAATAAATAAATAATAAATAAACAAATAAATAAATAATAAATAAACAAATACATAAATAATAAAAATAATAAATAAACAAATAAATAATAAATAAATAATAAATAAACAAATAAATAAATAATAAATAAACAAATAAATAAATAATAAATAAACAAATAAATAAATAATAAAAATAATAAATAAACAAATAAATAATAAATAAATAATAAATAAACAAATAAATAAATACTAAATAAACAAATAAATAAATAATAAATAAACAAATAAATAAATAATAAATAAACAAATACATAAATAATAAATAAACAAATACATAAATAATTAATAAATAAATAATAAATAAATAATAAATAAACAAATAAATACATAAATAATAAATAAACAAATAAATAATAAATAAACAAATAAATAATAAATAAACAAATAAATAATAAATAAACAAATAAATAAATAATAAATAAACAAATACATAAATAATTAATAAATAATAAATAAATAAATAACAAATAAATAATTCAGTAATATTCTTTTATTTACCTGTTTGGTTTTTCTTTCTTTCGTTTTGTTTTCTTCAACTTTCGATGGTATTTTATTCCATAGGTCTTTCCGAGTGTATAACTCATCTTTAGTGGAGAAAATAAATAAATAATTAATTCAATAATTTTTTATTTATTTTCTGATCAAGGTGACGTAGTTCTGAATTCTTGTTTAATATGGTTATAATGGCGGTTGTTATTTAAATTTTTTTATAAAATTTTAAACGCTCTATAGATAAGTAAAAAAAATAGAATTACCTCCCCTTAACAGACAACGGAATTATTTAAACTGAGCGTTTTGCATTTAAAATATAAACAAAACAGCCACTTTACAATTGACAGCCTAGAGAATGAATATGTTTCTCGACTGACGATGAGTTATACACTCGAAAGGATCTATGGAATAAATACCATCCACAGTTGAAAAAAATATTTAAGGTAAATAAATAAATAAATAAAAATTATTAACTTATCTGCTAATAACAAATTTAAATTCCTGCACTGTAAGCCTTCAAAAAGCACTGATTAATATTCTGCATAAATATTTTAAATATAATTAATTAACTCGTTTAAGCTTTACTGTTACACAAGTTCAATTAAAATACAATTCAGTTTCGAAATCGATTAACACTGATTCTTTTCCGATGCTTTAGCTGCCATTTTTAGATTTCGAAGTCTGCGTTCTTTTTCGTCGTTTGCAAAAAAAAAAAAAAAATGCCTTCTTTACTTTTTTTTATTATTATCTATTTTTTGTTATTTTGGTTCAGGAAAGATTCACGGCGACGCCTTCATGGCCATATTTTGTGTACGGAAGAATCCACTGCCATGCTGCATTCATTTTGGCGCTGATGCGGTTATATGAAAAAAAAAAAAAAGGTTTCCTTCTTACTTAACTCGGTTAGTGCATATTTGGATTAAAGCTTATGCACGTGCATTGATGAGCATGTTACGCTATGTGTGCGTGTGTGCATTTGCGTTTGTATGCACTACCGGATTTAAATAAAGGCCAATGTGCGCTCTAGATAAGACGAACCAACAAGGCTTACGATCTCTGATAATCTGAGCTTTTCATATTAGACAGATTTCTGTGATTATATATATATATATATATATATATATATATATATATATATATGAACAAATGATTAATAAAACATGTTAAAAGACATCTTGAAAAAGAGTTAAAAACATATTTAATTTTAAAAAAGGAAGCACAAGATAAGTGGATAGTCCTTAATCCGCGGAGTTTCGAAGAAATACTCTCCTTCTCATCAGAGGGCAGGAATTAGCAAAATGCGGGATCTTTAAAAGTATTTAATGAAACTACAAGTAAGTCACAGATCTTACTTGGTTAAAAAAAAGGGTGAGGTAAGGGGAGTAGGAGGTAAAAGAAAAATGATAAAAAGATTTCACATGAATAGATAGTCCGGTGAAGGGTAAAATTACCTTGGTAAACTTATTGTAATTTATATATATATATATATATATATATATATATATATATATATATATATATATATATATATATTCAGAAAGTGTGAGAGAATATAAAGATAATGATTTTCCACAGCCGAACCAATGTCGCAGCCCATAATAGCCAAGAAAGCAAACAAACCGGAAGTCAAAGACTCGAGTTTCGCCTTCATTTTGGCTCATCAGTTAGACATATTCGCGCTCAGGATTTGAAACCCGAACCTCTTGCATGCTAGGCGAGCACTCTACCAACTGAGCAAACACGTAAAAATCCTACTGGTGAGACGTCGGTTTGGGTTAAAGCTGGTTTGATATCTCGTACCTTGTTCGATATGAGTTAGGTTCTTTCCACTGTCGGATCTGTGCCGCGGGTTGCTTGATCTGTGTAAGTTAATAAACATTCTTGTGTGTATGGCGTGTTTTCTCAGTTGGTAGAGTGCTCGCCTAGCATACAGGAGGTTCGGGTTTCAAATCCTGAGTCTAGATATGTCTAACTGATGAGCCCAAATGAGGGCGAAACTCGAGTCTTGGACTTCCGGTTTGTTAGCTTTCTTGGCTCGACATTGGTTCGGCTGTGGAAAATCATTATATATATATATGTGTATATATATATATATATATATATATATATATATATATATATATATATAATGTGTATATATATCTTTACACACACATATATAGATATATATCCTTACACACACATCACTGTGTAAGGATATATATGAATCTAACAATAACAATAACATAAATGACTTTACTACATAAAAAGATATAAGTAAAATCAAAATTCCCCCCATTCTATTGACCAGCATAGTTTTTTTTTTACAAATTTGTTTGCCTTTACTATATTATATAGATATAGAGTAATGCTAGTTTCCCCCTATTACATTGACCGGAATAGCTTTCTTTAACACATGTTTTCTTTTACTTTATCATATAGATATAAATTAAGATTAGTTTTCTACAATTTAATTGCTAAAATAGCTTCCTTGGAAGTCCTATTCGCCTCTACTATATATTGTATAGCTATAATGCAAAGTCAGATTTTCCTTGTTTCATTCACCAGAATAGTCTCCTTAACAAAAGAAAGATTAAAAAAAAATCTTGCGTCGGTGGTTTGCTACAGGTATTGTTCTGTGTTTCAAAAGACAGCTATATTTTCTATATATTTTTTCAACAAACAAGTATGTATGTCTATTTTAAAGACACACTGAATTATTTATTTGTTGGATATTGTGTTACCCGGTCGTGGTGCTGCGTTTGTTCAATTGTTATCGAATATTTCAGTCAGCATATTTTTACAGACCAACAGAATATTACCAGGCCAAAAGTTTAAACAAGATCAATAAATAAATAATTAAAAAAAAACATTTACAGTTAGAATTTTATAAGAGTGTGAAATTTTAGTTTTCAAAATATAATAATAAATTACTGATATAATGGACTGATCCAACACCCCTCAAATGAATGGACTGTTACGTCTATAAAAAGACAAGCAAACTCTCCTCACGTGGGAGACAGAATTTAGTACTAAGCTGTCAATGGGCGCTTAGAAATGTGTGTACCTTTTTACCTAAATAAACCCTTTCTGTACAACCCCAGTAATGACTTGTTATTCATATAATCTACGATATAACAACTGGCGACGAAGAATTCGAACGAAACTCACTAAAAAACAAAGCGAAGGAAAAAGCACACAAGAAGATTAACGAGCAGAAAACAAAAGAAATCCAAAGAAGGAAGAAGAAAAAAAACTTCGACAGAGCTAACATTTAAAAAGTGTTTCAGTCGGTTACGGTCCTAAAAAAAAAGAAGAGAAATTGACATTTTGAAGCGAACATTTTTTTGAAAAGAACATTTAAAAAAAAAAAAAAAAGAAGTGTCCATTTCAAGTTTTATTCGGCTGGAAGTGTTTTTTTTCTCTTCGGAAGGAAATTGTGCTTTTAATTCATTGAATTTATAGGACATTTGAGTGAATCTTTTGTTTAATTGTGTGGTTTTGTAAAAAAAAAAAAAATTTTTTTTAACATGGAGCAATTAGCGAAATTCACTAGAACTATGCAATCGACATTATTTGCACAACAAAAGCAAATGGAATTACTTCAGCAACAACAATTGAAGCAAAGCGAAATACTACAGAGTATTTTAACGCAGCAGAAAGACTGTCGTTTCACTCTTGAAGGAATAGCAAATTCTTTATCTGAATTTGTATACGAGCCGACAAATGGGTTAACTTTTCCGGCATATTTTCGGAGATACGAAAATATTTTTACTAAGAGATGTCAGTCTTGGACAGACGAAGAGAATATTATCCTTCTTCTTCAAAAACTTGGATCTCAGGAAAATACAAAGTATACGAATTTTATCCTGCCAAAGAAACCTGAAGAGATTTCTTTTAGTGAAACAATAAAAATATTGTCAAACATTTTCAGTGAACGAGATAGTCTATTCTATACACGTTATAAATGTTTAAATATCACGAAGCAGGAGGACGAATATTTTATTACTTATGCAGGGAAAGTGAATGCTCATTGTGAATCCTTTAAATTAAAAGACCTCAAAGAGGATATGTTTAAAAGTCTAATCTTTGTGCAAGGTTTAACAGCCTCTAAAGATAAGGATATTCGTTCAAGGATATTATCCATTATGAACCAAGACACAGAAATAACGTTACAAAAAGTTACGGAAGAGTGTCAGAAACTGTTAAATTTAAAGCAGGACAATACAAGCATCGAAGGAAAAAATTTTGAAGAAAAAAATATGGAAAAAAAAATGGAAAGGGTGATGAAATGTGTACACGAAAAATCCTGTAAGACATGTGGGGGAAAAAACAACTTCACTAAAGATTGTTACTTTAAATACAAAATATGTAACAAATGTAATAAAAAAGACCATAAATCAACGGTATGCAGGAAAGGAAAATACCGAAAAGCAGAAATAAAGACCATTGGTTCTAAAAATGAGTCTAGGTGTGATAAAAGAAAATATATTGAAATTAAAATTAATGGCTGTAATGTGAACTGTCTTCTAGATACGAGAAGCGACATAAGTATAATTGACGAAGTAACTTGGAAGAAAATTGGGTTTCCAAAGTTACAAAATACAAAAAAAATTGCCAGAAGTGTGTCTGGAAATAAACTAAAATTTAAGGGTGAATTTTTTTACCAATGTGTCTCTAAAGGAAAATGCTGTGAAAACCAAGTTATACGTCGTACCGGGGAAAAATTCTAATTTGTTCGATATAGACTTAATGATTCTTTTTAATTTATGGGGAAAACCCATAAGCTCATTTTGCAATAAAGTAAGTCTGGCGGGTTTAGAAAATTCTAAACTACCAGGAAAGTTTATTGACGAATTAAAAAAAGACTTTAAAGAGGTATTCTCTGAAGGTTTGGGTTGCTGCACGAAAACGGAGGTGAAATTTGAACTAAAGGACGAAGCTAAACCAGTTTTCAAACCCAAAAGAAAGGTTCCATATTCAGCATTAGAAACTATAGAGAAAGAATTAAAGAGACTTCAAGATATTGGAGTAATAGAAAAAGTGGACTACTCTGAATGGGCTTCACCCACGGTTTACGTTAAGAAGAAAAATAATAAAATCAGGGTATGCGCGGACTTTTCGACAGGTCTAAATGATTGTCTCAAGGAGCATAAATACCCGCTTCCTACCCCAGAGGAAATTTTTTCGAAGTTAAGCGGAGGAAAAATTTTTACAAAAATTGATTTGTCTGAAGCGTATTGGCAAGTAAAAGTCCAGGAAGATTGTGCTAAGTATCTGACATTAAATACCCATAAGGGACTATTTTCACTAAAACGTTTGCCTTTTGGTTTAAAAGTAGCCCCAAATTTGTTCCAGCAAATTATGGATACAATGCTAGCAGGTTTGGATTTTGCTATGGCTTATCTAGATGACATCCTTATAAGAAGTAAAAATGTGGAAGAGCATAAGATCCACATTGGCAAAGTATTCGAGAGAATATCAAACTATGGATTGAAAGTGGCTCTCGAAAAATGTAATTTTGGGATGGACAAAATTGAATATTTGGGACAAGTGATTGATCGAAATGGTAGAAAACCTAATCCTAATAGGACTGAAGCAATCAAAAACATGCCTAGACCAGAAAATATAGTGCAGCTACAGTCATTTTGGGGACTAGCAAATTATTATAATTCTTATATCCCAAATATGCATGAACTAAGAGCACCTTTAAACGAATTATTGAAAAAGAATAAAAAATGGCTCTGGACAAAAGAATGTGATGAAGCATTCCTAAAGATTAAAAAATGTCTGTTATCGGATTTAGCACTAGCTTACTACGATCCGAAAAAAGAATTAATTGCAGCAGCAGATGCGAACGAATACGGTTTAGGTGCTGTGCTACTACACAGACTCAAAGATGGATCGACTAAACCAATTATTCATGCCTCAAGGGTTTTGCTACCCGCAGAAAAAAATTATAGTCAGATAGAAAAAGAAGGTCTGGCAATTGTATACGCCATGAGGAAATTTCATAGGTTCATCCATGGAAGATTTTTTATCTTGGAAACGGACCACAAACCTTTGTTATCGATTTTTGGTTCCAAAAAAGGAGTTCCTACTCATACGGCTAATAGGTTACAAAGATGGAGCATAATTCTGTTAAACTACAATTTTAAAATGAAACACCTAGCATCCAGCAAAATTGCACACGCAGATGGGTTGTCCAGGTTGATCCCAAATAAAACTGAATTACTTCAAGAAACTGTTATAGCTGCACTAAAAGAAGAAAATGAACTAACAGATATATTAATAAATACTGTTAGGGAACTTCCGGTAACACTTGAGGAAATAAAGAAAGCAGCAAGAACAGATGAATACATTAACAAGATAAAAAAACAAGTGGGACAAAAAGAAAAGAAGAGGAAAGGATCAACAGTTTTTCCATTTTCAAAGTGCGATGAAACTCTAATGTACGCAGATAGAATATCCAGAATGAAAGCACTAATGAGAGCATATACGTACTGGCCTGGAATAGATTAGGACATAGAAAAAATGATAAAATTATGTAAGGGTTGCCAACTAGCAGCAAAAGCGCCGCCCACTAAGACGCAACCTTGGCCTAAAACAGATATACCATGGACGCGGATCCATATAGATTACGCAGGACCTCTAAAAGGATATTATTACCTGGTAATAGTAGATAGCATGTCGAAATGGCCAGAAATTTTTAAATTCAAACATCCTACAGCGGCAAACACAATAAAGGCGTTGGACGAGGTATTTGGGCGTTTTGGCGTACCAAAAACAATTGTTAGTGATAATGGCACCATGTTCAAAGGTCCAGAATTTAAGATCTACTGTGAGTCACTGGCCATAGAGCATATCACAACACCAACTTTTAGCCCTCGATCTAACGGACAAGCTGAAAGATTTGTCGATACTTTTAAACGAGCGTTAAAAAAGAACGATAACATCGACACTGAAGAAAAAAGTCTTCAGAAATTTTTAGCAGTGTACAGGATAACGCCTAATCCAAATACAAATGCAAATTTATCCCCAGCGGAAATAATGTTTGCCAGAAAAGTGCGCTCTGTGTTCGACCGGTTAATTCCGAGTAAAAAAGTAAAAAAAAGTGTAAAAGATAATGTACGATACAAGATATACAAGGACGGGGATAAAGTTTTTTTCAACAATTATCGGGCAGGGAAGAGTTTTTGGGAAGAAGGCATAATCTCAAAAAGAATTGGAAGAATGGTCTACATTATAAAAGGTCAGACATTTTCCCACAAAAAACATATAAACCAACTCAGACCCCGATATATTGAAATAGTTAAAAACAATGAAGTACCGATGGAAGTACTGTATGACATTTTTCACATAGAGCCTCCAAAAAAGGAAGCACCAGTAACTGAAAATACAAGTCACTCTCCAAAATCAAAAAATTCGCAAACGCAAATTTTAAGGAGAAGTGAAAGAAAAAGAAAAAGAACTGAATTTTTTGGACAAAGTCAAAAAAGAAAAAAATGGTGAAGCGAAATTCTAGGGAAGAATTTAGCTTGGGAGGAAGGTGATATAATGGACTGATCCAACACCCCTCAAATGAATGGACTGTTACGTCTATAAAAAGACAAGCAAACTCTCCTCACGTGGGAGACAGAATTTAGTACTAAGCTGTCAATGGGCGCTTAGAAATGTGTGTACCTTTTTACCTAAATAAACCCTTTCTGTACAACCCCAGTAATTACTTGTTATTCATATAATCTACGATATAACAATTACATAAACAAGTGTGACCTGGTTGATGACGTCAGAAAACCAAACAAAGAAATACTTTGATTCATACACGTAGTCAGTCAGAAAGTTGAAGAGTTAGATAATGGAAAGGAATTTCTGTTCAGGATATGATTTGGTCTATTAGCGCCCTTGGAAGATAACAGGCATGCAATAATAGGATGTAAACTGCAAGGAAACGTTGCGTAACTCCGAGGGAAAATGGTAATGAAGTTTATATGTATAGTATGACTTGTCGACTAGTTTTCAAAACAATAATATATTTACCGGTTGAGTCTCTCGGAGACAAGGAGAGATAACAGACGAGAGTTTTCGCTTGGGAGGGATTTGGTCCCTTGAACACGACTAAAAGAAATGTAGAATATAAGGAAGCGTTTGCAACGCCGAGAGAGGGAACATATGTAAATAATGTTGCATAAAATATAATCTCGATCGTCGCTCCTTCGGATGGTAAAAATCTTATATGGAGCTTTTACAGGTCAATCAATTGGAAAACTATGTTCCCATCTGCATGTGATGTACCTCACAAAAATATTTGTCCTTGTAAAGTGCTGCGTTCGTAACATAATGAATGATTCCTGTTAATTGGTATTTGAATGCCAAAACGCCGACGTGAACACTCACCAACAAACGAACAAAATTATTGACTAAACGACACGAGTCGCCAGAGACGTACACGTATATAAACACAATATCCATTAGAGATGATACGACTGGTATAAATACGAACGGTTATACAAAAATAGATTTACACGTAAATATATACGAGCTGGTTATATATATATATTATATATATATATATATATATATATATATATATATATATAAGTTAATGTGCCTGTGTGTGTGTCTGTATGTCTGTGTCTTTGTACATTTCCCTACTCTGTAAATTTTCAGTCTACAAACTCAAAATTTGATATACTGGGTACTTTTTTTTTTTTTTTTTTTTTTTTTTTATTACATTTTCACCCCAAACAAGGCAAATTGCCACTTTGGTGTAGGGGGCTACTATCAGGGGCAACAACTACTGGGGTACTATGTAGGGATTTGGGCAGCAAGGTGTCGGTTCACGTTACACTTGAACTTCTGCACGTCAGTACTGTTGGGGAAGCAGGGACCTGGAATGGAATTCCAGAGTCTTGCGGTTCTGGGGAAGAAACTATTGGAGTAAAAAGATCTTTTACATCTAGGGACCTCTACAGTGTGGGGGTGGGATCTAGTAGCCTGTCGGGTTTGTCGAGGGTGCTCGCGTCGTGGGGGCACAAGTGATTGCAGTTCATCAGAGCATTCACCACTAAAATACTTGTAGAACAGGCAGAGGGATGCAACATTTCGTCGATGGGACAGAGGCTGAAGCTTAGATGCCAGTTCAGGGCCTATCAGATTTGCGACTCTCTTTTGAACCTTGTCAAGGAGCGAGAGACTAGTAGCAGATGCACCAGCCCAGATGTGGCAGCAATACTCCATACATGGGCGAATGGTGGCCTTATAGAGGTACAGGATACTTTCGGGTGTTAGTAGTTTTCTAGCACGGTAGAGAGAGCCTACCTTTCTTGCAGCGACCCTGGCAATGCCTTCAATGTAATTGTTCCAACTCATGTTTCCTGTGAACGTTAGGCCAAGGAGTTTGAAAGATGGACTCTCAGATAAAGAGTCGTTGGCCATTGCTATTGGTGGTAGAGAGGGTTTCTTGTAATTATTGAATGAAACTAGTTTAGTCTTGGCAGCATTGAACGCGACCAACCACTTTTGTCCCCATTCCACTACAGATTGGAGGTCTTCCTCTAGTGTTTCTGCCATTTCTTTAGAAATGTGTTCATTCGTCTTCCTGTCGTGTCTGCCATAGAGTGTAGTGTCATCAGCATATATACCCATCTCAGAGGCAATGTTGTCGGGGAGGTCATTTATGAATATCAGGAACAATAGAGGTCCAAGGATAGAACCCTGGGGCACTCCCGCATTTATATCATATTGTTTAGATGTGCGACCGTCGAGGACTACCTGGATTTTTCTCTTATCTAAGAAGGATTTAATTATGTTAAGTATTCTACCAGTGATACCGTAAGATCTAATCTTCCTGAGGAGACCCTCATGCCATACCCTGTCAAAAGCCTTAGATATATCTAGAGCTACCGCTCTGCCTTCCCCCGCTTTGTCCAGTGATTGGTATATACGTTCAGAGATCACGGTGAGGATGTCTGCTGTGGAACGGGCTTGTCTAAATCCATATTGTTTGTCAGTCAGTAGTTTAGCATCTGTAAGATGATGGACTAGAGCATGGTTAATTATGGTCTCAAATATTTTGGCAAAAAGTGGGAGGAGGCTAATGGGGCGATAATTTGATGGGTCTGTCCTTTCGCCAGAATTCTTGAATACTGGTACAACAGAAGCAGTTTTCCAACAGCCCGGAAAGCAAGCTTCATTAAGACATTTGTTGTAGAGTTTGGAGAGAACTGGAGCTACTTCGGCTGAGCACTTTTTTAATAGCACAGCTGGGATAAGATCGGGTCCACATGCTTTTGAGGTGTCAAGGTTTTTTATGATAGCATGCACCTGAGCAGGGGTGGTTTTCAGATCGTCTAGTGTGGCGTCTGTCCGCATAGGAAAGTCAGGTAGGGGGTGGTTGGAAGGGTCCAGTGTGGAGTTTGAGGCAAACCGACTGGCAAGCATGTTAGCCTTGTCGGTTGCTGAAGAGACAACCTCGTGATTGTTGGTTAGTGGGGGAATTGTTGATTGCCCATTATTTACTACACTGTTGTAGATTTTCCAGAAGTCTCGAGTTCCTAGTTTTTGTGCTTCGATGCGCTTTTTAGTGGTTTCCGTAAATTCTCTCTTAGCTGTCGCTATTTCTTTCTTAACGTTATTTCTAGCTTCTATATACTTCACTCTGTTTGAACTGGACTTATGTCGGTTAAACCTACGGTATGTATGCTGCTTTTGAGTAATGGCAGTTGCACAAGTCGACGTAAACCATTGGGGAGAGTGGGGCTTACTATAAAATTTCCGCATGGGAACATGCGCTTCGATTGCAGTTTTGAACCAGTCAGTGGTCTCGTTTGCACACTGTTCAGCAGGGAGAGAGAAAATATTTTTCCATGGAGCATCTCTAATTAGTTCCCTGATGGCTTCCCAGTCAGCTTTATTATAATATCTCGTTGTTTTGAGCACTGGCTCTTCAGTTTTGGGACTAGAGTTTAGGGCGATTTCAACCATTATCACTGCATGATCAGCGTTCCCGAGTGGGCTGTGGGCCTTCGCTATGCAGTCATCGGGAACTGTGGTCAAAAACAGATCTAGAAGTGATGCGTGTTGTTCTTCCTGGTCAGGGAAACGGGTTGATTTGGAAAAATCTTTGTGATCGGTTTTCGGCCAAAAATTTGGCTGTTAAGGGGTAAAAGAATTGCAAACGTGTATGCGTCAACCTAGACAGCTGATGTCGTCTAGACAGCACGATAGGCATGATTCGATGCTAAAAAAGTTTACAAGGTCATACAATAGCAGTGTCAGAAATTTCGTGAAAATAGTGAATAATTCCACCCCATCTTTCCAAGCTTATAACTCCTCGAAAAATGTAATTCAAGCCCTAATTTTTTTTTTCAATTAAAGGAGTAAGGACCAAGGTTTTATTTAAAAAAAAAAACAAAACAAAACAATGTGTTTTTTTTTTTTAAAAGGTTTTAAACTTCGGACTTTACAGGTAAATTTCTAAAAAACTGATTTTTTTTTTTTTGTTTTAAATTTGAATATATTATTTATTGACCTTTTCTCTTCAATTTGTGATATATAAAACTATTAAACATAAATTAATTATTTACTTTTTAATAGACATTTCAAAATGAGAGGCGTAAATTATTCGACCCCCTATCTTTCTAAGCTTATAACTCCTCGAAAAATGTAATTCAAGCCCTAATTTTTTTTTCAATTAAAGGAGCAAGGACCAAGGTTTCATTAAAAAAAAAAAAAAGACAAAAAGAAAAAATGTGTTCTTATAAAATAAGGTTTTAAACTTCGGACTTTACAGGTAAATTTCTAAAAAACTGATTTTTTTTTTGTTTTAAATTTGAATATATTATTTATTGACCTTTTCTCTTCAATTTGTGATATATAAAACTATTAAACATAAATTAATTATTTACTTTTTAAGAGAAAGTTGAAAATGGGGGGGGGCGTGAAAATGGGGGGGCGTGAATTTAAAAAAAACGTTTGTCTAAAATATTATATTCGGTTTATTGGAAAGAACATAAAATTTCACATTGACTCTGAAAATATCGTAAAAATAGAATCAATAGAAAAATTTTGATAGATTTTTAAAATTTAAAAATATTGAGTTTAAAAATTGAAAAATATTGAGTTCGGAAAATTCATTACTGTTTTAAAAAAAAATAAAAATATTTTTATTACTTTTAAAACAACTGTAATAGTTTATTTTGGAAGTATAATCCATAAAGAAAATAAATAACCCACTTTTAACAGAGAAATTACGAGATTTTTATATTGTATTCGCAGTTTCGTGTTAGGGGTGTCAAAAATTCCTACAAAAATTCTGATACTGCTAGTCATACAATCCTATCATTAAAGAAAGAAGGCTAAATTTAATTTAAATGTGATAAAAACATTATTATATTAATAATGATAAGAATATCAACAATGGCGACAATAATAATAATAATAATAATAATAATAATAATAATAATAATAATAATGTAATTATTGTAGTAGAAATTTGAATTAAATGACTAATGAAAATGAATTATGGAGATAATTTTGGTATTTATGCTATAAATTTTCATTGAGAAAATTAAAGGAAAAAAAGAATAAGTCAACAGTATTATTACATAAGAAACAATCAAGAAATGGTTATAAAGTTGCTATCAGTAGTAATAAGAAGTAGTAAAGGTTGTAGTTAATGAAACTATATCCGATGGTGAGGCCTCAGCTTGCAGGCTTTGGGGGAGTGTGGAGCCACCCTTCAATTACCATTGCTCCCAGGTCGACTCTGACCCGGAGTGGTAGTACCTGTAAGGGTCTCAACTATGGGTTAAATAGAAATCGACTTGAAAAATATATATATATATATATTCTATTAAAAAATTGTTCTTCAAAATCACTGGATTCGGTATTAAATAACATGAAAAGGGTTGATATGCCGTAAAACAAAAACAACCAAATCCAAATTGAAAGTAATAAAATGTAATAAAGTTAGTAAAAGTACTGATTATAATTAATATTATATACAGTACTGTTAATATTTTAATAGTAAAGGTAATAAAATTATATAATTATAATTTAATATTGATTTTAATAAGAATTAAAATAGTAATAATTGAATGAAAAAAAACCCCGTTAAATCCCAGTATTTTACAAAAAAAAAATAGAAGACATTTAAAACTAGCATGGGTACCCAGGTCGACGTAAAGTTCCGTTTGAAACACACCTGCTATACTAAGTATATTAATCATTTTCATCGTGGGTAACGTCAAATCCCCATAAAAATTTCAAAAATAAAAGAAATGATAAAAACATATAAATGTAATCGCTAAAAAAAAAAAAAATGAAGTACGTGATACTCTCTCCACCAAATATTTCGGCAGAAAGGATACAAAGAGGAGAAGCGATTATCCAGATATTGAGCACTTTTTGTTGTCCATGCGCTGGACTTCTCCCCCCCCCCCCACCCAATAAAATAAAAATAAATGAATCAAAACAACTTTTCTTTTCAATAAAAATAGCAGCCAGTGCCCGAGCGACTACATAAAAAAACAAAAAAAAAACTGAAACCCGAAAGAAGGGAAAAGGTAATTTGCAAAACGTTTTTACCCACTGTACCACGACGATTGATGATTTCATAGCCGGAAAAAAGATAATATTTATAAACATTAACGCGAATATGACGTTTAAGTAAAGTTTAAGAAAAATTGGAATTCCTTTCATTGGGTAAAAACACACAAATGAAATCTTTTCAGTTTATTCGTAAGTGTTTTTTTTTTTTAATAATAATAAAAAAAAAAAACATTTTCCTGTTTACACGGAATTACTTTTTCACTCTAGAAACTTACTAAATTATTTAGTGAAGAGTTTTTTCTGCCTCGAAGTTGACAGGGGAAATAACTCTACGTTTCTAAAAAAAAATCTACGTTTCTAAAATATTGATGTCGGAAATAATAATTCCAAATAAATTGAATCAAATATAGTATCAATATAATTGTTATTTAAAGCTGATTACATAACAATCTTAATTAGAACACTTAAAATAATTCTCTCGAAAGAAACATTAACTAACATACACTTATTTAGTAAAATCGATTTTCTTTGGTGTAATATGCAAATGAGGTGACCTTTTAATTGTATATTTTGCAAGAATCATACTATATATAGAAATAAATGAAATAATCGATCTTTTGTACATATTAATCAAATTGTGAACAAACAAACAGACATGAATACGAATTTATATATATATATATAGATATATATATATATATATATATATATATTGCTGCTTACTTAATATATAAGGAAAATAGATTGTAGTAACTGTTTATGTCAAATGCAATGAAACTTAGACTATATTTATTTTTGAGGTTAGTAAACCAATTAATTACGTAGTCAGAAATTTGCCAAAGTGGTAATCTCACTTTTTCCATTACAGGAATACATAATCTAAGATTCTTTTACTCACTGCAAAAATATCGAAGACAGAGGGACAGATTAACCTAATGGTAGGATTATCTTGGAAATTGGGTTTGTGGTTCTTGAGTCTTAATTTCTACAATCACAGCAATGATACTGAAAACTGAGGAAGAAAAAAGGTCTGAACTTTTCTCAACTCAGCCTTCTACTTGGCCGACACAAGAGACTTTTCTCTTCCAAAAAACAAAACTCGCTCGCTTCTTTCCCCAACCACCGTCGTATTTCTCTTTTCTTCTTATTCCAAACTGACAAAAAAAAAAAACTCGAGATAATGTCTCTGGAAAAAACGTTTGCCACCTCGAACTCTGATAATGCCTAAATTTCCATTTATCTTATTTTCGTATTATGTTTTGTATCGGATGGGTTCCAGGTTCGAGTGCTATTGCTTCTCTACAGTGGACACATGTTTTGAGTGAAGGCACCAGAGTGTTGCTGTCTAGGGCTGTATTTATTTACTTCCCCACTGAGCAAATTAGGCACAAGGCCGTTTTTAATGTGGAGAAAAGGGGAAGGGAAAAGGGGGACCAGCTCCCGAAAGGTGAGAAATGGGAGCTGGATAGTGAGAGCTATTTGGAATATAGGGTTGCCCCTCCATGGCCCTTGATCCCCTTGAGGGGAGGGCATAGTTTTTTTTATGTTTTTGTAGCGAGGAGTTCTTGTAGCGAGGAGTTCTTGTAGCGAGGAGTTCATTTTACAGGGTGAGGGTGCTAGTCCTACGCCCAACCTTCCCAGAAGGTACATACAGCGCCTAGCCTTCCCAAATGGTCACCCATCTGGTACTGGCCAGGCTCAATGTTGCTTAACTTCGGTGACGTGATTGTGCCGTACAGGGTTGCCCCTACATGGACCAAAAATTGCCACAAGGACAATGGTCTTTTATTGCAGCATCTGTCGGAACAGATACTACACTTTGATCGTGGTCGACGTAAATTTGTCTAGGGCACACATGAACCGTGGACGCTTATTGCTGTCACTCTCCACACGTTTTTACACGATGTTTTATTATTGTTTGAATTCTTCGGACTGTTGCTCTTATCTTGATTGCTCATTTGCACAACGTTTCGGTCGATGTAACCTTCGATCTTCTCTTGGTGTATCTTGTCGAACTCAGAAAAAAAAAATTGTTCTCCACTCTTGTCGAATTTTTCTAACTCGGGAATCTACACGGAATTTCGAACGAAACCTTTCATTTAATCCACTGGTGTAGGATGCTCTCGTTCTGTCAGCCATGACTAGATAGAAGTTCTAAGTCCACAAGGTTTGTGCGTAGCAGATAAAATACTCGGTAAAATGACGAACACGTGCGTCGAAATGAAAATATTCCAAATTAATTTCGTTTTTCTTTTCATTTTGTTTTATGGTCTTGTTCCAAAAAAAAAAAATAAATAAATAAATAAATAAAATATTATCATTTCTCTACTTATATAAGTAATAAAGTGTATTTGTATGAATAAATGTTAACGTCTTTGTCATTTTTTTTATTTTGGAGATCACCGCTTATTATACCACACCTTGTAGCTCTCTACATCGCAAAGGAAAACAAGACAAAGATTAACTCGAAGTCACTTTTACGTCTAACAACGACATTTATTTCCTCATTCTCTCGCCACGCGTGACTTCTCGTTAAGGCTGTGACGTCACCCACGTCTCTGTATGGTCAGTGATACAATAGAGTAATAATCATTCGTGGTCAAAAATTAGGTAGAATTTGATTATTTAAGGGGACAGCTCAAGAATAACTTGTTTGCATTGGAATTGAAAACAACCATGTCGTAGTCAGCTGGAAAGCATCCCCACGGTATAGAGTTCTATGCGCGGCAGTTCTAGGATAGAAACCTTGATGGAATTTGTGGGGATTTTTAAGCACAGATAAAGAGTAGGGGAAATTGTTGGCAGTGGTAGTAGCTAGTCGAGTCTTTCCTGTGAATGTTTTGCAAGGTGACCATAGATAGAAGCTCAGTCGAGCACGTGCCATGACAGTAACGATAAATCACAGATGGACTTGCAAAGCCTCTTCTGTGGGAAAGGGGCGTAAGGAACAGAAAGAAACATCGTCCATTAGATTTCAAATCTTGTTTTGAATCATGTCAAGGCAGGAAACGGTGTTCTGAACAGCATCTTCCCAGATGTGCCACCAGAACTCCATCTTAGGATGTACGAGGTGCCGTCAATAACTTTCCAAGCTTTTTTTTTTTTACAGGCATTTAAAATTGTCGTAGACACTTGAAAATACAGTATGTTATTGTTATACATCCTTTGAGATGACTGACCAATTTTTATGATTTCAGGTTCAAATGAACAGCTACAGCAGGAATTGGAATACACCCTACTAAAGCCTGATTGTCATAGCTGGTGTATTTAAAAATTTATTCTAGACGTGAGGACACTTTAAATGAACGATATGGAATGGAATGCTTCTGACTACTTTTGGGCCATCTTGCATGAATCGAGCATCAGTTTTTGAGCAGCATAAGAGATTCAAGGAAGTCTGAGGGATGAGAGATGTGGAAAGAGTAAGGAAGTCAGAGCACCCGGGTTGATTGACCAAATAAAAAATTTCACGGATAAGGACCGTCGTGTGTCTATAGAGATAATAAGTGCACAGTTTGATGTCAGTGTGGGAACTGTACACATTATTTGCGAGGAACTGAAGATGTGGAAGATTTGTGCTAATGCACCAGTTCACAACTCCATCCTTGTCACAGACTATTTGACCAAGATGGGCATGAAGACAGTTCCTCGCCCCCCTATAGCCCAGACCTTACTCCCTGTGACTTTTGGTTATTCCCTAAGCTCAATGAAAACCTTAGAGGCTGTCGTTACGAGACAATTGAGGAGATGAAAGAGGCTGTGACGAAGGTCATTGACACTCTCACACAAGAGGACTTCCATGGGGAAGTTGTTGGAACAGTACAAAAAAGTGGATTGCAGCCAGAGGAGATTACTTCGAAGGTGATAGAGTTTCATGTGTGTACTGTCAATAAAAGTACCCATACGAAAAAAGTCTGGAAACTTATTGAAGTCACCTCGTATTTGGCTCTCATACAGGTAGAGCACTGCATTGGGAGAGGGATAACCTCTGGAAACGAAATGTGTTGCGGTTTAAGTAAGATAAGCGTCCATTTATTTGTATAACATGATGTTCAATAGCTTAACACCCGAAAGTGACGACTCCCTTTCTTTTTCTCTGTATTGTTGTGTAGAATAGCACGTTTTCAGTATACAAGATACTTTGAAATACAGGCTTTTGCGTAATCAAATTCTTCGGGCTATTGCTCTTATCTTGATTATTTCATATTGTCACTCTCAACCATACCATTTTTTACTGAATTTTTTTTTTTTTTTTTTTTTACACAGTGATCACCACTTATCAAGGCCCGGAAGCCACTCAGGGATAAGGGTTATTGCAAGTACATTACGTTAGTGTGGAGATTTGATGAAGTGTTTAATTAAGGGGGCGGTTCATTAGGAATTTGTTAACGTTGGACTTGAAGACATCCAAGTTGTAGTCCGGTGGGAAGCAGGCAGACGGAACAGAGTTCCATAGGCGTGCAGTTCTAAGAAAGAAGCTTTGTTCATGGAATCCGCGTTTTGATTTAGGCACAGATATAGAGTGGGAGAAATTTTTCACAGTGGATTCAGCTAGACGGGTGTTTTTCGTGAAAGATTGGCGAGGGGGGACCAGAGATTGGAGTTCAAACGAGAACCTGTCATGGAAATAACGATAAAACAAGGATAGGCTCGCAACGTCTCTTCTGTGGGAGAGAGGTTGCAGGGTAGAGAAAAGGGTATCCCCCACTAAGCCACGAAGTCTATTTTGTACTCTGTCAAGGCAGGATAGGCTGTTTTTAGCAGCTCCTGCCCAGATATGGTAACGGTATTCCATTCTTTTCTTTCCTATATCCCAATGGTCCCTTCAACGCCCAGGCAAGACTGTTTGAGTTTTATATTATAATAGATACATGTATATGAGCTCTGTTTGATATTAAGTGTTAAGCTCAATCATATCTGCATTATTTTGAAGCTCTTTCTTTAAATAAAAACGGTTCACGACTTTAGTTTCCGAAAGTATAATAAACATGTGAACTGTACAAAAAATGTCGTTGTCTTGAAATCTTAGTTTCGGGTCGACAGGCGGGCGGTTCTGATGCTAAGATGACGGACTGGAAAAAACAATACTGCTAGATGATAATAGATCATCATTATCATCAGAAAGAGCTGACCCACTGTATGGAGAGCAAGATGCACTACCTTCCCTTATGCTACAACTAAACACCGTCTGAATATTAATGACTATAATCTGGGATACTAATTTTATAATGCTGAGATATCCTTGGATATTGAGTAAATTGAAAATGGTCAAATTCAAAACTTAATCAAAACAATAAAAAAAAAAAAAATAGAGAGTTATATTGACAACTGTTCAAACAGAGCTTACATAACTGAAGTTATGGGTTAACAAAATGTTTGATTTGAGAGAGTTACGTCTCCATGAAGAAATTTTTAAAGAATTTAAATTGTCCAGTGCAGTGTGTGTGTGTGTGTGTGTGTGTGTGTGTGTGTGTGTGTGTGTGTGTGTGTGTGTGCGTGTGTACGCGCCCCTCTCACTACACACACAGATTAAATAATTTCAATCTTCGGAATGGGTGCAAAACAAAAAAAAAAAAAAGAAAAAATTAGATACATTTTTCCTCCAACCTGAGACTTTTTCTCCCTCCCTTGCTTGTATTTTGTTTGGTCCTAGGAGCTCATCCTCCTATGTATTTTTTTATTACCTACTTATTCAGAAGGATTAATGGTTTATTACCGATTTCCTGAAGTACCCCTACAGGGGAATGCTGGCGTGTCTGATCACGCAAAATTTCGCACTCATCCAAAGTGCCCCTACCCCCTTTGGAAGAAGCTGGAATCACCCATTATAAGCTGACCTCATGCCGAACTTTGCTGCCATGGAAGGCAGGTACATATTTTTTACAAAGCTAAAAGATCTCAGTGGGATGTTCATGGCCCTACGGCGCCCATTTATAAGAAAAAATATAATTGCAATTTGAAGAAGAGTTTATATATATATATATATATATATATATATATATATATATATATATATATAGTGTGTGTGTGTGTGTGTGTGTCTGTCTGTGTGAACATGTCTTAGTGATTTTTGATTCATGCATTTGTGTATGTGTATTTAGGTAAAAACGTACATGTATGTTGTATATGTATATGTGTGCCTGTTCGAGTTATTGTATATATGTGTGCGTGTGTGTACGATGTAGATGCATTGAAAGCTTACGTTTGTGTGTGTGTATATGTGTATTTATTGCTTCTAAATGTGTGTGTTTGTAATTACATTGGTGCTTGAATGTATGTGTGTACATGCGCACATAACTGCGATCCGGTTGACTCGTATTTGCATATGTGCCTGTCTCCTGCGTGCGCAAAGGTTCGAAGTACTTTCATTGTGCATGTGTGTTTGTGTGTGCACATGTTACGTATGTGCATTTTCAAATCATTTCGCATGTTTTTATGCATTTATGTATGTGCGCATGTTTGTGCATGTATGTGCGTATGTGTAAAAGATGATGTTTGTGAATGTGTGTGCACACGTGCAATCTGATTCCGCGTGTCTTATTGCGTAGGCGTGTGTGTATGTATATGTAATGTACATATATTCATGTTTGCGTATGCATGTGTGCATCTAATGCGTATATGTATGATCAGATTATTGTGTACGCATTTGTGTGTATGTGTATGCGATCTGCTTGCATTGTATGTGCTTTTGGTTATATGTGCATGTATATTGTGTGAATGTGGTATGGTATACGTTGGATGTGTACGGATTTGTGTGTACATACGTGAATGAATGCATTTCATGCGTGTGGCTTAAGTGTGTGTATGTGTATGTGATATTGTTGCATTGTATACGTGTTTTTGCTGACGTGTGCATGTGCATGTATATTGTGCGAATATTGTGTATGTGTACGCGTGTCGTGTGTGTATGTGTTCGTATGTGCGATCTGATTTCTTTTCGTCCATGTCTTTGTGAATGCTTATGTTGTGTGTGTGTGTGTGTTCGATCTATTAAACAGAGATAGACACATACATACACACACACACACACAATGTACACACACGTATAAAATGTACACACAGTGTACGCACACAATGTACACACATACACAATGTACACACACGCAATGTACACAGACACACACACACACACACACACACACATACAAAAACTACGCGCATACATCAAACATATGGTGCATGCGTATG
>NC_136507.1:31961876-31974376 GCF_053919585.1 Euprymna scolopes | reverse complement strand
CACATATATGTACACAAATACACACATATATATGCATATGTACACATATTTATACATACATATATGTACACAAATACACACATATATATATGCATATGTACACATATTTATACATACATACATGTATATATATATATATATATATATATAGATATATATATATATATATATAATATATATAATAAAAACCAATATGCGTGCGTGAAGAAAACAATTCGACTAAAGTAAAAGCTAATAATAGTTGAAAAGTAGAAGAAAACCAACACGATACAATCAAATTAACACGTGGTCATAGTTAATAATAATAGTTAATAATAATAGTTAATAATAATAGTTAATATGCCGTCTTTAATAATCGAAAATTTTACCAGAATGATTTTAAAGTTTGAAACAATCACAAATGCAAAAGCTCAATGGGAAAAAAACAGAAACAAAAGTAGAATTGAATAAAAAAAAGACCGGATGTATTATATCGGAAAGTTGACCCAAAATGTCTAGACGATATACGTTTAATCAGAAATGTAGCCAATTATATTATATATATATATATATATATATATATATATATATTTGTGTGTGTGTGTATATATATATATATATATATATTTATATAGATAGACACACATATATATATATATATATATATATATATATATATATATATATATATATATATATATATATATATATATATATATGTAGGAAATTTATTACTGTGAGTCCAGAATGAGTTTACAAATTGTTTCAGCTAGAGAAAAATCCTCAAAGAGAGGAAAAAAATCCAACTAGCATCGTCAGAATTCATATTTTTTCCTCTCTGAGGATTTTCCTCTAGCTGAAACAATTTGAAAACTTATTCTGGACTCACAGTAATAAATTTCCTATATACTGCTCTGACTACACATTGAGCACTCTAGTCCGGTTTTTTCACCACTGGTAAATAAATAAATATATATATATACATATATATATATATATATATATATATATATATATATATATGTCTATCTATATAAATATATATATATACACACACACATATATATACATATATATATATATTTCTGTATAAATATATTTTCTTATAATATATACCAATCCTTATTTAAGAAGCTCAATATAATTACACAGCAGTATAAAGAATAAATAACAAAGACCTATATTCCAAAGTTCATGATGTTGACCAAATATCTATTTACTTAATTATACGTACGAAATACGCTATGACTTAAAATTTACCCCCAGTTATACCCGTACTGTATTGCACCTACATATTAACCCTCCTGTAATCTAAAATATACAGTGACTGGGCAAAATTCTTAGCTCAATTCCTAAGACCTACTCATACTGTAACGTTATACTGTGCCTAAGCTAACATATAAATAAAATAAAAAATTTGTAAATTTAAAGGTAAAAGTCTTAATCCACACTAACGCCTTTCTAACAAGCCTGCTCACATAGTTGCTTCCTCTGCATGAACTTTTTTTTTTTTTGTTAACAATGAAATAGCAATGTCTCTTAATCACAGTGAGGAGTGTAACTATTCAGTAGATATATAACCTCTATAAACTAACCTTGTAACATTAACTAACCACACAGGGTTGCAAAAATAGCTGGATTAGGACCCAGGCGCGGAGATAACCCTCTCGGGGCTGATGAACCCAGTATTCTTCCCAGATCATCCGTCTAGGAGAAGGAACACTCTGAAACTAAACTTAAGGGTAGGGAGGCCTCTCCAGTCTTGGATGACAACCTTCCTAGAGCTGGTGACTCAAACAAATTACCGGTCTGCAAACCTAAACTGCTTAAGGAGTAGATAGGCTCTGTCTATCGCCCGGCTTTCATACTCCTTCTTTGCCTATTTAGTCAGGCGCAGAGAAGCTATCATAGAGTTTTGGCGAAACACTCAGTGGTAGATCTTGTTTCTCTTCATGGGCAATGAACGCCGTTTTCCCCACCCCGACATACCCCGCTCTTTAAAATTGGGCACTTGGGAGTGCTTGAGTACCACATATGCCTGTGCAATTAGATTGGGGTGACCTTCTTCTGATGGGTTGAGGGTACCGGATTGACAGTTCCTGGCTGCTGTTTCCGACTGGTAATACAAGTGCCCTAACTCTTTGGTGGCGCTTAGAGCGGCTGCTCCATCAATAGTTGTATAATGTTGGGATGTTTGTAGTGCTTTGTCGCGCATGGAAAGGGACCCTGCACTCATCCCCGATAGGCTTTCCTGAGGCCACACTCCTAGTTGAAGAAAGGTCAGCTGATGGTCTACTTGTGTTGCATGTCTGATACTCTGCATAACCTCTTGTTCAGCTCTCCCTTACCTAACTGAAACTCTTTAAAAACATGATGGCAGTGCAATAAAAAAAATAAGCTTAAACCAGACTTAGGGTCAAACAAATCCAACTTGCCTCTTCCCTTGAGGCTTGCATTCACGAACATCCGTGGGCTTAGAACTAATTTAGCTGATGTTGAAGCATTTCTCCTAACAAATACCCCGGATATCTTAGCACTAAGTGAGACTAACCTACACTCCTCTATCCCTTCTAACGACTTTAACATGCCTGGATATCTCCCACTCTACTGTAAGGACTCTGACAGACATATGCACGGACTTGGAGTCTACATTCGTAACACCCTCCCCTTGACTAAAGAAACAAACCTAGAATCTGACGATCAAGCCTTTATGTGCTTTAAACTAAACATGCAACTTAACATTAGCTACTTTTATTTTCTCTACCGCTCTCCCTTGACCCAGGACTGCATTATAATAAACAAAGTCTCTGACAGCATAGACACATCACTCTCCCTCGACACTAGCGCACAAGTACATGTATTTGGTGACTTTAATGTCCACCACAAAAACTGGCTTGGATTCTCTACTTACACAGACGCAGCGGGCAGCACAACACATAGCTTCTCTATATCTCACTCCCTCTCACAAATGGTTACGTTTCCAACCCGTTTCCCTGACCAGCAAAAACAACACGCATCACTTCTAGATCTGTTTCTGACCACAGTTCCCGATGATTGTATAACAAATGCTGACAGCCCACTCGGGAACGCTGATCATGCAGTGATAATGGTCGAAATCGCCCTAAACTATAGACACAAAACTGAAGAGCCAGTGCTCAAAACAACGAGATATTATAAAAAGAATATCTCACTACGGATGCAATTCTCTATCTATATAAAAGCCAAGTACGTCCAAGGATGGAATACTGTTGCCATATCTGGGCAGGAGCTGCTAAAAACAGCCTATCCTGCCTTGACAGAGTACAAAATAGACTTCGTGGCTTAGTGGGGGATGCCCTTTTCTCTACCCTGCAACCTCTCTCCCACAGAAGAGACGTTGCGAGCCTGTCTCGGTTTTATCGTTATTTCCATGGCAGATGCTCGTCTGAACTCCAATCTCTGGTCCCCCCTCGCCAATCTTTCACGAAAAACACCCGTCTAGCTGAATCCACTGTGACAAATTTCCCCCACTCTATATCTGTGCCTAAATCAAAACGCAGATTCCATGAACAAAGCTTCTTTCTTAGAACTGCACACCTGTGGAACTCTGTTCCGTCTGCCTGCTTCCCTCCGGACTACAACTTGGATGTCTTCAAGTCCAATGTTAACAAATTCCTAATGAACCGCCCCCTTAAGTAAACATTTCAGCAAATCTCCTCACTAACGTAATGTACTTGCAATAACCCTTATCCCTGAGTGGCTTCCGGGCCTTGATAAGTGGTGATCACTGTGTAAAAAAAAAAAAAAAAAAAAAAAAAAAGACTGAATGGGAAACCATCAGAGATCTTATCAGAGATGCCCCATGGGGAAATATTTTTCTCTTCCTGCTGAGCAGTGCGCAAATGAGACCACTGACTGGTTCAAAGCTGCAATTGAAGCACATGTTCCCATGCGGAAATTTTATAGCAAGCCCCACTCTCCCCAATGGTTTACTTCTACTTGCGCTACTGCTATTGCTCAAAGGCAGCATGCATACCGCAGATTTAAGCGACATAAGTCTAGTTTAAACAGACAGAAGTATATAGAAGCTAGAAGTAACGTTAAGAAGGAAATAGCGACAGCTAAGAGAGAATTTACTGAAACCACTAAAAAACGCGTTGAAGCACAAAAATTAGGAACTCGAGACTTCTGGAAAATCTACAACAGTGTAGTAAATAATGGGTAATCAACAATTCCCCACTAACCAACAATCACGAGGTTGTTTGCTCAGCAACCAAAAAGGCTAACATGCTTGCCAGTCGGTTTGCCTCAAACTGCACAGTGGACCCTTCCAACTACCTCCTACCTGACTTTCCTTTGCGGACAGACGCCATGCTAGACGATCTAAAAATCACCCCTGCTCAGATGCATGCTATCATAAAAAAAACCTTGACACTTCAAAAGCATGTGGACCCGATCTCATCCCAGCTGTGCTATTAAAAAAGTGCTCAGTCGAAGTAGAACTCTACAGCAAATGCCTTAATGAATCTTGCTTTCCGGGCTGATGGAAAACTGCTTCTGTGGTACCAGTATTCAAGAATTCTGGCGAAAGAACTGACCCATCAAATTATCGCCCCATTAGCCTCCTCCCACTTTTCGCCAAAATATTTGAGACCATAATTAACCATGCTCTAGTCCATCACCTTACAGATGCTAAACTTCTGGCTGACCAACAATATGAATTTAGACAAGCCCGTTCCACAGCACACATCCTCACTGTAATCTCTGAACGTATATACCATTCACTGGACGAAGCGGGGAAGGGCAGAGCGGTAGCTCTAGATATATCTAAGGCTTTTGAAGGTCTCCTCAGGAAAATTAGATCATACGGTATCACTGGTAGAATACTTAACATAATTAAATCCTTCTTAGGTAAGAGAAAAATCCAGGTTGTCCTCGACGGTCGTACATCTAAAAGATATTATATAAATGCGGGAGTGCCTCAGGGGTCTAGCCTTGGACCTCTATTGTTCCTAATATTCATAAATGATCTCCCCGACAAAATTGCCTCTGAGATGGGTATATATGCTGATGATACCACACTCTATAACAGACACGACAGGAAAACAAATAAACACATATCTAAAGAAATGGCAGAAACACTAGAAGATGACCTCCAATCTGTAATGGAATGGGGACAAAAATGGATGGTCACATTCAATGCTGCCAAGACTAAACTGGTTTCCTTCAATAATTACAAGAAACCTTCTCTGCCACCAATAGCAATGGCCAGTGGCTCTTTATCTGAGAGTAAATCTTTCAAACTCCTTGGCCTAACGTTCACAGGAAACATGAGTTGGAGCAATTACATTGAAAGCATTGCCAGGGCTGCTGCGAAGAAGGTAGGCTCTCTCTATCGTGCTAGAAAACTACTAACACCCGAAAGTATCCTGTACCTCTATAAGGCCACCATTCGCCCATGTATGGATTATTGCTGTCACATTTGGGCTGGTGCATCTGCTACTAGTCTCTCGGTCCTAGACCAGGTTCAAAGGAGAGTCGCCAATCTGATAAGCCCTCAACTGGCATCTAAGCTTCAGCCTCTGTCCCATCGAGGAAATGTTGCATCCCTCTGCCTGTTCTACAAGTATTTTAATGGTGAATGCTCTGACGAACTACAGACACTTGTATCCCACGACGTAGACACCCTCGACAAACCCGACAGGCAGCTAAATCCCACCCCAACACAGTAGAGATCCCTAGATGTAAAAGATCTTTCTATTCCAGTAGTTTCTTCCCCAGAACCGCTAGACTCTGGAATTCCATTCCAGGTCCCTGCTTCCCCAACTGTACTGACATGCAGAAGAGCAAGTGTAACGTGAACCGATATCTTGCTGCCCAAATCCTTGCATAGTACCCCAGTAGTTGTTGCCCCTGATAGTAGCCCCCTACACCAAAAAGTCTTATTTATTCTTTTAACTCAGTTGACTTTTACAGTTCAATTATATACAATACAATTGAATATATATATATATATATATATATATATATATATATATAATGTGATTTATAATTTAAAATTTAAAAATCAAATTTTAATTAAATTAAAAATCCGTTTCATAAGAAGGAACAGCAACAAAATCAATTATCTGTACGATCGTTTCGGAAAACAATGCTTTTTATTGTGGTATACATCAAGTTATGTAGAATAATTATATATAGTTTTTTGGTAAGCAAGGTCTCCTCATCAGCAAATTTTGGAGGGTTTTTTTGAATTTAAAAGACACCATAAATAAACCTAGCATTAAAAGTAAGGCAGATGAATCTTTTAATTTTTCTTTTTTTGAAATCAGGAACTGTGGTTAAAATAGTCATTTAGATATTTGCTATAGCTTTTTATCTTATTGAATATATTCAATTATATATAATACAATTGAATATATATATATATATATATATATATATATATAATTTTCGCATCTTGTAGTCATGCTCATATGTATTTTATTTTCTTTTAATGAATTGATAGGTGCTATTATTTCTTCTAAGGCATTAAAAGCGAAATAGATTAATTGATTGATATAATAATTAAATGAATGATTATGCGCTATGATATAGGTGATATCAAAAATTTTGCATGTCAACGTACTTAAAGGAATACATTTTAAGATGGAAAATATCTTGAAATGTAGAATATGGACTTTTTTCTTTATTTATTCGTTATATGCTCTGTAATTACATTGAGCTTCATAAATTAAAAGATTGGTAATAAATAAAAGGTGAAATATAATTGAAAAAAACATATTTCCACAATAATTATACTTTATAACTAGAGACACTAGTGTTTTATGCTAGGACAATCATCAGTACACAGGTTTGAGATGTTCAAAAGTAGGGACTAATAAATACACCGAGGTTGTTAGATAGTGCTTGAAAAATATTTTTTTATTATTTAATCGAGGTTAAACAGTTACATCTGTCGCTACAAACGCAATGGAAAATAAAAGCTTCTTTTTTTTTTTTTGCTATGGCGGCGAATGGTTCAGGGTCGGATGACGAAGTCTCATTGACTGAAACAGATGGCTGTTTGTAGCGACCAAATATAACTGTTCACACTCAAATAAATAATAATAATAAAAATAATATATATATATATATATATATATATATATATATATATATTATAGAGGGAATTAGACCTGTAGTCTAAAGAGCAAAGTTTATTTTAATGTATTAATACTTAATAAAAATACAGTGCCCATAGTAATGTAGATATATAATAAGCTCAATAGGTATATGTATCCTAGAGCTATATTAATATTGAGGATAAAATTGATAATTGTAAATTATAAATCAGTTTCCAAAGGAAAAACAAACAAAATCAAATAGAGTGTATGATCGTTTCGAAGACGATATTCATTTTGTTAACTGATAATAAGTATTGATAATAAATGACAAAGTCGTAAAATACGCTTAAATATGGTATTTTTATTAATACAGATTTCGGATTTATTATTATTACTGGACCTAATATATAGTAATGATTTTAAAAGTTAAAAAATGACTCGTGCGCCACACCGAGAATCGAAACCAAAACGCTTTGTTTACGATTTACTTTTTCCTTTGACGTTAATGTCTGAGCTATGAAGATATGTTTGCTGCAAGGCTAACAATTAAAACATGAACCTTACGCATGCATATTCGTAATGATGTCGTTCGACCTTCACCAGGCAAATTTAAATTTTTTAATTTCACACTTTGCACCGGTTTTCCTCGACTTAAACCCAAATATAAAATTTCGCATGAGTTTGAATACCTTATATATTAAATTTCATGTTTGTATACCAAAAACTGACAGGAGTTTGCTCGGCAAAATTTTTTAAACAAATATTTATATGCATACATGAATATATATATATATAGAAAGAGTTTGTGTTTGCTATAACTATTTTACGCAAATATTACGCAAGTATAAATCATGTAGACTATCTGAATGAATATTATTACACGTAATAGTTGACAAAAGATGATTATCCCATAAGACAACCGAAAAAACTAATAGGGAATTAATTAAAATGAATTTTTAAAAGAATATGCAAATTAGCTAGATCTTTTGCGGATGAATGCAATTCCACGACCCATATATAACAAAGTTGTATTTTCTGTTTAAATAAATAGAGAAAAGGATTTTTAATATGAATATCAATACACAGAACATAATAGGAGTGTGTGTGTATGTATATATATAGAGAGAGAGATAGAGATAGAGAGAGTGTGTGTGATTTAATGTTCAGGGAATTTTTTTAGTCCGTATGTAAAAAAAAAATTCCTTTGTAGTGAGTATACTTACGCTTATGTGGTTGTGTGATAGCCTATTTATTTTGAAAGTATATATATATATATATATATATATATATATATATATATATATATATATATATATATATATATAAACACGCGTCGTACATGCGTTTATTAACTATTTTTGTGTACTTGGTTGTTCCTTTGTGCCATATGCACACATGGGCACATGTGCATGTATGCATGTATGTGCATGAGAATGTGTAGATATGCACGAATATGGAGTGAATGCGTATTGTGTAAGCCAAGCGAGCCTGAGCGTCGGGTCGGGAGGAGAAGCAGAAAAAAAAAAAGGGAAAGGTGACTGATGCAAGGAAATTGGAAAATGACGAAGTATGCCAATATTGTCACGGCCATTTGTCTTTGGCGCCATAGGCATAGGCTGCTGCTGCTGCTGCTGCTCTGCGATTACGCTATGCCTTTCAGTCAACCACCAGTCACCAATCTCCATGAGTCACGCAGGGGATCACACAAAAGATACGAGCGCGATTGCACACACACACACACACACACACACACACACACACACACACACACACACACACATACACGCGCACGCACAACGGCGCCACGTGCATGAACATGCACATGCATACACAATTGCACATACGTACAATGTGTGTGTGCGCGTGCACGCGTGTGTGTGATAGTAAAGCTCACTCGAAACAATTATGTCTATCTGTGCTTATATCTATTGGGGTTGATAAGTCAGCCATTTTTCTTCCGTGGTAAGAAAGGAAGCCATATTTTGTTCATTTTAGCCTTTCTTTCTTTTTCCTTTTCTTTTTTCTTTGTTCTCTTTCTTTTATTATTTTCTTCGTTTAATTTTAATTCTTTTTTCTTTCATAAATGTTTCCTTTCTTTTTTCTTTGCCTTTCTTTAGTTTCTAGCATTCTTTTTTTCTGTCTTTTTTCTTTCTATTTTTCTGTCTTTCTTCTGTCTTTTTCTGTCTTTTTTCTTTCTTTTTTTCCTGTCTTTTTTTTCTGTCTTCCTTCTTGCTTATTTTTACTTTATCTTTCGCTTTATCCTCTTTTTGCAATATTTTTATTCTCTTTCTTTTCTCTTTATTTTTTTGTTTTCGTTTTCTATTCTCTTTCTTTTTTTTTTCTTACATTTTTTTTTCTTTTTTCCTTGTTTCATTCTCTTTTTCTTTTCCCGTTTCTTGTTTCTTTTTGCTATTTTGTTTTTTCTTCTTTTATCTAATTTTTTCTTTCTTTCCTTCTTTGTCTTTCTATATTGTCTTTTTTTTTCTTTTTTTCTGCGTCTACTTTATTTGTTTTTCTACATTTTTTGTTCTTTTGTTTTTGTCTTTTCTTTTTCTAATTTAGTTTTTATCTCTTCGTTTTCTGTTTTTCCTTTTCTTTTTTCCTTTCGTTTTTATTTTTACTCTGCTTTTCATATTCTTTATTTCTTTGCTTTTTTATTTTCTTCTTCTGCTCTCGTTTTTATTCCAATGCAGAAAACAGCAATTAATCCCCCTTTGTCAGAAACATCGCTTAAGAAATGTGAAAACTAAACAAAATAAGGGAACAACGTTTCTGAATTTTTTTAGATGAGGATTGATTATTCGTATTATTTGGATTCATCGGACTACTGTTCTCCCCTTGATTGTGATTTTCACAACGTTTCGGTCGATGTAACTTCCGACCTTCTTCAGCTGTATCTTGTCGAACTCAGGAATGTTTCTGTCGAACTCGGGAATTTGGACAGAATTTCGAGCATAACCCTTTATATACTTCACAGGGTTAACAAGGTTAAATTCCGTCAGCCATGACTAAATAGAACTCATAAGTACATTTTGGTCGCCCACACTGAGGATTGAACCTTCAGGAGAATATAACTTTTTTAAAATTGATTTTTCCAGGTACTCTAACCATTGCTCTACGGGTCCTTGCGGACCGTGCCGAAACGTTGTGAAAATTACACTCAAAATGAGAACAGTAGTCCGATGAATCCAAATAATACGAAAAATGACGGAAGTAAGTAGAGATCCACTTTCAACTACAGTGGCCTTTCTACATACGAGATAAATTTGTTCCCGGATGGAGCTCGTATCTAGAATGTCTCGTATCTCGAACTTATTCTCCGATAAGAAATTAACTGATAACGAATTGATTCGTTCCGGGCTCCCAAAATCATCCAAGTTAACCCTGGTTAACAATAAAACATATCTCTCTGATTACTTAAAACACATTCAAATAGTAATTAAACATAAAAATATAGTAATAAGATATTAAGGAAATAAAATGCGAGTTTATTGTGAGTACTTACAATAGAGGAAGCCGGCGACTAATGGAGATGAATACGTGGTGGTGGTGGAGTGAGGGAGAGAGTTGCAGGAGGGGGAAGCGTAAGAGACTGTTGACGATATGTAAGCACTTACACTCTAAATTAAAATTAACTTCAAATGAACTTATATTCAATTTTTTACTGCACTATTTTTTTTTTCTAAAATAAAATACGTATAAGATACGTTAGAAAGCCAAATCACAACGCAACATTACAAATAGAAACAAATATATACTTGTTTGAAATTTATGATTTATATATTTCGGACACAAACTCCATCTTCTGAATTTCGTACATTTTTTCTTTCGTTTTTTGTTTTCCTTTCTTGCCATGTTGAGTTGGAGAAAAAAAAATAAAGTAAGTAAAGTTCCACGTGTTGTGCATTCTGAAGATGGAGGTTGATTCCGAAATATATAAATTAAAAATTTTAAACAAATAAATAGTTGTTTATTTTCGTAATATTGCGTTGTTATTTGGCTTTCAAACGTATCTTATATGTACTTATGAACATGGGAACTACTCCATTACAACCCAGATTTAGACATTATCGTCGCAAGTGACGTGTATAAAGAATCGGCGCGTGTATCCTACATAAAATGTCCGGTGCTTCTACGAAACCGATAGCACACGCGTCGAGAACCCTACTACCTGCGGAAAGGAATTTCCCCCAGATAGAGTAAAATCTTTAAGCATCATTTTCGCGGTAAAAAGATTTCATAGATTTCTCCATGGACGACATTTCGAACATCAACCGGACCACACGCCGCTGATCTCTATCTTTGGCTCGAAGAAAGGGTTGCCTATACATACGCATACAGGCTTCAAAGATTGGGAACAATCCTACTAAATTACGACTTTTATATAGAGTTCCTTCCGTCAAAAAAATTAGGACACACAGACGGACTATCCCGGTTAATACCAAGGAATGGTGAACCACTTGAAGACTCGGTGATCGCATCACTATGATCAGAGAAAGATTATAGTTCGATCCTATGACAACGCTGTGAAAGAACTTCTCGTTACTCTGGATGATATAAGGAAAGAAGCCGAAAGGGACGATTTTATAAGAGAATACCAAGTAAAAACTGAAAACTGATGAACAAGTAGCAATGGTTTTCTCAACATGCGATCAGGTATTATTATATCGGGAGAGAGCAATTGTTCCATCGACCCTCCAAAAGAAAAAAAGGGTTTTCACACAGGACACCCTGGCGACACCAAAATGAAAAGTTTAATGCGTACTAGAATAACATAAACATTGGAGAAAAGTTGAAAACATGCAGAGGATGTGCACTATCCGCTAAAGCGCGACCAATTCAATTTATCCCATGACCCAAAGCTGATTACCTATGGTCACAGATACATGTGGACTACACGGGAACTCATAGTAGCGGACAACTTCTCTAAATGACCTGAAGTCTTTAAGTGCAAAATCCCAACTACTGGCTTTACTATAAAAATTCTTCATGAGTTATTCGCGCGGTTTGGAGTGATCGAACATAATTTCTATTCACATGTAAATTTGGCAATACGACAAACGGTAAAACTCTTATTGTAGACTATGGCGCTACAGCACTAACGAATCTGATTTCATTCATTTGGATTCGAACTTTAATCCACAGAATCATATGTCGAACTTGCCAACGGTAGTCGAATGAATGATGTAGTATTGAAAAGGGGCGATGTTAAAATATCACTAAAAAAATTTAAAATAAAGGCGAAATTTCTAACTGTATTCTTAAAAATGCTCTTTTCATACCTCCATTTAAGTAAGACATATTTTTCGTACATGCCGCCATCAAACAAGGCGCGAATATAAAGTTTGGCCATAACAAGTCAAAATTGATACACCCAAATGGAGCTATATTAGACATTAAAGATATTGGCCTACTATATTATTTAAAAAGTATGGT
>NC_136507.1:31926876-31956876 GCF_053919585.1 Euprymna scolopes | reverse complement strand
GTTGTTACACGCTAAAGTAACTTATTGTAACGTAGTCGTCACATGCTACGTAACTTATTGTAACGTAATAATTACATGCTAAACTTTTTGTAACATAGTCATTACATGCTATAGTAATTTATTTTAACGTATTCGTTATATTCTAAAGTAACTTACTGTAACGTAGTCCTTACATGCACATGTAACTTATTGTAACGTAGTCGTTACATGCTACATTCACTTATTGCAACGTAGCCGCTACATGCTAAAGTAACGTATTGTAACGTAGTCGTTACATGCTAAAGTAACGTATTGTAACGTAGTCGTTACATGCTAAAGTAACATATTGTACGTAGTCGTTACATGCTAAAGTAACGTATTGCAACGTAATTATTACATGTTAAAGTAGCTTATTGTAACGTAATAACTACATGCTAAACTTATTGTAACGTAGTCGTGCATGATCATGTAATTTATTGTAACGTGGTCGTTACATGCAAAATTAAATTATTGTAATGTAGTCATTGAATACTAAAGTCGCTGTAACGCAATAATTACATGCTAAACTTATTGCAACGTAGTCGTTACATACTAAAGTAACTTATTGTAATGTAGTCGTTACATGCAAAGAGAGTAAGATTTTTTATAACGTCATATAGTCGTTAATATATTTAAAAAGATGTGATAAAATTCATATTCTTTTTTGAACAAATATATCCGTTATAATTCAAATATGGATGTGTAACTGAAATGAAATGATTGTATTTTTGTTATGTAATTTATTGACTGATTATATGTATTAGTTATTATAGGAGGTGTTTTCTATAGTGTGAGACAGTTAACCTGTGTCTACACTTAAATTATGTTCTTTTGATAGGTTTACTTATTAACGGCGATACATTATAGAAACCTCTACCTTGTTGAATTGTGCTTTAATTTACGATAAGCGCTGAATCAAGAAGTCTCCTTCGCGATTTATTTGAAATAAATTTAACTATTCTTGCTTGTTTGAAGTCAAAAGTATGGTTATACTGCAATGAATGAGAGAATAATTCATTCAGAGAATTACTATTTCTTATATCTCTTTTATGTTCATTGAACCTTTTCTCTAATCTGTGTTAGGTTTCACCAACATATATATGATGGAAATTTTGGCAAGGAACAGTGTATATGCCTGCATTAGAAAACTGGTTTGTTTTTGGAGATGTTTTGTTGTTTTTAAGGTTTGTTTTATAGTTTGTGATGTTGATTGTATGCCTGGAATTCCTAGTTTGTTTAGTGTGTTGCAAATTATTGTGTGTAGGTGAAAGGTGTTTGTTTATGAGAGATCTGTCTGGTGTATATGATTTTTGCTTATTTATTCTAGAAAATAGTTGTGTTGCTTTTTTTTCTTGGCATTTAATATAAAATATATGAGATATTGCAAGGTTTTTAAAGTATTTGTGAGGCATTTGAATTCTTCGTCCAGATATTCTAAACTGCAAATTCTGGATGCACGTAAGAAGGGACCAATTATCATACTTTGTTATTATTGTGTGAGTAGAAATGTATGCAATCATTTGTGTGCATAGTCTTGAAGGATTATTGGATTTTATAATAAATATGTCTAGAAAAGGTAATGAGTTATTGTTTTCTGTTTCATAGGTAAACTTTATGGGGGGGGGTCGACTGAGTCTAATTTGTCTTTAATATTATCTATGTGCGTGTTTTCAGACAGAAAAATTAAAATGTCATCAATGTATCTAAAATATTCTGTGTTTGGAGGGAATCTAAAATTGAAAGGACCAGATTCTATGAATTCTAAGAAAAGGCTAATACCAATACAGAATCTTTTAGATACGTTTTAATTGCGCCATATATTTTTAAATATATTAACGGCTATATGACATGATAACAAAAATCTTACTCTCTTTCATGGCGCTATGCTCCCCCCCCCCTGCTTTTTGAATTTCCAACGACTTTTGCCGTTACTGATATGGAACAGGGTCATACATTTCATTACATCAAGAATATGTTTTCACATATTTGTACTGGTGTTTTGTTTTTTTAATTTTCATTCATCCAGAGGAAGTCTCGAAATAAAGACGAAACGTTGATTAACGCATAACTTGATTTGTTCTTTTGTATATATATGTGTGTGTGTGTGTGTGTGTGTGTGTGTGTGTGTGTGTGTGTGTGTACTCCTATGTATATGTATATATTTACGCTTGAACTTATGCAGGAGCACAATTGCAAGACTTCATGGTTATTAATAAATTTAAAAAAATGTATTTCAGCGTCCTAATTACCCGGAAGCCATTTTTTAATTAATTTTGTATTTTCTTCTTATTTCATATTCATCAAAATCTCTATTTACATTCCAGAAACTCTTAATACAAGATTTGGATCCTCACCTCATTTCATCGCTTTTATTGCTTTGACTATAATCTGCATGGAATGGAATATTTGTTTGTTCTTATAGTATAGCTAAACTTGTTGAGACTCGAACTCGACACTGCTCGATACGGAGCCTGACGTTTTACCGCAAGGTCACGGAATCTCAGCACGATTTTTATCACATATTAAATGTAAGATTGTTCATTTATCTATTTTTTCATAAGCGATTCTGTGGTATTTTTCTTTCTTTTCGCTCCCTGGGTGCTTGTAGACAGAAGTTATCTCCCCTTTGTTTATATTCTAGTGGCTTCACATTTGGGAGCATATTATTTGTAATTATTTTATTATTTAAATATTTATTTAAATATTTTTACATGAATAAAATTGAGTTATCTATAGACATCCATATTTCGAAGTATATATATATATATATATATATATATATATATATATATATATATATATATATATTTGTGTGTGCGCGTGTGTGTGTGTGTGTGTTGACTATTTGAAATGTTAATCAGGTTTTATATAGTCAACGTAATAGATTTTTTAAAAATTCATAATTAAAAAGATTTTATATAAAAAGAAAATATATATATAAAGTTAGAAAAAGACCAAGCTCAATTAATGTTGTTTTTATTAAGTTTATTATTATTATTATTATTATTATTATTATTATTATTATTATTATTATTATTCCAGAGCATATATAGTGTAATATAATTGTTCTCAAAGTTCCAAAAATCAAGTTTTCTCACTTAATAATTATTGATTTTTAAAAAGGTAAGCATATTGCAATATTTAATTCGTGACTAACAAGTCAGCAAAATTTTGTCTTTGCTGCATTTTTAGTCAGTTACGCATCAGATGGTCACCTTAAAAAAATAAACATAGAAAAAAGCGTTATTTTGAACAACTTACGCGGTTTATTTAACCGACAACTCTGCCGAAAATAATTGAAATTAGTTACGATAAATACATTATGATCATAATCTTCGTAGTGAGAAAAAAAAATGACAGGGGACTGAACTCTGTGCTGGAATTTCTTTCAGGCTCATTTTTATCTTGAAGTGATTCTAGGAGGGACGTTTCAAAAGTAATGCCTCCTATTTTTTATTCAGCCCGAATGGATCAGAGGTGATTACAAATTGCGTTGTTATGATGACTGAACTTATGCACTCATGATCTGAACGTTTCAGCTCCCTGTTGCAGGTGTTGACGGTGTGAGCCCCCAAGAAATCAACCCTTGTGATGGACGTGCGTCAAAAGCAAAGATGCGTCATTGAATTCGTCCACGCAGAATAAATTGAACCAATAAACCCCAAACATGCTAGCTAAAAAAAAAAAAAGAAAGAAACCCTTCAAAAACCCAATAGAGAGGGAGGGGCCTTAATTAGGAGTTCAACAAATTCTTTTAAAATTTCGAATTTCTAATGACATTGTTGGTGAAAAGTGGAAATACGATTTTTTTTTTTTAATCCGTGGTCTAAAGCTTAACGGGAAAATATTTAGATATGTTTTATATTGCGAACCAGAAGTGTGCCCGACTCAAGGTCAGAAACAGACGATGTTCCTGATATTAAACTTCATCATATTGTAACATAGCGTGTATGGCGGGCGGGCGGGCGAGAAAATCAGCAGCAGCCGTAAAATAGCTGACTATCAGAAATAATAGCAGTAGCAGCCGTCCTAGCACGTATACAAATTAAGCAACTATGCACGCGCTGACGTCACGGAAAGGAGGAGAAAAAAAGGAGAAAAGGGACAGCACGTGATCGAAAAAAAGAGAGAAGCAAAGTGGACGTGTGAAAGCGAGAGCGAGAAAGCGCTGGCTATCGTACTAATCTGTCAGGCAGAGTATGGTTCAGGGTATAGTATTTATGTTGGTAAGACCGGAGTTGAGGTGGCCAAACACTCTCGATATATATGTTTTGGTTTCGGTTTCGATTCAAGCTGATGCACCCAAATCATATTGATATATTTCTTTTATTTTGGAAATCGCAACGTTATAAAAAGCAATAGAACATTAACTCTATAATAATATATACGAAATCTGCAAGAATTAAAATATTATATTTAATCGTACTTTACGATCGGGCTACGCTAGGCGTCCCTGCTAGCTTAGAAAAATACTCTTGCAGTTTTAAAAAAAAAGAGCTACAATAATATCAGAGCGTCTCCATTTACGCTGAACATCTACATAATGCTAACATCAATATATTACATATGAAAGAGTCCGCTGTGGAATTTCCACAGATCCCGCTAGTTAAAGATTTAAATGAAACTTAAAATACATACAGCCTACAGACTGAATATTTGTCGAGTATCCTTTTTAAACTTGGATAAGGTAGTTATTGTCATAACCTTCAGGTTATTATAAGGAGCAAATATCATGAACAGAGAACGATACGAAACAAAAGGTGGTGCATTTATTTTATTTTATTTATTCTTGTTTATTTTTTTGCGGGCGGCCGTGAAGACCACGAATTACCGTTGATGTTGTAGCAGTATCAGAATTTTTGTAGGAATTTTTGACACCCCTAACACGAAACTGCGAATAAAATATAAAAATCTCGTAATTTCTCTGTTAAAAGTGGGTTATTTATTTTCTTTATGGATTATACTTCCAAAATAAACTTTGGTCCTTGCTCCTTTAATTGAAAAAAAAATTAGGGCTTGAATTACGTTTTTCGAGGAGTTATAAGCTTGGAAAGATGGGGTGGAATTATTCACTATTTTCACGAAATTTCTGATACTGCTATTGATGTTGTATAACAGAATGAATTCTCCTTGCATCATCCACTTCTCATGCGAGAGCAGATTTACGAGAGTCTTTGAAAGTTTAGTTCCCCCCCCCCTTTTTTTTTAAGAAACATAGAAAGTCCCGTGATTATCCTAGTTGCCAATACTCCATGTATACGATATCTTTTTGGGAGATAAGAATGTGCCATTTCAAAATTAGAGGATCGAAAGTGTCTTGGTTGAGAAAAGATCCTCCGAATCAGATTTGGTCACCATCTTCTTACAATAGCTTGGTTTGAAGCCGTTGTTCTCAATCGTATCATAGGGCTTCGACCGATGCTTTATTCTTGGGCTCAAATCTAACATTAGTTTCCGCAATATTGAAACGGCCTTCTCCCTGTAGTCTAGCCCTGAAAAAATAATTTGGAGTCGACTCCTCGGCATTCTCCAGTGAAGACGCCTCAGACAACAAGCGATAAACTTGCTCTTCCCGAAAGCCGAGGGGGGGGGGCTTGGAAGGTGGACCACCTAGGGCTACCAAGAACATTTGCATCAATATCAATTTGACAGCAAAAAGGCCACCGAAATAGCCCAGTTTATGTCGGACGGACTGTCAAACTTTCAATTTCAGAGTTGTGAACCATTTTTAGTGTGTGCGTGTGCGCGTGCGTTTGTGCGTGCGTTTGTGTGTGTGTGTGTAAAAAAAATTGGAGTAACCTAAACGGTGCTTGTGTAGGTGTGTCAGAAATTTCGTGAAAAATAGTGAATAATTCCACCCCGTCTTTCCAAGCTTATAACTCCTCGAAAAATGTAATTCAAGCCCTAATTTTTTTTTCAATTAAAGGAGCAAGGACCAAGGTTTTATTAAAACAAACAACGTGGTTTTAAAAAAAAATGGTCTAAAACTTCGGACTTTACAGGTAAATTTCTAAAAAACACTACTTTTTTTTGTTTTAAATTTGAATATATTACTTATTGACCTTTTTTCTTCAATTTGTGATATATAAAACTTTGGTGAGTAAATTAATTATTTATTTTTTTAATAGACAATTGAAAATGCGGAGGGGGGCGTGAATTAAAAAAAAAAAAACGTTTGTCTAAGATATTATATTCTGTTTATTGGAAAGAGCATAAAATTTCACATTGACCCTGAAAATATCGTAAAAATAGAATCAATATAAAAATTTTGATAGATTTTTTAAGTTTAAAAATTGAAAAATATTGAGTTCGTAAAATTCATTACTGTTTTTTAAAAACTAAAAAAAAATATTTCTATTACTTTTAAAACAACTTTAATAGTTTATTTTGGAAGTATAATCCATAAAGAAAATAAACAACTCACTTTTAAAAGAGAAATTACGAGTTTTTTAATATTTTATTCGCAGTTTCGTGTTAGGGGTGTCAAAAATTCCTACAAAAATTCTGATACACCTAGTGCTTGTGTATGTAACTAGGTAGGACTGTTGGTCATGTCAAGTTTCAGGAAGTCCACCCTCCCAAGCCGTCGCCTCCCATCTTTCACCGAGAGTAACAGTACAGGGAATGCCGACGGGGTTCCCCTGCCAATTTCTAATATGCCAAAATGTTCCTCCTTTAGGAAAGCTGGCTTGACTATCGACCTTGTGTCACATCTTTCTGCGGTGGAAATGGAATTAAATTATCTCCAAACGAGAGTTTTTTTTCTCAGCTCCGAAGCCAACCGAGTCTTGTTGAGATGGATTTTTCTCTTTTGGCTGAGATATGTTCCTATGATCCTGTGCAGTTCTAGGGGGTAGTTCTAGGCTTTACTTTCTCACACTTTGAGAAGGGGTTAGTTTATTGCTAATCGCTTGAGATGCCCCTACCAAGGAATGATAATGAGTCTACATAAGCATTATTATTATTATTATTATTATTATTATTATTATTATTATTTGTTTATTTATTTATTTTTTCCCAGGCCAGGCTTTCTCTAGGGCACTAACTTTTCAAATCCCACTTTCGCTACATTGTGTCGCTATGAAAGGGGGATAACCACAATCATGCCATGGTTCTTCGCGTCAGCCATGATTGTTGCATTTCTGCTGTGCTAAAAAAATAAATGACGACAAACACTGATTTATAAAAATGTAATAGTATATCCGTATTGTCGGTGGACGAATGTGGGTTAATTTGAAAGGACAACGTACGCAGAAGTAATTGACGGAGTGGTCTTTTTGGACCCGATCGTCAGTCGACTATAAAACTGAATTTTGGTTTAGTTTATATATTAGTTTATAACACCCATGCATTCACCTGTAAACGCTCATTCTGGGATTTTTTCTTCGCTGTCTATATACCAACGTCTCTATAGCGTTTATTTAGCAACGAGGTATGTTTATCTGCTACTAACATTTTTAGATAGTAAAATCTTAGCGAGTGGTTTTAAATCAATCAACAATTATTTTATTTTCGACCATCGAACCCTGTTTTTTTGGGGGGGGGTCAGATGTTTAATTTCTTCCGATCAGGTGGATGTTTGTTAAGTATGTTTTATTCCTTCCCAAGTGACATTTCCGATACATCTGACCCAATCTGGATGTTTGACATAACGTTGTCTGAATAACATCATCGACTGTAAATAAACAAAGAAGTAATCGCCAATTTCTTTTATTTATTTATTTTTTAGTTATTTTACATTGTTTTTTGTTAGTTTTTAAACGATTTTTTGGCGCTTATGTCAACGGATCATTAAATCTAAGGGAGATAACCAGCATAAACATAGCAAAAATAAGCATATTTTCCAAGATATAATTTAATCATAATTATTATATAATAATCAGTCGAAAAAAAAAGAAGAAAAAAATGATTACACGAATACTATACCTGCAAGCGCCAGGTGAAGTTAAAATTAGTGTCGGAAATTTATTAAAAAAAAAAAAAAAAAGAAAAAAAAAACAAGTTAATCAACGAACTTAAAATATAACAATGTTAAATAACAAAATAAACGTATTAATTAACACAAAACAAAAGTAAACAACCTGTTACAATGTAACGATCCACTACAGAAATTAAATAAACTTATTAACGAAAATAACGAAACGATTTTGAAGTATTTAAACCGTCGTTTTTTTATTTTTATTTTATTTTCATTTTAAAAAAATACATTGATAGTTTAAATACTTTAAAAGATTAAATGACAGTTTAAATAGTTAAAAAATCTCCTTTAAAAAAAGTTTCGTTATTTTCGTTAACTAACAAGTTTATTTATTAATTAACATCGTTACCTTGTAACAGTTTACTTTCGTTTTGTGTAATACGTTAATTAATAAGTTTATTTTGTTACTTAATGTTGTTTATATTTTAAGTTTGTTGATTAACTTCGCTAACTTGTTTCCTTTTCGTAAACTGTTTCAGCAATTTCCGGAACTCGGCTACAGTAATTGTGTAATCATTTTTTTTTTTTTTTAAACATTCTTTCATTGTTCTGATTATTTCAGCGTCCCAAATTATATCTTGCAAAATATGCTTAGTTTTGCTATGAATTTGCTGGTTATCTCCCTTAGATTTAATGATCCGTTGACATAAGCGCCGATTTTTCTTTTTTACTATTTTTGTGGCTGTTTCCGTTAGTTGGTTTGATTAATGAGTTTAGTTTGGAGAATAAAATTGAACGGTTATTTTATGACAAGTATCCGAAAACTAGAAGGCGTTGAATAGGATATTGGCATGGGATCGAATCGTGTCGGTTCTATAGTAGTCCTTTAATTCTAAAAAGAATTTGAGAAAATCAAAGAAGAATAAAGAGAAGAGAAGAAGAAAAGGCCAGAAAAAAAAAACGAAAGAGAAGAAGTAAAAGAAAAGAGACGAAAAGGAAAAAAAAGAGTGGAGAGATTAAAAAAAAAAGAAGGGAAACGAATAGAGAAATAAAAAAGAAAAGGAAAATTCAAGAAAGAAGAAGAAGAAGAAGACAAAAGAAATGGAGACAGAAAGAGATTAAAGAGAACCTTGAAAATGGCGGCGAAAATTTAAAAGAAAAAAAAAACAAGGTAATAAAATGAAAAATAAAATTGGAAAAATCACGAAATTGTAATTCATTTTTATAGGGAAAAAAATCAAAATACGGTTCAAGAGAAACAACTTTTGTCATCTATTTGTTTGCATGTCAAGAAAAGAGGGTTGTATTCCGGTATTTACCTCTTTCCGACCGCGAGGGGATGTGACACAAGTTCGGAAGGTAGAAAAATGTGCCTCGCCCCATGAGGAAGAGAACTCTAACCCTGCAAAAATACGTATGAGTAGACCTGTTGGCATTCCCTATTAAGGGTGCCTTATACAACAAGCGATAAACGTGCTCTTCCCGAAAGCCGGCAGGCAAAGGTCTAATAGGGTGGACCTCCTAGGACAACTTAAGAAGAATCGTGTCAGTTCGACAGCAATAAAGGCTACAGAAATGGCCCTGTTTTTGTTGGACTGATTGTCAAACCTTTAAATTTTAGGGTCACGAACCTTTTTAGTGTGTGTGTGTGTGTGTGTGTGTGTGTGTGTGGGGGGGGGGGTGTAAAAAAATTGGAGTAACCTAAACGGTAGTGGTGTATGTAAACTTAATTGTGAAATATGCCAGTTAAAAATAATGTCAATAAACTATGAAAAAAACCCCCAACACTTTCCTTGTTATTGAAAATTATTAATGTATGCTGAAAAATTAAGGAAAATCAGCAATAATTTTAAATTTGTTTTATTTAAGAAATTAAACGAATATATAATTTCGGCAGCAAAAAGACAACAGAAATGATCCAGTTTCTGTCGGACTGATCGTCAAATCTTTCGACTTTAGAGTCGCGAACGTTTTTTTTGTGTGTGAGCGTGTGTGAACGCGCATGCGCGTGCACGCATATGTGTGTGTGTGTGTGTGTGTGTGTGTGTGTGTGTGTGTGTGTGTGTGTGTGTGTGTGTGTGTGTGTGTGAAAATTTGAGTAACTTAAACGATGCTTGTGTATGTAAATCCCGACTGTGAAATATGGCAGTTAAAAATAAAATGTAAAAAAAGCATATAAAAAACACCTACCATTGAAAAATAATTATGTATGCTGAAAAATTACGGAAAATCAGCAGTAGTTTTATCTTTATTTAAGAAATTAAACTAATATGCGGGCATTTTTAGATTTTCACGTAAATTTACAAAGACAAAGACGACACATGGCGTGACTCCATCAAAGAATTGTTAATGTCATACATGCATTCATATTATTTTTTTTATAAAAATTCTAGTTGATAATTTTCCATAATTTTCGGTGAACATTAAGACGTCAAGTTTTCCTCTCACTTTATTTTATCGGATCATGTGGAATGATGGTAAGAATGTTCGCTTAATGAGTTGGGAGATCGGGGTTCAATCCTCGATCGAATCATACCAAAATCTGAAAAATAACTTTTGATGACCCCTTGCTAAACACTCAGCATTATAAGAGGATGATCAAGGACAAGTGGACTAGTCCTGGCATCCTCTCTTACATCTCGGTATTACAGCTAATAAATAGGGAACCTTTGGGTCGCCCTCGATTATAGTCGACCACTTAGCTTTATTTTTCACTGTCATAATTTAGTAACCGGATTTACATACACGAACTCGTACCTCTCGCTTCCCTTATTTTTGACTTTTAGTCCTCACATTCTAGGAAAGATGTTTTTGAGAAAGGGGGAGAATTGCTGTTTTCCGAGTCGACATCTGTCCAGCTAACACTTATGGCAATTCGGCATAACAATTCATTGTTCAAAGGGAGATAACTCTATTCTATTAAAAATTGTAAGAAAAAAGTTTTCTTTTCAACGACTTCATTTGATGTAATAAAGTTTTATAACATTAATTATAAAAAATTATATTGCAATTTTTCTTGAACAGAACATTCTAGTAACTAAGCAAAAATGCTTTTTTTTAACTATCTTAGTAAAATAGAGTTACCGTCCTTGGAACACTGAGTTGTTATTCCGAATCGGCACATTTATTTTTTGCTAATTCTTTTTATCTTTTTTTTATTTTTTACCTTGAAGTAGCATTGTATTTTTAGGTCTTTACATCAAGTAGTTTCATGCCTTGTCTTGAGTGATTTCCATAAAAACAAGTGACGCATGCATGGTCCCCGTGTAGTGCACAGTGAACGAGACATAAGAAATGACTAAGTCCACCATTTAGCCCCAAAAGTCTCCAAGGTCTTAACATATTTAAATTTGAGTTCAGCACCATGCAAAACTGCTAAATAGACATACACAGAAAATTTTGGACAAATATGGTAAAATAGTCCCAAAAATGGAGTGTTTTTATTAGCACAAAAAGTTATCGCGAAGTATAGACAAACAAAATTATAAAGAAGTCAATTAGAACTTTTCAGAAAGTTTTATAAAAATAAAAGACATCAGTTTTTTTTATAAGCACAAAAGTGTCAATTTTAGCCATTTTAACCCGAAAGGCACTTCTGGGGGGGGGGGACAACCGGGGTTTTCTAAAAAAAAATCCGTTCTGTTACTTTTTTACTCATTCCATGTTTAATGTTTGTGCAAGGTTTCAAAAAAGAATCCAAACGATTAGTTATGGAGAAAAGTGCGGATAGACGAACGGACAAGGGTGAATTTATAGGTCCAGCCTCCTTTTGTCGGGGGGACCAGAAATAAATAATTTTTTTCACAACATGCGCATAGGTTCATCCCAAAGAAGCTTTAATAAATAAAAGAAAAAAGAACCGAGGCCAAGGTGATAACACTAGTCCGAATTAATCAAATAGTGCGTAAAATGCGGAGTCTAAAATATGGCACAAAATTTAATATTTGGCCAAGCTCAAAAAAAAAAAAAAAAAAAAAAAAACGTTTTAAAAGTTATTTCAAATGTTTCTATTATTCAGTAAAAATAAAGTATCGCTTGCGAAACGCTACGTTTTGAAGGGGACATAATTCAAAATTTTTGCATTAAAAGAGTTGCTTCCCTTTAAACATTTAAATACAAATTTACATTTAAAATGTAATCACTTTTTTAAGTTCAATTAAGATTGCCTCGTTTTTACTTTAAGGTGGGTAAAATAAGGGGAGATAAATTATCTGAATAACTTAATTATCTCAAATTTTTTATAATTGTTATTTGTCTTTCATATTGTGGAGGCCTTCGAGCCAAGATGAAAGTGTAGTATAGGTTCTGATGCTGCTGAACTGCTTGCAGTACTTCATTTTTTTGTTTCGGTTAATGGAGGAGAAATCCTCCGTGACTAATACATTTTTTTAATTTTTGTTACTAACTAGAGTTGCCCTTTTTGAGGAGCTGGTTTCCCCATATTAAAAACCGACCTCATGTCTAGCTCTGCCCTCGTGGGGAGGCAAGTAAACAAACCAAAAATGGATCAAGTAAAGATTAGATACCCCGTAGCAGACGACAAAAATAGGCGAACAATTCAAGGGGCACCGTTTGTTCGACCTGGACGTTAGTTGTTTCTAAACTTGTAAACCGGTCAAAAAAAAGCGAATGTTCGCGAGCAAGATTTTTTTTAAAATATAGTTACAAAACTTTTAAAGATTTAAAAGAAAGTATATATGTACAAAACATTTTCTTTAATATTAAATACTTACAAAACAAAACTTGTAAGGATAAAAAAAAAACTTTTCTATTTACACAAAATTTTTTGTGTAAGTAGCAAAACGAACGTAATTTTAACAAAATATATTCAAATAAATGGGTGTCTTTCTGAGTGCGTTTTTTAAATATATTTGCAGAGTAATTGTCTGTATTTTTTAGATGAGGTGTTTTCATTGATTGAGATTGTCGGACTGACTTCCTCATCTTGGTTGTTATCGTCACAACGTTTCGGCCGTTTTGCCCTCCGGCCTTCATCTGGTGTTTTGTATCGAACTGAGGAACCGTTTGTTAGGAGTCTCAAACCCAACCCTTTATTATTATTACGGGGATACAGTGTTCGGACTCCAGCTAGGCTTTGGGACATAGTTGCTGATTCTCTGTTTTTCAATGTTACTTTTTCACTGCCTTCGTTCAGGATTGAACTCAGCACCTTTGGGTAACTGTAAACTTTGATACAACGTCTAGGACCACTCGGCCATATGTCACTAGGATACAAAACACCGTACGAAGGCCGGAGGGCAAAACGGCCGAAACGTTGTGACAATAACAACCAAGATGAGGAAGTCAGTCCGACAATCTCAATCATATTTACAGAGCTTTAATAAAACTAATAATAATAATTATAATAAAAATTAAAAAAATAAAATGAATGACCTATATTAATTGCAAAACATTGGAAACTGAACTTTTCGGACTTGCACTTTGTCTTTATAGAGAAGTAAGCAAATAGCAAGTTTTTTTGTTTTGTTATTTTTTAAATAAAAATAAAAATTATAAAAAGATTTTTATCTTGTGATACAACACTTCATCTTAATAAAAATACTAGCATTTCAGCCCGGCGTTGCCCGGGTGGTTGGAGGTGTATGCTGAGCAAAAAAAAAAAAAAAAAAAGAGTAATTTTTTTTTAATTTGACCCCTATTATGACCCCTTAAAATTTAGTTTCGGGCTCAAATCACTTTATTAAGTTAGATCCAGGTTCAAGGAACCTATATCTAAAATTTCAAGTGTCTAGACCCAAAATTGTCGGAGGAGTTTGGTAGAGTTCTTAAAGGTCAAATCGTTGAAATTTGACCCCTTAACAGCCAAATTTCTGGCTGACACCCGTTACATCGATTTTCCCAAATCTCAGTACCCGGTATTTCAAATTTCGAGTCTATAGACTAAAAATTGACAGAGTTATTGCGTAGGGAAATGTACACAGACAGACAGACAGACAGACAGACAGACACGTTCACTTTTATAGATATATAGAAAAGTTATAAAAGATATGTGAATAAAATATTTTTTTTAAATCTCGATTGTTTATACTTGTGATTTTATTATACATAAAAATTGCCTCGGTCTAGAAGGATTTCTCCTCCACTGACCACCTACATACATCGCACTTTAAATAAATATTGAATTGTATTAAAAACGCACGAAGAAAGATAAACACACGCACACACGCACGCACATACACACACACTGTACATAAAAATTAATCTTGGCCGCAAAAATCCGAACAAGTCAGTTATTTTAAATTTGTTTCTGCTATTAAAAAGTTTGGTTATAATAATTTTATTTCAATTTTTTTTTAATTATGTATATAAATTAAAAAATTAACATCATCCGAAATTCTGAGTTATAACCTCGGTTTATTTATTTATTTGGTATTATTTTACGACCTGCCCCAGCGTAGTATAAATACCCTAACCACCCCATATTAAAAACGGCTTTCGGAATAAACACCTCCCAACCTCCCCATATTAAGAACGACTTTTGGGGTTAGAAAGCCGTTCTTAACATAGAGAGGTTGGAGTGTTTATAATATGCTGGGGCACGTCGTAAAAATTTACCATTTATTTATATTATTATTATTATTATTAATAATAATAATAATAATAATAATAATAATAATAATAATAATAATAATAATAATAATAATAATAATAATAATAATAATAGTTTTATTAAAAGCTCTGTAAATATATAAAAAGAACGTACTCAGAAAGACACCGATTTTAAATATATTTTGTTTAAATACGTTCGTTTTATTAATTACATTAAAAAGTTTTGTGTAAATAGAAAAAAGTTGGGGGGGGGGAGTTTTAATCCTTAAAAGTTTTGTAAATATTTAATATTAAAGAAAATGTTTTATAAATATATATTTTTTCTTTTAAATCTTTAAAAGTTTTGTAAATATTTTTTTTTTTTAAATCTTGCTTGCGAACATTCGAATATGTTTGCAATTTGACCTGTTTACAAGTTTAGAAACAACTAACGGCAATGTCAAGGTCGAACAACCGGTGCCCCTTGAATTGTTTCCCTATTTTTGTCGTCTGCTACGGGGTTTCTAATCTTTACTTGATCCAGAAAAATAAATAAATATTGGCACTTCTGTATATTAATACACGAGTCAAATATTGCAGTTAAGAATAAAATAGCAGGAAAATTTTGGGAATTTTTTTTATTATTGAAAGAGGGGTTCTTATGTGGTTGTTGTCTCCCTGTGTCTACTTTCATTTTTTTCTCACTCATATGCCCTGATTGTCCGAATTCGTAGCAGTGGGCTGGCATCAGCAGTACTTTTTCTTTTCAAGTAAATATTCCATTTTTACTTGATTAAATAATTCGAAATAAGGAATATGATTTTTATTTGAATTTAATTATTTTTATATCAGTCTGAAATGTGTTAAACTTAAAACAAAGAAAAGAAAAGAAAAAAAAAGAAACATTGTTTATGTCTTTTTTGACAAAAAACAAAACAAAAACATTAGCAACTACATGAGAACTGAAATATATAAGCGTACGGTCAAGAATATATTAAAAATGATGGCTACACATGCACAGAAGCGATTCGTGCATTTGCAGCTCATCACCTCATATGTCCTCGCTTGTCACATGTAAAGGCAGGGAGAGCCAGAGGGCGACGGATCCTGATGTTGACCTCCTTGTGATTTTATAGGCATAATAGGGACGCAAAATCCTATTTAAAAATTTAAATATTCCATATTGACATTTGAATTATATTCATATTTATTAGACATCGATTAAACAAGATTACCTTGATTTCAGTTTCTTCATAAGACCCCTTAAACTTGAACTTACGAATTTAGACATTTCTAGAATTAGAATTATGCAATGAATTTGAATCGTAGTTGGAATAGGGATAAGAATTCTAGACATGAGGTTTAATAGCACTGCATGTTGATTTTAATCCTCATAGAGTGGAGGGCATAAAATTAATTTTACAAATCTTTCAAGGGGTATTTTTCATATATATATATATATATATATATATATATATATATATATATATATATATAAACTAGCATGGGTATCCGGCGTTGCCTGGGTTGATATCATTCACTTTCATCATGGGCAACGTGGATATTTGGCCTATTCCGTTGTTTTTTTTTTTTTTTTTTTTATAGTTTATGTATTATTAATTAATGTTATTATTGTTGGGAAAAGAAGTAAAGAGAGCGAGACAGAGAGTCAAATTTACGAGGTTCTTTCGTAGAAAATATATCAACATAACAAACAAGGTTAACTCTCAATTTATAAAAGGAAAAAAGATTTATTACATTTAAGGAAATATTTTCATTGAAAATAATAGTTCATTTATGAGTGAACAAAAGGGGGAAATTAGTTTGAGATTTCGAGGAAGTTTGAGTTGATAATTCAAGAGCCGTGATTAGTTCACGGGTCTGTAAATCGTAAAGAAAACTTCCTCACTCAACTATATAAAATAATTTTCACTGAAAGTTTTTGAGTAGAATTAATTAATCACTCTGGAAGGTTCATTGAAACATGGAAGAAGTTTTAAAGTAATTATTTTCATAAATTTAATTTCAAGTGAGTATACGATAATAAAAAAGGGAATGCAAAAGTTAGTTACTGTTTCTGTGTCTGTGTGTTCGCCTACATTGTCTGATTAGCTGACTGTTATGGTCAAAGTGTTGTCGTGTTAGAGTTGAGTTGCAGACAGTAGTGATATGTGCCTTCCAACACTATCTCTGAATTTTTTGTTAACTGGGTTTTTTTGAAAATACAGAGCTCTTTTAAAGATTCTCATTGGCTCCCACAGACACTGAATTCCCGACAGCTTGGAAAATTCTCTGATTGGTCAGAAAATCAAAACATTGAATTTTTAAAGTAATTTAGTAAAAAGGCGCCTCTAGCCGCATGCGCAGAAAATGTTTCGGGGTACTTGAACTTCCGGCAGCGAAAGAGTGAACATCGTAGCTCACCATAGATATACCCAGAACAATTCCAAAAATAAAAGAACGGAACATGTAAATGTAATCCCCCCCCCCAAAAAAAAAGAAGTACGTTATACCCTCCCCACCAGATATTTCAGCAGAAAGGATACAAAGAGAAGAAACTATTCTTCGGGTAGTGAGTACTGGAAAGCGCCCCCCCCTTCCAAAAAAATTACAACTTTTGTTTCAATAAAAATAGCAGCGAATGCCCGTGCAAACGCAAAAAAAAAAAAAAAAAAAAAAAAAAGGTAAGTGGGCAAGCTTGAATCTGGAACACGAATGAAGGGGAAAGGTAACTTGAAACTGTTTTGCACACTGTCCTAAGAAAACTCACGATTTTATGAACCTAAAAAAATAACGTTGTATATATTAAACAAATTGTGAACAAACAAACAAACAGACAGGAATATGAATTTATATATTTTATAATTGCAATCTGCAAAACAATGTGCGATCGTCATTTCTGGTAAGAACAGAGTTAAACAGAGATTGAAGATAATTCGTTATTTTTCAACCATTAACTGATTCCTTTGAAACCGACGATAACGATGCTTTTCTGAACCTCAGTATGATTTTAATATATATATATATATATATATATATATATATATATATATATTGTTGATTGATTTAATTTTTAGCAATTCTGTGGGATTTAATTGCTACGCTCCCTGGGCGTTTTGAGGGAGTTACCTGCTGCCCTTTATATTTGTTGCCCCTATTTGGAACGTATGTTTTGTTATTAATTTTATTTATTAAACATTTGAATATTTTATTTAAATGTCTATTAAATAAAATTATTATAAAATAAAATTATTTTAAGCACGTAAAAAGATTTAATAGACTAGCGGGGGTACCCGGTGTTGCTCGGGTGTTTGGAGATAGGTGTGTGTGTGTGTGTGTGTGTGTGTGTGTGTGTGTGTGTGTGTGTGTGTTAAAAAGAGGTGTAAAAGAAAAAAACTTTCGGTCGGAAGGTCGGATTGAACCCCGAAGCCTTGACGTGAAGGTGGAAACGAAAGGGAAAAAAGCCAGTCACCTAACCATCTGTGCCACGATGAAGGGGAACTGATAAGGGCGTTATATGAAGGTTTATGAAGCGAAATGAACAGGTGCGAGGAAGTCTGACCTATTTTTGCGCTGCAAGCCAAAGCATTCACGGACATACACAAGAAGAAGCGAACACACATACACGCACATACACACATTTTCGTTTTTATATTTATAGATGCCCCCCCCCCTATTTTAGCTAATATATGACGGGAGTAAATTTTCTGTAAATTTCTTTATTTTGTAAACGAAATAAACCCGTCCAATCTGACGAGGAAATGAAACTTTATTTGCCCCCCCCCCCTGGCAATCAAAAGGACACAAACATGTATAATGTTATTTTTATGCGTGTAAAATTGAAAGAATTAATGGCCAACGTTGGGGGAAAAATGTAAGAAAGGGTGTTACGAAATCATTTGTGAAAAGTGAAAAAAAAGAATGGGTGTTACGAAATCATTTGTGAGAAGTGAAAAAAAAAGAAGTAAAATGAAGGTAGTCCTGCATAATGTGACCCGAATTCTCGTGAATTCCCGTCAAGCATTGATTGGGCGACACCGGCAATCATCAGTGTCAGACGCAAAGTACAAGAAAAAAAAACAAACAAACAAACAAACAAAACGAACTGGAATGGATACAAATGGGAAAAAACTCCCAGAAAACTTACCGTGTGCAATGCAATTATGTTTATTTTATTGTTATTTTTGAAACAAAACAAACAGTAAAAAAGTTCAAATGGAAAAAAAGAAAGAAATAAAACCAGAAAACTGACCGTGAATAACGAATAAATGTTTAATAGATTTTAGTCATAATTTTTTGTTATTGTTGGTTTGTTTTATGCAAAAAAAAGTAGTTTTTAACCGTATAATTGGTAGGTGTAAGTATAACGGTTTATTATATGTTGTTTGTTTTCTTTTTTGTATTGTTTTCTTTGTTGTCGCTTTTTACCAATTGGAATGTCATCTGGTTCCATATCGATAGCGTAATAGTAATTGGGCTTATGAAACTACCATAAATTCAAAGTATAGAAATAAATAATGAATGAGTAACTAATCCGAAAATAAGAAGTCAGCTATCCCCCCTGGTATCACGTATGAAATCACTGAAAACATAATAGTAAAGCGTATTATTCGCCCCAGTGTCCCATCTACTAACAAATTCAATGTAAACTTTAAAAATGTATGATTATAAAAACTTTTTTTAGTTGTTTTTTGTTGTTGCTTTTTTTTTTTACTTACAAACACAATTAAAAAAAACCTTGTGTAAAAACCGCATTTTTCAAAGTGTAAAACTTCTAATATTGTCCTTGTCGGAGGCAAATAAATGCTAATTTTTTTATATCTAAAACATACAACTTAAAAAGATTTCTAACTAAAATGTATTTTCAACATAAAATGTTTCTTCGCTTGTTTGCTTCTAGGAAAAATGTAAACAGTTTGTTTTTTTATTTTGTAAAGTTTAGTTGTTGCAAAATAAATAGCATTTAAAACTACTTAAAACAAACAAACAAAAAGGCAGGTAGATGGAAAAATAACTTTATTTTTATGGTAATATTTATTTATTGCATATTTGATTTTTACGCTTAGTCGCGTATTAACTTCACTGCTAAATCCCCGAATACTCTTCAAAAAAAAAAAAACCGGTCCTGCATATTATATATTTCCGTCTGCTACCGAATTAAATCGCAACGCTAAAAGCGGGTGTATTTAAAAAAAAAAAACACGGAGCTGCGAGAAGCGACAGTTCTTTAGCGGCCTTTTCGGCTGTCTAAAAGCGCACATGCGCAGAAGAGAATTTCATTAAGAAAATGTAACTGCGAATTTCACAGCTCCAAGCAAGTTTTATTTTTATTTTTATATGAATTTGGAGATACCGACATTAAACTTAATGATTTTATAATGTACACATAGAAAAAAATAAAATAATAATAATAAAAACAAACGTATTATTTTTAATTTTATCATTAATATTGTGTAGAAATAACTTGGAGGTGCTGCAGTCCCACAGCGCCATGCACGAGCCGCCACTGGTACCGAATTGAAAAGGGAAGGAAAAGTAAATTTCCGTTCCATTTATACCACAACCGTAAAGCCTTTCATTTTATATAAATGTTACCTAACATAGTTTATTAATGTTCATAATATTTAATTATAAATAATATTTAGGTTTGGCAATAAATTCCTAAACTCCTTTCACACTAAGTAATTTAGGTGACTGAAATAGGAATTGAAAGATTAACGACAAAACTTAATTTCTCCAAAGGGGGAAAAAGTGTTTGTACACGTTAAAAAAAAAAAAAAAAAAAAAAAAAAGGTCATGGCCGAAGCATGAAATAAATAAAAATATTAATTGAAGAACGATTGCAGTTAAAACCGAAAATAAATCAAAAAACAACCCACTTCACCGTTATAAAAAAGAAAGAAAAAAACAATCATTTAAGTTTAATTGTTGTTGACCTTTCAAAGTAAAAAAAAAAAAAAAAAAAAAAAACTATTTTATAAAAATCCGATGTTGCTTTCATTAAGAAATTGTTTTATTAAAATTATAATTTTTTTATGCAAATTTTTCACTAAATGTTTGTCCAATTATATTTTGATAAATTATTATACAGTAAATGTTTTGGCTTTGTTTCGGTTTTCAAATGGCGCTCGCCCAGTTTAAATGCTGCTGAATATGTCATGTGATTTTCTGGTTTTAATAACCGAAAATATTCCATGGAAAACTTGCCCGTTCTCATTAAGTACATCGAAAAATTTCCAATTAAACGGGTCTCGGAATAGACACCCCAAACCTCCCCATGTTAAGAACGGCTTTCTGAATAGACAACCCGTAACCGTGTCAGCCTACCCGGAAACCTATAGAAGTTGACATGTGGAATGTGAACGATGATTTTGCTGTAATGTAATAATGTACGGGCATATCATTCTATGCAGAAATTCCTAAGCTCCTTTCACACTAAGTAATTTAGGTGACTGAAATAGGAATTTGAAGAGTAAGGACAAAACTTAATTTCCCCGAGGGAAGAAAGTGACGGCGAGCTTACCAATTCAGTTCAGTTTTGAAGTTAAGTAAATCCATTGTAAAAATCCAATTAGAGATAAATAATAGTTGACTTGGTATAAATCAAAGATAATTAGTAAAGTCGTAAGATATTGAAGTAAATATTACGAAAAAGAAAACACCTTCTTGGTGTTATAAATAGCATCGGTATTGAAATTCATTTTGCTTTGAATTATATCGTAACGATGGCTACAATCATAATGTAATCGGAAAAATGGGAACCTGAAAGAAACGAAACGAAACGAAAGCATACGAAAAGCAGTAAACAGGAACTGAGGTTTTTTGAGAGATGCATATCGAAATGCATTGTTTACATGTTTAAAAGTGGTAGTTTTCGATCCGAGTCGGTGAATATTTTAAAGCAGTCATAAATTAATTTTGTACTAATCGAGATTGATTTCTTCGTAATCGCTTTACGTGAAAATTTGACCGATTAAATTTTGTAATGCGATAACTGTAAAATTAATATCTAACTCTGTAATCGGAAAAACGGAAACAGAAAAACAAAGGATCGAACGAAACGAAACTAAAGGAAAATGAAATGATATATTATATGGTAAAAGAAGAAGAAAAAAAAAGAAATCCACAAAAGGAGAGAATTTTTTTTTTCGATGTGCGTTCGTAATAGTTCCTCGTGGACGATGTAGCAGCGGTGTAAATGGGGAGCAGGGAAAGGAGGAATTAAATAGAGAGAAAAGATTTTACAACTTACATTGATTTCTACGGGTTTTGGCAGTGAACTATCACCAGAAAAAATATAGGAATGTACGATTATGGAGCAAGTGTAGAGGTAATAGGCCTATAGCACACCTCAGATAATGTGCTGCAGTTTGTGCATATTACATGTGCATGAAATGTCCTGAGTTTTAATCCTAATAAGGTAAAACTCAGAAGGGGGAAATGACTTCATTTTATTTATATAGATTGAAGATAGATAGAAGAATAGAATAGATAGATAGAAAAGAAAGAATAAGAAGATAGAAGAAGATAGATAGATAGATAGATAGATAGATAGATAGAAAAGATAGATAGAAAAAGATAGATAGATAGAAGATAGAAGAAGAAGAAGAAGAAGAAGAAGAAAAGATAGAAGATATAGATAGAAGAAGATAGATAGAAAGAAAGAAAGAAGATAGATAGAAAGATAGAGAAGAGATAACTAATCCGAAAATAAGAAGTCAGATCTCCCCCCCCCCCCTAGTATCACGTATAAAATCACTGAAAACATAATAGAAGGACAAGTACAGTAAATGAAATATATAAAACGAGTAATCGTTTGAACATTTGAAGAACGCTAGCGGCTGACTATTATAGTTTGTTGTAAAACCTTAAATCCAAGGTTAGTTCGTTTCGTTTAAGTAACTTTTGAATCGCAGCCCCCCCCCAAAAAAAAGGGGGGGGTAATAAAAAAGGAAAAAAAGGGGGAAAAAGAAGCAGAAATAAAAGAAATGGTATAAGTAACCCATGTAATAGATGTAATCGAAAGTTGCGTTTCACCCGACGGTAAAATGCCATTCCATTTTATTTAAGCAACTAAGAACTCAAACCGGTGTTTCCTCCCAAATTCCCCTGTGGACGTATTCGCAACGGTGTTTAGTGGTCGCGGGGGGGTGGGGGTGAATGTAATAGAGAAAAGATTTTACCACTTCCATTGATTCTTACAGGTTTTGGCAGTGAACTCTCACCAGGAAAAATATAGGAATGTACGGTTATCGAGGAAGTATAAGGGTAATAGGCCTAAAGCACACCTCAGTTAATGTGTTGCAGTTTGTACACATTACATTTGCACGAAATGCCTTGAGTTTTAATCCTATTAAGGTCAAACTCAGAGGGGAAAAATGACTTCATTTTATTTATATAGAAGATAGATAGATAGATAGATAGATAGATAGATAGATAAATAGAAGATAGATGGAGATGATTGAATAAAATATTCAAATGTATAATGAATATAAAATTATATATATATATATATATATATATATATATATATATATATATATATATATATATATATATATATATATATGCATACACACAAACGCAAGAAAAATATCAATAATATAAAAATATACACTGCGACATATATAATTTAATTATCAATTCAACAAGGGAGATACATTAATGGAAGTAGGTATAAAGGTATAAAAATTTACTTGCAATAACCCTTATCCCTGAGTGGCTTCCGGGCCTTGATAAGTGGTGACCACTGTGTAAAAAAAAGCTTTTCTACCCCCCCCCCGCTCACTAACGGGGAATATATTATTGCACGTGGTTTCTAAACGAATGTGTGACTTTATGTGGACAACCTTTATGCCGATTCGATAAATTAATGTATGGGTTTGATTTTGCATAAAAAACATAAACTAAAAAAAAAAAACAGTTATTTTATGACGAATAATCAAACGAAGGAGGTAACCCCCCCCCCCTTTTTTTTTACTTTTTTTATCAGTTTCTTCAAGTCCAGTAACGTGGTCGTTGCATTTCAACTCGGACCCGACTTTGTATATGAAAATCTCGCAGAGAAACAAAGGAAAGAAATTCAACACTAGTTTTTTTTTTTATTTAGTTGAAAGAAAAGGCATTTATTATCGGTCGTTTCCGCACCAAGCCGCCTGACACGTATTTTCCAATTCCCAATATGTTTAATTAGCTGCTTATTCTGCAGATATAATCAACTGTTGTTTGTGTAATTCGTTTCAATTGTATATGGATGTCAGAAACTCTTGCTAACAGCTTGATTTGCATCTTGTTTAAAAGTCTTGTTTATTGTCGTGTCGTCACGTGGTTAAAAAAAGACTTCACCATGTCGACAAGCGCTTGAAAATCTCTGTCGCCGCTGTTGTTTATTCTCTCTCTCTCCCTCTCTCTTTTCCTCCGATCCCAATGCCATATATACTCATCTATTTATGTGACGTCACGCTTGCCTTACTGCGTGGTCATTTACATACGTGCCAGTGGTTCTGTTACAATCCTACCGGATGCTAGACATTCGTCCACTTTCTCATATATTCCAATCAAGAAATGTTTTAGAAATTTTAACCACCCTTTTAAGTGCAATTGTTTGAATCTTTCTTGCGCTTGGCTCACCGAGTATATTTACCAGCTTATTTTTGGAATATTTTTTCATGAGTCAAGTTGCTCCTATAATTACTGAAATGGTAGAGATCTTCCTAAGATTCCAATTTCTTTGGAAAAGTCTGACGATGTTCACTCTACACTGGTCTGAACGCTTCTTTCTTAGAACTGCCCGCCTATGGAACACTGATCTGCTGGCTTGCTTCTTGATCGTCTACAATATCCTTGCCTTCAAGTCCAATGTAAATAAGTTCGAAAAAGTCTGACGATGTTCACTCTACACAGGTCTGACCGCTTCTGCCCCATCCCAGCAACCTGCTTTTGTGGTGCCCGAGCGCACCTCAAAATCACGTGTGAGACGCGATTTTTCGAGAACTTTCGAGCCTTAATTTTTTGGATTCATCCAGCCTTGACAGACGTGTTTCAAATATTATCTCTAGTGCTTTTATTTTAATGATTTGGAATTCATTCCATTTGCGCTTTTTTCCAAGGAACTCTGCCTTTTGGATGATTTTGGACCATTTGGAATTTACCCATTGGATTGAAATTTTAAATTCGACCGTTTTGGATTTTTACCCTTCACCGGACTATCCATTCATGTGAAATCTTTTTATTATTTTTCTTTTGCCTCCTGTTCCCCTTACCTCACCCTTTTTTTAACCAAGTAAGATCTTTGACTTACTTGTAGTTTCATTAAATACTTTTATATGCAAAATCCGATCCTGCATTTTGCTAATTCCTGCCCTCTGATGAGAAGGAGAGTATTTCTTCGAAACTCCGCGGATTAAGGACTATCCACTTATCTTGTGCTTCCTTTTTTAAAATTAAATATGTTTTTAACTCTTTTTCAAGATGTCTTTTAACATGTTTTATTAATCATTTGTTCATATATATATATATATATATATATATATATATATATATATATATATATATATATATATATATATTATTACATTTTCACCCCAAACAAGGCACATTGCCACTTTGGTGTAAGGGGGGGGGGGCTACTATCAGGGGCAACAACTACTGGGGCACTATGTAGGGATTTGGGCAGCAAGATGTTGGTTCACGTTGCACTTGAACTTCCACATGTCAGTACAGTTAGGGAAGCAGGAACCTGGAATGGAATTCCAGAGTCTAGCGGTTCTGGGGAAGAAACTACTAGAGTAGAAAGATCTTTTACATCTAGGGATCTCTACTGTGTGGGGGTGGGATTTAGCTGCCTGTCGGGTTTGTCGAGGGTGTCTACGTCGTAGGGGCACAAGTGTCTGCAGTTCGTCAGAGCATTCACCATTAAAATACTTGTAGAACAAGCAGAGGGATGCAACGTTTCGTCGATAGGACAGAGGCTGAAGCTTAGATGACAGTTCAGGACCTACCAGGTTGGCGACTCTCTTTTGAACTCTGTCAAGGAGTGAGAGACAAGCAGCAGATGCACTAACCCAAATCTGACAACATTACTCCATACATGGGCGAATGGTGGCCTTATAGAGGTACAGGATACTTTCAGGTGTCAAACTCTAAGATTTGATGAGAAAGAAAAACAAAGAAGTTTCCTCTTCGCTGCAACCGCTCTCTCTCTCTCTCTCACAGCCGTGATGTTGCTAATCTCATTTTTTTCTATAAACGGCACGTGTTCTTCAGTATTGACTGATCTCTTACCTGCTTCCTTTGTTCCAGCTCGTTTGATTCGCTGGTGTAGTGGCCTCCATCAATGGAGTTATATCTAATGGTATTACAAAAAATATTTTATATATAGATGTCGAATTCTGGATTCTAAAAAGAATTAGGGAAATCTGAATATTAAGAAAGTGAAGAAAGAAAAAAGAAAGGGGAAAAAAGATTGAAAAAAAAAACAAAAATGCAGAAAAAATGTGAAAAAAGATTCTTTAAAAAAATAAATAAAAATAACCAAAATGCAAACAGAGACAAAATTCAACATAAAAAAAACTTTAATGTTTTACAAAAAATATATTCCTTATATATTTATATTCATACTTGTTGTATATAACAATATTTATTTTTTGTAAAATGAAATCTAATTATTGTATTCGACGTCTTCTTTTCTTCGTACTAATGCGATGCCATCACGAACCGGAAGCAGGACCTGAAAAAGTCAACACATAAAACATTTTAATATTCTTTGAATAAACAAATAAATAAATAAATAAACAAATAAACAAATAAATAAATAAATGAACCAAGCAGGGAATAAGAACCCTGGATGGCTTCATTTAGAAAAGGGCAGATTTCGAGTGACACCTGTTTAACCTTCACCCTGGCACGTTCGAGTGGATTTTCACGGCCAAGAGTGTTTATTTTTTATATATATTTACAGAACTTTAATTAATCTTTGAATTGATATTTTTTTTTTTTTTTAAATATTATATACAATACAATTGAAAATAAAAATAAATACATAAAAATAAAAGTAAATAAAATAAATAAATGATGATGATGATGATGATGATGATGATGATGATGATGATGATGATGATGATGAATTATATTATTCATGCAGGATCAAAAACGATTAGGATCAAATAAAGAATAGATACCCTGTAGCAGAAGACGAGGATTGGCGCACATTTCAAGTGACCCCGGTGGTTCGACCTTGACATTGGTGTTGGTTGTTTCTTAACACGTCAAATAGCAGACAAGGTCGAATGTTCGCGAGCAATGTTTTTGAAAAATGTTTACAGGATTTTTTAATTAAACTACTACTACTACTACTACTACTAATAATAATAATAATAATAATAATAATAATAATAAGAAGAAGAAGAAGAAGAAGAAGAAGAAGAAGAAGAAGAAGAAGAAGAAGAAGAAGAAGCTATATTAATTAAAAAACATTAAAAACCGATGTTATAACTGAGAATTTCGGACGCTGATCTCTCTATAAACAAAAATACATATTTTTAAAAACTTTTAAATAAAATTATTTAAAAAAACTTTTTAATGGCAGAAACAAATATAAAACAACTGATTTGTTCGGAGTTTTTGCAAATGATTTTTGTTTGTTTTTTTTTGTTTTTGTTTTTTTGTTTTTTTGCGACTAAGATTGATTTTTATGTAGATTGTTTTGTTTTGTTTTGTTTTGTTTTCTTTTTTGTGTGTGTGTGTGCGTGTGTGTGTGCGTTTTTAATACAATGCAATATTTATTTAAAATCCGATGCATGTCGGTGTTCAGTGAAGTGGAAATCCTTCTAGACTGAGGCAATTGTTATGCCTAATAAAATCACAAGGATAAGCAACAAGTATAAACAATCGAGATTTAAAAATATATTATTTTATTCACATTTCTTTTTATAACTTTTATTTTTATAATTTTCTTTTTATAACTTTTATTTTTATAATTTTATTTTTATAATTTTATTTTTATAATTTTCTTTTTATAATTTTCTTTTTATAATTTTATGTTTTATTTTTTATTTTTTTATAAAGATGAACTATAGTATCACAGGACACAAAGTTTTTAAAACGTTTTCGTATTAAAAAAAAAAAAAAAAACAGACGCCACACTAAACGATTTGAAAATCACCCCTTCTCAGGTACATGCTATTATAAAAAACCTAGACACCTCAAAAGCATGTGGACCAGATCTCATCCCGGCTGTGCTATTAAAAAAATGCTCTGCCGAGGTTGCTCCAGTTCTCTCCAAACTTTACAATAAATGCCTTAACGAATCTTGCTTTCCCGACTGCTGGAAAACCGCCTCTGTGGTACCAGTCTTCAAGAATTCTGGTGAAAGAACTGACCCACTAAATTATCGCCCCATTAGCCTCCTTCCGCTTTTCGCCAAAATATTTGAGTCCTTAGTTAATCAAGCCCTAGTCCAGCACCTAACAGCTGCTAAACTCCTGACTGACAAACAATATGGATTCAGGCAAGCCCGTTCAACAGCAGATATCTTAACTGTAGTTTCTGAACGTATATACCGTTCATTGGACAAAACAGGGCAGGGTAGAGCGGTGGCCCTTGATATATCTAAGGCTTTTGACACGATGGTCTTCTAAGGAAAATTAGATCATATGGAATCACTGGAAGAATTCATAATGTAATTAAATCCTTCTTAAGTAATAGAAAAATCAAAGTTGTCCTCGACGGTCGTACATCTAAACAATATGACATAAATGCGGAAGTACCTCAGGGGTCTATCCTTGGACCTCTATTATTCCTGATATTCATAAATAACCTCCCTGATAAAATTGTTTCGGAGATAGGTATATTTATATATACACCACTCTCTATAACAGATATGAGGGGAAAACAAATTAACACATATCCAAGGAAATGGCAGAAACACTAGAGGATGACCTCCAATCTGTAGTGGAATGGGGACAAAAATGGATGGTCACATTCAATGCTGCTAAGACTAAGCTTGTTTCCTTAAATAACTACAAGAAACCTTCTCTACCACCAATAGCAATGGCCAAGAACACATTGCCTGAAAGTACTTCTTTTAAACTCCTCGTCCTAACGTTTACAGGGAATATGAACTGGAATAGATACATTGAGAGCATTGCCAAGGCTGCTGCAAAGAAGGTTGGCTCCCTCTACCGTGCTAGAAAACTACTTACGCCTGACAGTATCCTATACCTCTATAAGGCCACCATTCGCCCATGTATGGAGTACTGTTGTCACATCTGGGCTGGTGCATCTGCTGCTTGTCTCTCGCTCCTGGACAGGGTTCAAAAGAGAGTCGCCAACCTGATAGGTCCTGAACTGTCATCTAGGCTTCAGCCTCTGTCCCATCGACGAGATGTTGATCCCTCTGCCTGTTCTACAAATACTTTAATGGTGAATGCTCTGACGAACTGCAAACACTTGTACCTCCCCGGCGTAACTACCCCCGACAAACCCGACAAGCTACTAAGTCTCATCCCTTTACAGTAGAGATCCCTAGGTGCAAGAAAGCCTTTTACTCCAATAGTTTCTTCCCCAGAACTGCGGGTCTTTGGAACTCCCTTCCGGGATTCTGCTTTCCCAACTGCACTGATATGCAGAAGTTCAAGTGTAATGTTAACAAACATCTTTCTACTCATCTCCCTTCATAATGACTCCGCTAATTAAGTCCCTAATAGTAGCCCCCTGCTTCAAAGTGGCACTGTGCCTTGTTTGGGGTGAAAATTGAATTAAAAAAAAATAAATAAATAAAAAAACGTCAATCCGACCTAGAGTACTGTCCGTGCAAGGAAAGTGATTTTATTTTATTTTATTTTTTTTAAGATGCGGGGCCGGGGGATTTTTATTTCTTGCTATTTTTAAGGGGTGGGGGTTCAAATCTGCCTTTTTTTGCATATTTTTATAAAACTTTAATTTTCGAGTAGATTTTCTAATCTATTATTTCTAAAAACAACAAAAAAAAAAGCTCAACTAAGTTTGCCCCCCCCCCTCTAAAATATTCACAACAATTGTTGTGTAGCAGGGCTCATATTAGGGACGCATTAACGGGGACACATAATACAATCATAACGGTGGTGATGATAAAGGAAACATTTATACAGACTGCATGATTCTATGGGACTTCATATTAATACAGACTGGGAGATATATGATACAACAGTTCTTATACACATATCCGCGATGCCTCCGTTCAGTCTTGAAAGACAAAGGATAACCCCTGTAGGGGCATTACGCGTGTAATTGTGAAGCCCGGGTTGCGCAATCTCAACCACACCTCTCCTGAATCGACACTGCTTGAGTCCAGTGGCAAGGAGAAGACCAAGACGACTGGAACCAATGCCGAGATAAGCGGAGAGCACATACAGCACCTGGAAGTCCCAAATGGTCACCCATTTAGTACTGACCAGGTTCAACATTGCTTAACTTCGGTGATGTATAGACATATAGAGAGGAGGAGAAGATACTTCACTTATGATGGAGGGGAAGAG
>NC_136507.1:31909376-31921876 GCF_053919585.1 Euprymna scolopes | reverse complement strand
GCTGGGTCAGAGTGGACCTGGAAGTAATGGCAATTAAAGAGTGGCTCCACACTCCCCAAAGCCCGCAAGCTGGGGCCTTACCATCGGATATAGTTTAAGGTCATATCCAGGACCGTCAAATGATTAGATGCCATCAGTTAGAATCGAAACCAAAACATTAAGCACTCCAACCATGTTCCCTACCTTTTGAGGATAAAAAAGAATTAAAATTAAACCACTTCAAACTATGAATGAATTTGTGCATGTTTTTTTTTTTTTTTTTTTTTTTTTTTACACAGTGATCACCACTTATCAAGGCCCGGAAGCCACTCAGGGATAACGGTTATTGCAAGTACATTATGTTAGTGTGGAGATTTGATGAAGTGTTTAATTAAGGGGGCTGTTAACATTGGACTTGAAGACATCCAAGTTGTAGTCCGGAGGGAAGCAGGCAGACGGAACAGAGTTCCACAGGCGTGCAGTTCTAAGAAAGAAGCTTTGTTCATGGGATCCGCGTTTTGATTTAGGCACAGATATAGAGTGGGGGAAATTTTTCACAGTGGATTCAGCTAGATGGGTGTTTTTCGTGAAAGATTGGCGAGGAGGGACCAGAGATTGGAGTTCAGACGAGCACCTGCCATGAAAATAACGATAAAACAAGGATAGGCTCGCAACGTCTCTTCTGTGGGAGAGAGGTTGCAGGGTAGAGAAAAGGGCATCCCCCACTAAGGCACGAAGTCTATTTTGTACTCTGTCAAGGCATGATAGGCTGTTTTTGGCCGCTCCTGCCCAGATATGGCAACAGTATGTGCAAAAGTAATAGGAATATGTCAGCAAGTTGAAATGAACATTTTTGCATTTCAACTTGCCGACATATTTCTGTATGCATTATTTATCCATCTAAAAGATTTTTCTTGTTATAAACCATACTTGGTGTATGTTTACTATTTCCGGTTAATTTCAGTGTCATGTGACCAGCAGTTGAAGAGTTTATCGGTTAAGTATTTTCACACAAACACACACACATACAAGCATCTGTAACATTACACACGTTTACACACGGAACTCACACGTATGCAGTCTACGTCGCAAAGAGCATAGAACTTTTTTCTTTTGTTTTTGTAACAACAACATTTATTTCCTCGTTGTCCCGGCACACATGACTTCTCGTTATGGTTGTGATATAACTAACGTCCTCTCGAACGTCCTCTCGAACGTCATTTCGAACGTGCTCTTCTGTCTGTTGCACACATTCTTTTTTTTTTTTTTGGAGTCTCCTTCCCTGTCCTTACTATGACGTCATTTCTTATTTTCACGCATTTGCATATGCGCGTCCATACTCTGTTGCACATCTACTATTATATTTATTAGTATATTTAAGCAGCATTTTTTCTTTTATGCTGATGAGCAGATACAACATTGTTTGTTTCTCTTAAAATCCATTTTTTTTCTTTTTGACGAACTAGTTTCTGAACATGTTGTTTGCGTGTAAAAAAAAATTTGCCGTATTTGCGAACGTTTTCGACCTCCATAAGTCGTCCTCACGCGAGTGATAAAAAAATAATATAAAAAAAAATAATGTAATGAATTGTTAATGTTATATTTATATGCATAATTAACTATTCTAACTTTTGGGGTCAAGTAACTAATCTTTCATCCCTGCCCGACTTAAGTCTAATCGACAAAGTCGTAAAACGCACAAGTCTTGGTTTCTGATGGGTAGCTAATCTGTATAAGTCTTGGTTTTCGGTGGGTAGCTAATCTGTATAAGTCTTGGATTTTAGAATTTTGCAGGCAAAAAGCAAAGATATTTCTTGTGTGGACACAAATAAATTATATGTGGGAATTCTAAAAGATCCAATATTTTTATGGAGCAATTCCGGTTTCTGATTGGCTGTTAGCAGAACATGGCTCCATTTGATTGGTCATTTCCTATTGCCAGTGTCTATAAATAGAACCTTCCAATTTCCTTCAATTATAACCCATAATTATATAAAAAAAATTGCAACACCCGAAATCAGAAAACTCTCAGTATCAGAATTGGTATCGGAAACGTTTTAACCTAATTTCTAATTCCAAAAAAGATTTTTTTAACTTAATTTTCTATCGCTTGTAGTAATAAATAATTGATGCCGCCATTCAGTCTCAAAAGACAAAGGATACCACATGTAGGGGCAGCTGCAAAAGTAATTGTGAGGCAAGGGTTGCGCAATCCTCAACCACACCTCTCCTGAATCGACACTCTTTGAGTCCAGTGGCAAGGAGAAAACTGGAAACAATAGCAAGATAAATGGAGAGCACATACAGCACCTGAAAGTACCGAATAGTCACCCATTTGTACTGACCAGGTTCAATGTTGCTTAACTTCGGTGATCCAGCGGGAACCGATGTGTCAATGTGATTATGCTGTACGTAGTAATAATAACATGATAAAAATTACTCTTTTTTAAACTAATAAAAAAAACTAAAATCTGTCAATAATAACAACATCAAAATACAATGTAAATGTATTTTATTTGTGGCTGGTAACGGGGGTCAAGCGATTGGACTGACAATTTGGGTATCCCAAGTTCGATCCATAAAAATCACTTTCACTTAGGTTGTTGGCAATTTTCACTTGGTTCCTACGATGTCTTTCTAGAAAGAATTCTGACTTTAAAAAATATCTGGGAAATCAATGCCAACAATAGAATCTTCGAATTCATACAATATGACGATTTTACTTGTGTAAAAAAAAAATAATAAATAAATAAATGCAAAAACACAAACTTTGCATAAATTGCACAACGTCACAAGAGTTTTATAGTGACGAAAGATTACTCTTAACTGGAATGACTACAAGGGACGTAACTTAATAACCGACTAGTGCAAGGGAGATAACTAATAACATGTTATTAAGAGTAAATTGAAAGAAACTCTTACAAATTTTATCTTTATTCAAAAATACAACTCATTAAGAATTACCAAACAAGGATTTATTTTTGATGGTTATTTTTAGTAATGGAGTGTTTGCGGCCTAATAACACAAAACAAAAATAGGCACTTGTGCGTCGGTACTTTTTTGGTTTTTAGTTGAGACATGTGGAGAGTGGATAGCAGGTGCAGACAAAATGCACTTTAAGGACCAAATCAAAAAACAAAAAAAGATTTTTTTTTTTTGTAACAACACCAGAAATGCTGAAATTTTTTAATGCATGTTGTTGTTGTTGTTGTTGTTGTTGTTTTTAAATAAATATAAGAAACTTAGAATAAGACAAAATAATTTTTTTTAAACAAAAATATATATATATTTTTTTTTTTAAATAAAACATGAATATGCATTATTGAAATGCGTGTGAATTTTGAGAAAAAAATTTTATTTTAAAATTTTAAATTTTCATAATAAAAGTCAAAACATTTTTTTGTAATGAATGACTAAAAGTTGTCAAAGTAAAATTTTCATTAATCAACCATGTGAATTACTATTTATAGGGAATACTGGGCAAAATGTCTATTTTGTTTTTAAAAAATTTTGATTCCATCCTTAAATTGCATTTGTTTGCCCCTGCTATGCACTCTCCCCATATCCCAACTGAAAAACTCAAAAAGTTGTACTGACGCACAAGTGTCGTAAAATATAATTAATCAACAAATATGTATTGATAAAGCTGATATTTTTCTGGATAGTGCAAGAGATTAGTTCTTTAAACAGAAAAACCAATAACATGCAGCAAATATTGAGTTTATTAACATTTCTATGAAAATAGTGCCCATTGTATTTTATATTTAGAACTGACCCAAATGAGATAAGTTAACAAGTACTAAATAAATAAGGGTTGTTTTGGCTAAAATTGGTAGCAGTAACTGACTCCGAGGTCAACCTCTAAGGACGCTCAGCCTAGGAACAAATTTGATGGAAATTTACTTCAATACGCGAGTATGCACAGAGCCTATCAGGGGAATGTGTTGTGGTGACCCCTGATTGGCTGATTATGGTAGAGCGATTTTTAGTGAGTTGAATGCAGTTGAGGCGCATTCACAAAACGCCCCTGAACGCGTCCAAATTACGCTGACTTCGAGATTCTGTTAATATCTTCTGCTCGCAAGCTGAATAACATTTTCATCACATATTGTATTTTGCATAAACAAAGCAGAGAACAGTTTCGTGTGAGGCAAAAAAAATATCTTCACTTCTGATAAGATTACTACAACAAAAGCTTCCCTCCCACCCCCTACATCCACCTTTGCCGATTGTACGTGATAACATAGAATGAAAAGAAGGAAAAAAAAAATGAGATTCCTATTACAATAACGATAAAATATTACATTTCGGCATTGTTTCAAAATCTTAAAACTCTTTAGCTATCTCACAATTTTCAATCAATTACAAAACATTTCAAAAATATATTAAGTAAGGTATACTCGTGTAATATACTGCCCCCCTCCTCTCCCGCCAAGTATAATTTTATGTTTGCAAAAATATATGCAAACATTACACAGAGTTTTACAGAAAGTTGTAAGTGTAAAAAAAAAAAAAAAACTCTAATTAATTATTTACTAATTTTAAAAGAATCGAAATCAGAATTGGTAATTGTATCAGAATCCGGAAAATTTTTGGAATCGTCCAATCATTATTTTTTTACATAACATTTTGAGGCCTTCTTTTTGACCACTGCAAGTCAAAAAAATCTCATGATAACATACGTAAAACGAGGTTACATCAAAGAGAGGTCACTCTTACATTCTTGTCCAGGGTTGCCAGATTATCTTTTTAAAGGCCAAATTCACAATATTTGGTCTTTAAATGGGCAATTTGGCAATCCTGGACAAGAATATGAGAGTGAACTCCCTTTGTTGTAGACCTTTGAAAAAGGCCAAATATTATTTTTTTAAGTTCAAACTGCTTCAAAAGTGGCCAAATTCGCAAAATTGGCCATTTTTTGAAGTATAACGTACAGACTAACTAAGAGAAGGAACAAGCAGAATATTATATAGATTGTTGAAGAAGTCTAACAATATTAACAAGAAATGGAAGTACATAACAATTAAACAACCCGGATGTAAGTGTGACACTGAAAATAACACACATGCTGTTGTACTAATATATAGATAAGTGTAGTAATATCGGCAAGGGATTTTTATCGTGGACCCCCAGAATGAACAGAAATTAGACTATACCTGTAATGATCTGGTTCCTGTTGATTTTGGAATGGGAATTCTAAGAGACCCACCCTCTCAGGCCTTTCTTTGAAATGGGGGGGGTTATTGCTAATCGCCTGAAGCGCCCTTACTGGGGAATGCCGACGGGGCTGCAAGGGCACTTTTTGCAGGTCAGAGTGCCTCTCCTCTGGTGCACTTATTTATCAGTCCCACTTTCCGACCATGGTGTCTAAGTTCTTGCAGGGGGAAAGAACTAATCCCACTTTCCGACCATGGTGTCTAAGTTCTTGCAGGGGGAAAGAACTAATCCCACTTTCCGACCATGGTGTCTAAGTTCTTGCAGGGGGAAAGAACTAATCCCACTTTCCGACCATGGTGTCTAAGTTCTTGCAGGGGAAAAGAACTAATCCCACTTTCCGACCATGGTGTCTAAGTTCTTGCAGGGGGAAAGAACTAATCCCACTTTCCGACCATGGTGTCTAAGTTCTTGCAGGGGGAAAGAACTAATCCCACTTTCCGACCATGGTGTCTAAGTTCTTGCAGGGGAAAAGAACTAATCCCACTTTCCGACCATGGTGTCTAAGTTCTTGCAGGGGGAAAGAACTAATCCCACTTTCCGACCATGGTGTCTAAGTTCTTGCAGGGGGAAAGAACTAATCCCACTTTCCGACCATGGTGTCTAAGTTCTTGCAGGGGGAAAGAACTAATCCCACTTTCCGACCATGGTGTCTAAGTTCTTGCAGGGGGAAAGAACTAATCCCACTTTCCGACCATGGTGTCTAAGTTCTTGCAGGGGGAAAGAACTAATCCCACTTTCCGGCCATGGTGTCTAAGTTCTTGCAGGGGGAAAGAACTAATCCCACTTTCCGACCATGGTGTCTAAGTTCTTGCAGGGGGAAAGAACTAATCCCACTTTCCGACCATGGTGTCTAAGTTCTTGCAGGGGAAAAGAACTAATCCCACTTTCCGACCATGGTGTCTAAGTTCTTGCAGGGGGAAAGAACTAATCCCACTTTCCGACCATGGTGTCTAAGTTCTTGCAGGGGGAAAGAACTAATCCCACTTTCCGACCATGGTGTCTAAGTTCTTGCAGGGGAAAAGAACTAATCCCACTTTCCGACCATGGTGTCTAAGTTCTTGCAGGGGGAAAGAACTAATCCCACTTTCCGACGATGGTGTCTAAGTTCTTGCAGGGGGAAAGAACTAATCCCACTTTCCGACCATGGTGTCTAAGTTCTTGCAGGGGGAAAGAACTAATCCCACTTTCCGACCATGGTGTCTAAGTTCTTGCAGGGGGAAAGAACTAATCCCACTTTCCGACCATGGTGTCTAAGTTCTTGCAGGGGGAAAGAACTAATCCCACTTTCCGACCATGGTGTCTAAGTTCTTGCAGGGGGAAAGAACTAATCCCACTTTCCGACCATGGTGTCTAAGTTCTTGCAGGGGGAAAGAACTAATCCCACTTTCCGACCATGGTGTCTAAGTTCTTGCAGGGGAAAAGAACTAATCCCACTTTCCGACCATGGTGTCTAAGTTCTTGCAGGGGGAAAGAACTAATCCCACTTTACTGACCATGGTGTCTAAGTTCTTGCAGGGGGAAAGAACTAATCCCACTTTCCGACCATGGTGTCTAAGTTCTTGCAGGGGGAAAGAACTAATCCCACTTTCCGACCATGGTGTCTAAGTTCTTGCAGGGGGAAAGAACTAATCCCACTTTCCGACCATGGTGTCTAAGTTCTTGCAGGGGGAAAGAACTAATCCCACTTTCCGACCATGGTGTCTAAGTTCTTGCAGGGGGAAAGAACTAATCCCACTTTCCGACCATGGTGTCTAAGTTCTTGCAGGGGGAAAGAACTAATCCCACTTTCCGACCATGGTGTCTAAGTTCTTGCAGGGGGAAAGAACTAATCCCACTTTCCGGCCATGGTGTCTAAGTTCTTGCAGGGGGAAAGAACTAATCCCACTTTCCGACCATGGTGTCTAAGTTCTTGCAGGGGAAAAGAACTAATCCCACTTTCCGACCATGGTGTCTAAGTTCTTGCAGGGGAAAAGAACTAATCCCACTTTCCGACCATGGTGTCTAAGTTCTTGCAGGGGAAAAGAACTAATCCCACTTTCCGGCCATGGTGTCTAAGTTCTTGCAGGGGAAAAGAACTAATCCCACTTTCCGACCATGGTGTCTAAGTTCTTGCAGGGGAAAAGAACTAATCCCACTTTCCGACCATGGTGTCTAAGTTCTTGCAGGGGGAAAGAACTAATCCCACTTTCCGACCATGGTGTCTAAGTTCTTGCAAGGGAAAGAACTAAACAAGACCACTATAAGTCTATTAATACTAAACCAGTTCAGACGGTCGCATATGCTTTTACATTCAATTGATGGAAATGTGTAGGTAGAATAGAGCTGACAAAAAGACAGAGAAGTCAATGGGATCAGATAAAGAGAAAGAGTTTTGATGAAGAAGAGGTAAACGGCTTACACAGTGAAGAAAGGCAGGGAAGTTCAAACAAAGTGAGATAGACAGGAAGGTAGAGATAAAGAAAAACAGATAGATGAACATAGAGAAAGGCAGGCTTGGTCAAAAGCGAAAAGGTTCAGACAGGGATGAAGGTAGACACAAGCTTTAAGTCAAACAGTCAGTGGGTATAAAGAAATGATAAATGAAAAAATAATAAATTAATTATAAATAAATAAGTAATAAATAAGTATGAAATAAATTAATAATAAATAAATAATAAATATTAAATAAATAATAAATAAATACAAATTAAATAATAATGATAAAAAAGAATACAAATTATAAATAAATAAAAAATAAATAATAAATAAATAAATAAAAATAAATAAATAATAAATAATAAATAAATAAATAATAAATAATAAATAAAAATAAATAAATAATAAATAAATAAATAAATAAAAAATAAATAATAAATAAATAAATAAAAATAAATAAATAAATAAATAATAAATAATAAATAAAAAATAAATAGATAAATAATAGATAAATAAATAATAAATAAATAAATAATAAATAATAAATAAATAATAAATAAATAAATAATAGATACATAAATAAAATGATAAAAAAGAATACAAATAATAAATAAATATAATAAATAAATAAAATAAATAAATAAAATAAATAAATAAAATAAATAAATAAAATAAATAAATAATAAATAAATGATAAATAAATAAATAATAGATAAATAAATAAATAAATGAATAAATAAATGAATAAATAAATGATAAATAAATAAATAAATAACAGATAAATAAATGATAAATAAATAAATAAATAAATAAATAATAGATAAATAAATGAATAAATAAATGATAAATAAATAATAGATAAATAAATAAATAATAAATAAATAAATAAATAAATTAATGAATAAATAAATGATAAATAAATAAAAATTAAATAACAAGTAAATAAATTAATAAATAGATAATAAATACATACATAATAAATAAATAATAAAAAAATAAAAATAAATAATAAACGTAAAATTACCTTAAAATATCCAATGTAACCAGCTTTGTCAGCATCAACAAACACCAAATCAAATTGTTTGCCTTCTTTTGCCAACTCAGCCATTGTTTCCAATGCAGGAGCTGAATTAAAGAAATAGAAACATTTATATTAATCAAAAAATATACATAAATACACTCTAGCCTTTTTGATATTTCTATTTCCACTTATAAATAAAATGCACTTTGTATGTATGTGTCTGTTTGTTCCCTATAGACTCGGAAACTTCCAGGTCGATTTTTTTAAAATTCACACAAATTTACCTTATGTGTCTGGCAGTGTTCTTAGATAGGTTTTGTATCAAAATGCCTCCAATAAGTATCAAAAATCGATAATAAAAAAAAAGATTAAAGAAGGAGCAGTTGATTTTGACTTAAGTTAACACTCTGATAAACCTTAAATCACATTTCATCACCATACAAGCAGAAGAACCAGTATATAAAATCAACAGCATGTTCTTTGATAAAACCGAGGCTCGTTCGGAATAAATGTTTCTCTTTCAGACACAACTGAACCATGATACTTGACTCTTGTAGTTTAAACTTTAATTTAAGCTGTTATATATAAAATAATTTCATAAAACCAACAGCAGGTTCTCTACAGTGCAAGGTAGACTACAATGTATTGTGGATTAAGTCACTGCGGGTGAGGCAAGCGAAGCTCCTCCTCGTGCATCATAGTGGGTTCTTGACTAGAGCAAGCAATCAATCGATTTGATTGAAAAATGGCCAATTTGATTGATTTCGATGACAATATTGGAAATATGGAACATTTGTTGATCCTAATTCAATCCTGGGCAACGTCTGGTCTCCCTGCTAATATATATATATATATATATATATATATATATATATATATAGTGGTGGATTCTCTCATCGAAGACGATGAATGAGGGTTCAGTATGCAATCTTCAGCAGCTCCCAAGATCTGTGACACCACATGCGTAATTGCAATCCTGTAGACGTCCGGCACACTCCTCCGCAGATGGTGAACTTTCATATGCTTGTAGGTCAAAGATGCCTTCTCGAATGAACAGATAACCCTGCTTTGCTGTGTGCTCTCTATATATACACACACACACACACACACACACACATATATATATATATGTATATATATATATATATATATATAGTAAGTTATAAAAATATATATGGCAATTAAGCTACACAGAATATTCCGCATTTCTCGTGAGAAATCGTCAGGCTTATGCAAAGAGTTGTGGTTATATATGCACAGTCTATTGAATTTTTAGTTAGCCAATCAGCTTCCTAGTTTCCTCCGCGCTTATCCTAATCAACCAATGGATGGGCACTTTCAGGACAAAGGTACAAATGACCTTAGGTTCACTCCTTCCTTTGTGTGTGTTTTTTATGGGAAGAGTAGCTATCTAAGTAAGCTGACCTATTTTCAACCTAGGTGCAGTTATAATTACTGGACATTTAACTGCTTTAATTGCCTTTACCTCCTCTCTATCACCAAAACAAAATGTCCTGTTGGATTTAAAAGTCTTCACTAATCTCGGTCATTTAATGTACCAAGAAATACATTCAACCATCGTTCTCCAGTTCTACAACAGGCAAAATCCAACACTGCCATACCCAGTGTCTCTTTTACAAGATTGGACATTTTTATGTTAGAATCATTTATCAATGTTCGATAACAAAACTCGAAATTAATTAATGAGAGATTTACATGGTTTGAATCCACAACAGTGTTAATATTTCTAGGACTAAAACCAGTACAGTCTCTGTCAAAATGCCTAATAGAACCACATTTGAGACAACGCATTGTTCTACCTTGTCTGTTCATTGGATTTGTTAAGTTTCCTCGCTAGAAGTTTTGTTCCCTTTTACTTCCATTCCGATTAAAATTTACAGTTTCAATTTCTTTCTTGATAGGAACTGAGAAATATCAAAAAACACTTTTTTAAAAGTATCCTTCATTGCTGCGTAAGGTAAACTTTCATATGTTGCCCTCGCTTATTTTTCGTTTTCTTCCGATACACTTGCTGCATCTATAACAAAAAATGCTTGGACTCCTTCCGACAGAAAAATTCTGTATTTACGTAATTTCTGGTACAAGAATTCATAACTCATCAAAAAGTCGTTTATGTTAATTCCAGCAGCTCTTTTGTTAGAATAAAAATCCTTAAATATATCTCATCCAACTTGTCCGTAATTATTTTTAATCTGTCAGTTCAGCCGATATCTGTGATGTCTATGTGTCGAACGCATTCTTGTATGTTTTGTGGCAATGACAAAAATACTGCCCGGCCCTGTTTTTCCTTAGGAAAATCCGTGAAGATAGATAATATACTTATGTTTTGTTTCAACTCGGTGTACATTTCTTTGCTTTGCAAAATAGGTAGTGTTTTGTAGATGACGCCATCTTTCTTTCAATTGTGCCCGGGTAACACCAATTCATCTTGTTTACAGGCTAAGAATTGAGTGGGGTGTTTGAAATGGGGTTTAAGGAATTCATTCTTTTCTTCTGGAATATGTTTCTGTTGCCGATATGATAAACAGAAAACAGAAGTGAAGTTGACATGGTAACGATGGGTCTGCTCTATTATCTAGGAAATATTGTCATAGGCCCACCTGTTATATTTAAACGCAAGACCCCTCTCCCCCGCCCCGTGTAAGTAATAGGAATTAAACCCGAAAGATAATACAGTTTCTTTATGAGAAAATTAATTTGAGTTGAAGAGAAAGAAAAAAAATGGAAAAAGAGAACTAAAGAGAGATATGGTTACAAAAGAGAAAGAAGAGATTTGCAAGAAAAGAGAAAAGAAAAAGAATATAAAATAATGGCATAGAGAAAGAAAAGAGTAATCTCTAGAGAGGAAAACAGATGATTTCAAGAGATGTGTGGCTGGAAATAGCGTTTGATAAAACCATTGTGTTCTGAGAAAATAGGGATTTGGCTGGCTGGCATTGAAGAGAACGCATCGCCCCTGGGCTCTTGTCCAAGGGGTAGAACCCCCCCCTCCATAAGAGCTAAGTTGAAAGACTCTTATTCCTAGCGTAGAAATTGTCTAAATAAACTTAAGTTGTAACAATCTGCATCACAAAGCTGTTGAGAACCCAAAGTACCTTGTACGAAGTTTACCATGAAGATCTTTGAAATAATTATTCTTGTTCATAAGAAATGATCTCAGAGTTATTTTTGAATTGTGGACTTGAAACACGGTTTATTAAAGCACCGGCACCAAGTTGCAGCTGAAAAGAACAGCATACAAGCCATTCATCTACAAAGGATGAACTCAACCGCAGCATCTGACGATGAACGGCTAGCTGAAGATAAGTGTTGTGACATAGACTTAAGGTTGTGCATATTTTGCATGCCCAGAGTATTAGAGCGGTAATTCCCAATAACCAGTAAGTATCTGGTTGCATTTTGAGGGGTCCACCACTAGACACTTAAGAGTGTAGCCCTGTAGAGTTGCATATATGGTCCTGTGAGCCAGGATTGATGAACACAGCCAGAGGTATATTACAAATATGGTCCCGTGAACCAGGATTGCAGCAAATACACCCCAAAGGACATGGAATTATAAGTTAAACACATATAATATCTTTCAGATGAACAAACTATGCACTGCTACCAATGTTAGTTCAGTTAGTACTTTCCACAACATAGGATAAACACATGTTACTATTGGCCGGACGCCATATTGAATATCCACTCGAGACAAGGGATAACTAAATATATAGAAAAAAACCACCAAGATCGATAACTGCATCTTTAACACCTTGTACAGAAAGATATGAACATATGCTTCTGTTTATTTATTTAGTATTAAAAACATTTTGTGTTTGAATTCTTCTTCTTTGAACTGATATG
>NC_136507.1:31889376-31904376 GCF_053919585.1 Euprymna scolopes | reverse complement strand
GTGTAGCTTAATCGCCATATATATTTTATAAATTACTATATATGTGTGTGTGTGTGTGTGTGTGTGTGTGTGTGTGTGTGTGTGTGTGTGTGTGTGTGTGTGTGTGCATTCTAAAATGTCTTTGTCCACGAACTTGCTGATTACTCGAATTTTTAATCAACCTATATTGTTAATCAACTTTTCATCAACTCTATATATTTTAACTTATCACCTAACGCCGTTCACTGTATATTTTAGTTTTCACTTTTAATTCTTATTTTCGCTCCTTCCCACTTTTACTTCAACACCTGAAGATGATTCGTGGACAAATCGAAAGCGCTTGTGACAGCAACAACTGTGGAACTTTTATTAATATTTTTGATTCTTATACGGAAAATCGAAAAATAAAAAAATCATAAAGCAAAGTGTCTATATATACAAAATACATCGGACTGTAACTGTAGAAGAAAAAATAAATGTCCCCTACAAGGCTCATGTAAAATTAAAAATGTTATCTATAGCTGCACAGTATCAAAAACTCCAAATATACAAGAACCTATCAACAGCCATAACTCAACTACCAGATTAAATAATAACACCAACTTAAATCAATCTACCGATCAATTATTAACCAACCCACCACATAATAATCTAACAATAGACCTAACGGAAAATAATCACAATAATCAAGAGGTAATATATATTGGTTCCACATTTGGCCCAATAAAACATAGAATTTCAACGCACAAACATTCTTTTAAAAATAACTCTCTATCAAACCAAACTACTCTATCCAACTATATTTGGCAACTAAAAAATAGCAATATTTCTTTCATCTTAAAATGGCAAATAATTGAGACTTGCAAATCATATAAACCAGGAGATAAATTTTGTGCACTATGTACAAAAGAAACCCTAAAAATTTTAAAATATGAAGATATAAAAAATACAACCAAACTAGTAAATTCAAGACACGAGCTTCTGACATGTAATCATAAACGTTGGTTTAAATTTAATAAATATAAACCACCTTAAATCATTAAAAATTACTCATTAGTAAAAATAGATTACAATTTTTTTTTTTTTAAATAAATTAAGTTAGACCAATTACCTCCCTTAGACCCATAAATCAAATAATAAATAAAGTCAATAATACATGACAATTATCTCCCCTTAAAAACTTGCAAAATAAATATTCTCTCTATATATATTAACTGTAGCGTCTTTAAATCAAAATATGCTAACGGAAACAATTTACTGCACGAGCGTCACCCTTTTAAAATTCATCATTCAATAAAATAAAAAGCTATACCAAACATCTAAATGACTACTTTAAACACAGTTCCTGATTTCAAAAAAAGAAAAACTAAAAGGTAACTATCTCTATATATTTTTAAATCAAATTTATTATGTAAATTCAAAAAATATATTTTTTTTCTACTCATTTCTATCTCTAACCTATACTAATTTTCTTATAAATTTTAAATCCAAACCTTTTATTTCAATTTTTTCAGATTCATCTGCCTTACTTTTAATGCTAGGTTTATTTATGGTGTCTTTTAAATTCAATAAAAATCCTCCTAAATTTGCTGATGAGGAGACCGTGCTTACCAAAAAAACTATATATAATTGTTCTACATAACTTCATGTATACCACAAATAAAAAGCACGGATTTCCGAAACGATCGTACAGATAATTGACTTTGTTGTTGTTCCTTCTTATGAAACTGATTTTTAATTTAATTAAAATTTGATTTTTAAATTAAAAAATTTTTTTTTTAATTTTTAAATTGAAAATCACTTTACTTAATATATATATATATATATATATATATATATATATATATATATATATATATATATAGTAATTTATAAAATATATATGGCGATTAAGCTACACTGAATATTCTGCGTTTCATCCACTATAGGATTCGTCAGGCTAAACGCAGAATATTCAGTGTAGCTTAATCGCCATATATATTTTATAAATTACTAACTAGCTCTACCTACGTATTGAGCACTTTTGAAGTAAATACTTAAAGGTTACGCATAAATCTATACTTTCGTATATTAATTTTATGTGAGTAAATGAAGTAGTTATATATATATATATATATATATATATATATATATATATATATATATATATATATATATATTCATTTCCTTTTGACGGATTGATTGTTGCTATTTCTTCTGATGAGTTCCGGGCATAATAGAATCACTGATTGATATAATAATTAAGTGACTGATTTTGCGCTACGAAACAGATACTGTCAAGAAGTCAACTGAATTAAAGGAATAAATTATAAGATGGTCAACATTATGAATTTTGGAATATAACTTTTTGTCATTTATATAGATATTGCTCTGTAATTACAATGATCTTCTTAAATAAGGATTCATATATATTATAAGAAAATATATATTTCTACAGAAATATATATATATATGCATATATATATATATATATATATATATATATATAATATATTTCAAGAGTATAGATCGTTCATTAAAAATTACAGAGATAAAAGTTATGCTTCCTCAGTGTTTTTGCACTAATATAAAAGTCATAAAATTAATTGTGCACGTTTTTGTTAAATCTAAATGATTCAGAAGATGATGAAAATTCGCACGAGATAAAAATTTATCAATTAAACTTTGACCTCTCAAATTCACATATGTAAACAGAAGTAAGTTTTATCTTTGAAAAAAAATTATGTCACGATTGATAAAAATTATTTTAAGTGTGGCATAATATTTTCGCAATCTCCTATTTGATAAAATTTTTTTTTTCTTTTTCAATTTCTTCTTTAGATTCCTTAAGCTTAAATCTTAAATTTTAGACACTTTCTAGAATTAAAATGATGTAATTGATTTTGATTAAAAAAAAATTGGAAAAAAAATTCTGCATAAGGTTTAGTAGGATTAAATATTGATTTTTATCTTAGGGAGCATTAAAGTGATCCAAAACCATTCTGTCTAGGGAGAATTCATTTTTCCCTGTCTGTAATGTGTATTCTTCTAGCGTTTACAGATAAAAAAAATAAATAATAATGAACTCTCCCATCGTATCCCTAAGTTATCTGAAATCCACACACATGATTTGTTTATAGGGGTGAAGACTTTGTGTAGGTGCATTCACACATTTTGGAAGCACTGCTAACCTCAGTCGGTGCAGATGACCGCCACAAGAGAGAGCATACAGTAGGTTTTTACATCAGAGTTTTCCTTTTCCTAGATGCATGCTTTAACAAATATTGTGAGTACATCTCTCTACTGGTTTTAACATGCCCATATACTAACCTGGAAATTTCGATGTTCTGGTGCAATATATATATAACAAACAGATGGCAAAAGATTATATTCCAAATTTCATGATGGTGATCATCTTACAATTTATTACTTTAATTACGTTGACATTTACAATTACAATTGAAATAAAATATATTAAAAAGGAAAAAAAAAGATATTAATTGAAGGAAAGGAAACAAACCCGAACCATCACATGTTATTTCATACAATATGCCAATAAGTAAAAATAGTATAAAAAATAAAACTTGTAAAAATAATTTGGAAGAAAACAATATAAGAATCTTGCAAAATAATAAGGAAATAAAAATAAAAATAGACGTAGAAATTGCATTTGGGTTAACTTGCCTTATAGCGTGCACATAAAAAATAATTTGCTGAAAAATGTTTTCAAATTACTGACAAAAGTTTTCTAAATGGAACTAAGCAAGGAAAAATCATCAACCAAAATAATGTTAAATCATTTTTTCTACAATCACTCAGTGAAAACTTTAATATGTTCTAACAGTGAAAAAATAGACAAAGAGATTAATGAAGAAGGTTCCTTAACTAAGTAAAACATTGAAGGGAATTCACTTTGCAACTGTAGAAATATTGATGAATGTCCGTTAGAAGGTAAATGTCTCATTTCTAATATAGTATATGAATGTGAAGTAATAGATAACAATAGAACCAGAACATACATTGGAGCCACTGAATGTAGATTTAAAGATAGATTTAACAACCATATAGCATCTTTTAAAATACTAGCAGTTAATAATAAGAAAACAACATCATTAGTAAATTGGATAGGAAAGAATTAAGAAAGAATAAAATTGAATACAAATTGAAATGATTGATATTAGGATGTGAATACTCTCCCATTAAGTCTGACGGATACAATCATTGCAATCCAGAATCACATCATATAATATCATCTAATGAAAGCCTTTTTAACAAACGACAGGAAGTAATTCAAAACTGTTTACAAAGATCTAAGTGTATCTTGTCTTGACTAACACCTGACTAAAAGCTTGAATTAGGTTAAAATAAATTAAACTATCAAAGCATGGAAAATTAAACCTTTTTCCTTTATAGAGATAAATATATTAAATAAGATACAAAATTAGCAAATAAGGTAAAATAAACTGGAAATCACAATAAACCAAATAAATAAACCAAAAGTAATAATATAATGATTGCAAATAATAACTCTAGTTAAAATCAGATATGTATTTAAAATAGATTGGAAAACAAAATATGATTATATATTTTACATAATGTAGTATTTAAAACTAACGACTAAGAGTTAATAATTGTATTTTATAATTATATGCAAATAATGAATTAAATATCAACTTAACAGTGATGGAACTTGAAGTATTCTAACAATTGGCCTAATTGCAATATTTGGACATGTTAAATATAAAAAAATTTTTTTTTTTACACAGTGATCACCACTTATCAAGGCTCGGAAGCCACTCAGGGATAAGGGTTATTGCAAGTACATTACGTTAGTGTGGAGATTTGATGAAGTGTTTACTTAAGGGGGCAGTTTATTAGGAATCTGTTAACATTGGACTTGAAGACATCCAAGTTGTAGTCCGGTGGGAAGCAGACAGACGGAACAGAGTTCCACAGGCGTGCAGTTCTAAGAAAGAAGCTTTGTTCATGGAATCCGCGTTTTGATTTAGGCACAGATATAGAGTGGGGGAAGTTTTTCACAGTGGATTCAGCTAGACGGGTGTTTTCGTGAAAGATTGGCGAGGGGGGACCAGAGATTGGAGTTCAGAGGAGCACCTGCCATGGAAATAACGGTAAAAGAAGGATAGGCTCGCAACGTCTCTTCTGTGGGAGAGAGGTTGCAGGGTAGAGAAAAGGGCATCCCCCACTAAGCCACAAAGTCTATTTTGTACTCTGTCAAGGCAGGATAGGCTGTTTTTAGCAGCTCCTGCCCAGATATGGCAACAGTATTTCATCCTTGGACGTACTTCCAATTTTATTTTTTAATTATAAATAAAATAAAAAGTAAACGGAGAGTGTAAGAATATTAGATGTTATGTTGTAATGACAATTTTTTAATAAAATAAAAGTAGAATTAAATTCTGGAATGTTGATTTAAATACTCATCTAATTAGTTTAAATAATAATGTATTATATGATTGGTGCATTGACCCAAATAAACAAACCAAATATGATGATAGAAAAATAGATATAAAAACATTAGTTATAATAAGATATGTCTATGGATTAAATTTCGACATAAAAAAGGGTAGTATAGACTTTGGAATTCCATTCCAGGTCTCTGCTTCCCCAACTGTACTGACGTGCAGAAGTTCAAGTGCAACGTGAACCGACATCTTGCTGTCCAAATCCCAACATAGTACCCCAGCAATTGTTGCCCCTGATAGTAGCCTGATATATATATATATATATATATATATATATATATATATATATATATATATATATATATATATATAATATTTTTATTTATATAGACAAATATTACATAGTTGCTACACTGAAAATGCTAATGTTTTGGAACAATTGGTTCATTGAAAAACCAAAGACTCTTCATCAGGCAACAGAAATAAAATTTATCCACTTTTCATCTTACATCTTTAAGAATCAGCTATGATGAATAGCAGATAAACTTTATTTCTGTTGCCTGACGAGACGCCTTCAGTTTTTCAATAAACCAATTGTTCTGAAACATTAGCATGTTCAGTGTAGCAACTATCTAATATTTGTCTATATAAATAAAAATATTATACTCTGCTCTTTTTATTGAGCACTCTTAAAAACCTCGTTTTAATTCATGGGTTTTATCTCCTGAATACTTTTAACTAGGTGTATATATATATATATCGATAATATAAAGCTGAACGTCTGTGTGTGTGTCTGGTCATGAATAGGCTCCTATATGGTTGATTATTATAGAAATCTGATCACATATAATGATAGAAGATGTATCGAGACACAGGAATGGGTATGTTTGATCTGGCATAATGATGATTCATCAAAAATTGTGGGGTCTGCGTACGCGCCATGGAAATAAACAATTAAAAAATTAAAAAAAAACGTTTACAAGTGTTTTTGATATAGATGTACATAATAATACTTTGATAAGTATGTTTTAACTTAAATAGGGATGGTATAATAAAATTGTGGGGTCTGCATTCGTGCCTGGCCTCCATAGAATGGAAATAGGCACAAACTTTAATAAAGACTTTTCATATCTACCTGCATAAGTAGACTTTGATAATTATGTTTCAGTTTGAAAAAATATGGTATAATAAAATTATGGGGTGTTCGTTCGCGCCTGACCTCCATAGAATGGAAATATGTCATAAAGTTTAACAAGGTTTTTTTTAATGTAGATCCACAGAATATTGTGATAAGTGTTTCAGTGTGAACAGGTATGGTATAATAAATTATGGGGTTTATCTATTTTATTTTTACTTTTATCATATTTTGCTTTGGTTTTGATACTCCCAAATTCGAAGCTATCTCTTTACAACCCTTCCTTTTCATAACCTATCATACTTTCATAAATCAGAGTCCATTTTCTGTAGGCTGTTTTTGAACCCAGTCAACAACGGGTACTTTTGCTAGTATATATATATATATATATATATATATATATATATATATATATATATATATATATATATATATATAACAACTCCATTTAATCACATAAATTAATATACGAAAATATTATTTTATGTGTAAACTTTAAGTATTAACTTCAACAGTGCTCGATATATACATAGAGCTAGGTAGTAAGTTATGAAAATATATATGGCAATTAGGCTACACAGAATATTCCGCGTTTCATATATATTTTTATAACTTACTATATATATATATATATATATATATTTATATATACACGAAACAATAAGAGTATACACCTTATACGCTCCCTTTTTTATGTTAGAATTCAATATAATTCCCCCTAACATCATCAATAATTTTCATTGATTTATTTCGTTCCTGATGAATCCCATGCTGGACGTTGCATCCTCGTTAGGCTATGTTACCTAGCATCTTCTCTACTCTTCTGATGAGAAGCATTAGGCTTCGAAATACCTTGGCATAAAGAGTACCCTTTATCCCCCAGCTAAATGTATGTATATCCTTATTAAATAATTGAACCATTCTATATTCACCAATATATAGTTTTTGTGACTTCATTTTCCATTCTTATTGTTCCCTTTATAAGTGCCAATGAAATTTGTTGAGCTTTATATTATGTCGATAAGTCTCTTTTATTTACTCTATTCTCCTACCTCTCTAAGCTATATATCAATATATATATATATATATGTATATATATATATTGATAGCAGGTTAAAACCCTTCCCTTTGCCAAAGGGTTGATATGCCGTAAAACACAATCAATACACAGGTGGATGATTACCAACTACTCACCTGCCCATAATCCAGATACCATGTGTGGAGAACATCTATTGGTGAGTTCATGGTTCTGCAGCAGCGAATCCCAATTTTCGGTCAGCGTCGAGTGGAGAATCTCTTGCAAGGCAGGAGATGCTGGGGTGTTGAATTCTGTCCCGTACACGTCTCGTTGGTAACGAAGATCAATTATGCCTTCCACGCGTTTCTTCAGTTTTTCATCGACGACTTCGTTGGATAAATTAACCAGTTCTTCAACGATCGGGTCATATTGGAGAGTATGAGCCTTCATTTTCTGATCCATGGTTAGAACTGAAATATAAAATTTTTTTTTTCATTAGAAAACAAAAATCGCACACACACATATACACACCTATATATGTGTGTGTGTGTGTGTGTGTGTGTGTGTATGTGTGTGTGTGTGTGTGTGTGTGTGTGTGTGTGTGTGTTTACGTGTGTGTGTGGGTGGGTGGGTGGGTGTGTGGGTGTGTGTGTGTGTAGCAGACAAAAATTGCCGCAAATACAAGCAGAAGTAAATTCTCATAGCTGGAGACAAAACTGAAATATAATTTTTTTTTTCATTAGAGAACAAAAGAACACACACACACACACACACACACACACACACACACACACACACATATATATATATATATATATATATATACATATATATATTCGTATTCCTGTCTGTTTGTTTGTTTGTTCACAATTTGATTAATATATACAAAAGATCCATTACTTTATTATTTCATGTATTTCTATATATAGTATGATTCTTGCAAAATATGCAATTAAGAGATTGCCTCATTTGCATATACCAGTAAGGAAAATCGATTTTACCAAATGGTTGTATATTAGTTAATATTTCTAGCGAGAAAAGTGTTCTATTTAAGATTCTTAAGCTACACTGAATATTCCGCATTTCATCCATTCTAGGATTCCTGAAGAAGTAAATACTTAAAGTTTACGCATAAATTTATACTTTCGTATATTAATTTTATGTGAGTAAATGAAGTATATATATATATATATATATATATATATATATATATATATATATATATATATATATATATATATTAAATGAAGATGAGGAATAAAAGTTATAACTTTATTATATCATCATAAAAATGAGGAAAAAGTTAAGGGGAAATATATATATAAAAAAAACTATTTAGGCCATGGCATTTCGAAACTAAATGTTTCTCATCAGAAGAGGAGAAAGACCAAAATTATACAAAATGCAAACATAGAAAAGAACTGGCTTTTGTATATTTCTGGCCCTTCTTCTCTTCTGATGAGAAGCATTTAGCTTCGAAATGCCATGGCCTAAGGAGTTTTTTTTTTCTTGAATTTTCTCTTAACTTTTCCTCATTTTTCTGATGATATAATAAAATTATATATAACTTTTGTTCCTCATCTTTCATTTAATATTATTTACTGTTCCCTTTGATAGTGTTGAGTGTTTCTTATCTGGATAAGTTTTGCTTTGTTACAGATTTACTCTTTGATAACAATTGTATATATATATGTGTGTGTGTGTGTGTGTGTGTGTGTGTGTGTGTGTGTGTGTGTGTGTGTGTGTGTGTGTTTGTGTGTGTGCGTGTGTGTGTGCTATCAGGGAGATCTTACATTGCCTAGAATTGAATAAGGCCAATAAGTCTCCTGTGCGTCATGAGTAAGTTGCTGTAATCTGTGTTAAATAGATAAGTAATCAAAAATAACCTTCTTAGTGACACACAATATGTTCTGCTAGATCTACAGTAGATGTGCTTACAGTTATATCTCATAGGATTAATGAATCGCTCAATGGAGGCAACCTTTCCAGGGCAATTGCTCTTTACATATCTAAGGCCTTTGATAGGTATGGCATAAAGGTTTACTTCACAAGATCTCCAGCTATGGTATTGCTGGAAATGTCTTCTCAATTATCAAATCATTTCTCTCTGATAGGCTCATAAGAGTAGTAGTTGATGGGCAGAAATCAGAAGCTCACAGTATTAATGCTGGGCCCAACTTTCTTCCTGATTTACATTAATGATCTTCCAAATCATATCCTTACATCATTCGTAGACATCTATGCTGATGACACTACCATCTATGGTAGCACATCTAAGACCGTAAATGACCATGTTCTCTCCGATTCTCTCTCCTATGATCTTGAGCAAGTGGTACAATGCGGAAAGGAGTGGCTGGTTACTTTTAATGCATCTAAAACCAAGCTTCTATCTTTACATCATCCACATTCTGGTCCCCATCTGACATCAATTGAAATGAATGGCTCCCGTTTTGGAGAGGCCTCATGTTTTGACAAGCTTCTGGGCTTGACCTTTACTCCTGATCTGAAATGGAACACGTACATTAAATCTGTTGCCAAGGCCACTGGAAAAATGGTGGAATCCTTCTATTGATCCAGTAGATATCTCACTGCTGATGCAATTCTCTATCTATATAGAGCCAGGTACGTCCAAGGATGGAGTACTGTTGCCACATTTGGGCAGGAGCTGCTAGAAAGGACTTGTCCTGCCTTGATAGAGTTCAAAATAGACTTCGTAGCCTCGTAGAAGATGTCCTTTTCTCTTCTCTGCAACCTCTTTCTCACAGAAGAGATGTTGCGAGTTTGTCTCTGCTTTATCGTTATTTTCATGGCAAGCTTCAATCTATGGTCCCCCCTCGTCAAACTTTTACAAGAAACACTTGTCTAGCTGAAAACATTATCAATAATTTCCCATACTCCTTATCTGTGCCTAAACCTAAACGTAAATTCCATGAAAAAAGTTTCTTTCTTAGAACTGCACGCCTGTGGAACTGTCTTCCGTTTTCCTGCTTTCCAGCTGACTACAATCTGGTTGTCAAGTCCAACATAAACAAGTTCTTGATGAGCCGTCCCACTTAAGTTAACAAATTTTCCATTACTAACAATTACTATATTGTTCAATTGACTACTATACACTCTTAACCCTTATCCTCGAGTAGTCTTTGGGCCTTTATAAGTGGTGATGCCTATCTAAAAAAAAAAAAAAAAGCGAATGTTCCACACCATATTTTTATTGTCATCAACATCAGTGAAATTGGTTCCGATTCTACCTTCTACCTGATTAACTTTGGAAATTGCTACTTTTATTGAGTACAATATAATAATCAATAGAGAATTGGTTCTTTAACAATAAATAAGAAATCTGCATAAAGGATGATTTACAACGAGTAAAATCTTTGTTTGGATGGATGAATAACGCGTACAGAAATATTGTCAAGTGTAAATGCAAAATGTTCATTTCAACTTGCCAACATCTTTACTTCTTTCTGCGCATGCCCGCAGTCAATTAATTTCTTCAAATTATTTAATATTAAATCTTTCTTGCCCATCTCTCGATAGCTACATTGGTAGGAGATGCGACTAGAATGTCTTGTTTTGTTTTTTTGGGTTTTTTTGTTGTTGTTTTTTGTTTGTTTGTTTTTTTTGTTTGTTTTTTTTTGTTGTTTTTTTTTTTGCTTTTGAAATCATTGTTATATATTAGGTACAATGTAATATTCAATCGAGAATTGGCTCTGTAATCATAAATAGAAATATATTTAATCATAAATAAAATATATTTAAACGTATTTTATCACCGGGTAAGACCGGGCTCCCCTCGCTAGTTTGAAAATAAGATCATTGTTATGATACGCATATAAAAGCGGAATACTTAGAAACTAGTCACGATTAAACCGAAGAGACATTCCCGCTGTTTACAAAGGGAGGGTTGCTTTAAAAAAAAAAACGAATAGTGTCTCGTCTCACATCTTCAAATGATGTTTCGCGCGACCATGACTAAGAAGACTTGAATGTAGTGTATGCAATATACATGTGTATATAAATATATATTCATTCGGACTTAGTGTGTGTGTGTGTGTGTGTGTGTGTGTGTGTGTGTGTGTGTGTGTGTGTGTATTTATGAAAAGAAAAAAAAAATATATATATATATATATATATATATATATATAGTAAGTTATAAAATATATATGGTGATTAAGCTACACTGAATATTCCGCGTTTCATCCACTCTAGGACTCTTCAGGCATATACGCATAAGCCTGGAGAGTCCTAGAGTGAATGAAACGCGGAATATTCAGTGTAGCTTAATCGCCATATATATTTTATAACTTACCAACTAGCTCTACCTACGTATTGAGCACTTTTGAAGTAAATACTTAAAGTTTACGCATGAATTTATACTTTCGTATATTAATTTTATGTGAGTAAATTAAGTAGTTATATATATATATATATATATATATATATATATATATATATATATATATATATATATACTTGTTTATTGTTAAATAAACATGGTTACATCCCGCTGCTACAAACAGCCATTTGTTTCAATCAAACAACAGATATCATCAGGCAGCGACTTGACTGTTAAAATGTTCAATGAATAGTGGATGTTTTTTTTTTGTTTTTTTTTTTGGTAGGAACTCTTTAAAGGTTGAAGTTAAAAAAAAACTTAAAACACAGAACTTTAATTATAAGATGTAAAGAGGGAGGGGAAATCTAAAGAAAACTAATAAAAAATAATGGAGAGAAAATGATGAGGAAGAGAAAAAAGAAATAGAGAAAAAAAAATATATAGAAAAAAAATAGATAAAAAAACAATATAAAAGGTTATTATAAAGAAAACAAGGGCTAGAAGGGAAAAAAGAATATATATATATATATATATATATATATGAGTAAAAATAAAATAAAAATACAAGCGATGGTTGACGTTATGTTATTTGAGAAGAAAAGCCGAGAATTAATAAAATAGTAATCAACGTTTCGTCCTTATTTCAGGAGACATCATCAGGATTTCGTAGGAAAAATGTAGAAGAAAAAGATTGCGAGTGAGAAAGGAACAAAAATCCTAAAGTCCTTCTCATTCTGGGACGAAACTATATATATATATATATATATATATATATATATATATATATATATATATATATATATATATATATATATATATATATATATATATATATAAAATTAATATATATATATATATATACACACATTAAAACGATTATTCAAATGCATATGTACATGAACATCTTTTTTATCTTATTTACTTTGTGTAAATTATATGAGGAGAAACGGTTAAGGACATATAGACTGATTACCCAGGATTTGTATTCATATTTTGCTCTCTGATATTTCCTATAATAGGGGCTAAATTGTTGAAACCTTTTCTTTGCGCGATGGTGCTATTATATGAAATAAGTGCTGATTCTAGAAGTCTTCGCTAAGCTCTATCTACAACGAATTTGATAATTTTTGCATGATCAAAGTCAAACGAGTGGCAAAAAAGTGGATTTAAGGAGTTTCCATTTTTTATGTCTCTTTTATGTTCATCAAGTCTTATTTCTAATTTACGTTGTGTTTCTCCTATATATGTTTGGTGGCAGTCATTATAAAGGATAGAGTAGATTCCGGCGTTGGATGTGAGGGTTTGGGGGGAGTGCTTAGTGGTTTTTAATGTTTGTTTTATTGTTGAAGAAGTTGTTTGTATCGAATATATACCAAGTTTATTGAGAGTGTCGCAAATTTTTGTATTATTAGTGTGGGTAGGAATGAAGAGATGTCTGTTTAGTAGGGAGGTTTCTGTTGTTTTATATTTTTGTTTGTTTATATTAGAATATATTTTCGTGGCTTTTGTCTTCGCGTTAGAAATGAAATAAGTCGGATATTGTAATGTTTTTAAAGCGTTCGTGATATGTTTAATTTCATCATCAAGATATGTGTGTGTGTGTGTGTGTGTGTGCGCGCGTGCGTGTGCGTGTGTGTGTATGTGTGTGTGAGAGAGAGAATAATGGAAATAATATTCTGACGAAATAGAGATTAAAAAAAAAAGAACAAACCAAGTTATTGTCTGTTTTCAATGACGAACACTGGTGGTCATTGACGTTTTTAAGACGGTTACTTGCATTTGATTATCGTCGGTCACTCTTGATCATAACCAGTGTCGGGCTCCATTGGACTTCTCTGAAATTAAATGGCCTTTCTTCAATCGTTGCGCACCGTGTTTTAATCGATTACTGCTGTTTTGAGGCGGTAACTGCTGTTTTGAAGTGGTTACTTGGGGGTATTGGCATTTACCCACTGTGAATGGTGGACACTGGTTGCATGAAAAACTGTCGTTCTTGTACCATAACCATCGCTCAAAGGTGACCATGATCAATGTCATGTTTTGTTCCAAGCCTGAGCAAAACAAGAGCACCCTATTCACCATTTTATGCAATACTGATTTACTGCGTCTGTGTTGATAGATTTTTGTACTTATGCAGAATATGACGAACCGTGCCATTTTTTTAGCTATGAAGTTCAATTTAAATGTCACTTCATACGGTATTGTTTGTGTATAAAAATGTTAGTTATGAGTTTTTGTGTGTTTTAAGGTATTTCAAACCTTTTATTCAGTTCAAAAAACAAGTAATGCCGAGTTGGTAAGTTAAATTAACAATAACATAAACAAGTCGTTCTTGGAGTAAAACATAAAAAAAAAAAAAAAAAAAACTCTTCACCAAATAATTTACTAAGTTTCTAGCGTGAAAAAATAATTCCGTGTAGACAGAAAAATGTTTTGCTTTTTTTTTTTAAATATTAACTCCCCCCCCCCAAAAAAAAACACTTAACAACACAAGAACAAGTCGTCCTTGGAGTGTCAATAATGGCCCAAAAGTCCAAAAATAAACAAAATACTGATAGAAATCAGTTGACGCCAATAACCACCAATGTTCATCATTTAAAACAAATTTTATTTTGAAGCAGTTTAATGAAGGCCAGTACTTGTCATGGCCAACAGTGAACACGAGGAATGAACAAAGTTGAAAATGTAGCTAATGTTCACCAGTAAATGCAAGTAACTGCATAATAGTTACAAAACGCTGTCGTTATTATTTTAGCACACTCTGTATTCTGCACAAGTACCAATTTGTGAAGTGATAAACGTGTGAATATAGCACACTGAACCCGGCACACCACTCCCTCCCTGATTTTCGTTTGCGGACAGACACCACACTAGATGATTTGAAAATCACCCCTTCTCAGGTACATGGTATCATAAAAAACCTAGACACCTCAAAAGCATGTGGACCCAATCTCATCTCAGCTATGCTATTAAAAAATGCTCCGCTGAGGTTGCTCCAGTTCTCTCCAAACTTTACAACAAAGGCCATAATGAATCTTGCTTTTCTGACTGCTGGAAAACCGCTTCTGTGGTACAAGTTTTCAAGAATTCTGGCGAAAGAACTGACCCATTAAATTATCGCCCCATT
>NC_136507.1:31836876-31884376 GCF_053919585.1 Euprymna scolopes | reverse complement strand
TTTTTTTTAAATTACAGATTTTGCATAATTTTTATATGCAAGATTTTAATAATTTCCTTGCTTGCAAGAATGTGAAACTTTCGGTGTAACATAATTTTTATATAATTTCGAACAATAATTAAAAACAAAATTAATCTAAAAACAGGAACATAAAAATGATTAAATTAAAAAATGATAAAAATTGATACAAACGTTCAGAATAGGAATGTACGGATGCACGTCTGGTGGGGGGGGGGAGAAATCTGACACGCCTATCTCCTTTTAATATCATGACTTCATTTTGAAACAACGTTTCGATTGGCTGAAATTTTGGGCTTCCATATAATCGTGTTTACAACCCTTTATTTGTTGCGTTTTTGCAGACAGCAGAATTACTTGCTTTTTGAGGGCTAATTAAGCTATTTTTTGTACAAACAAGGTGTTTTTTTTTTATTTTTTAATTCAATATCTTAGGACTTCATTTTACTGATTATCTTTAAAATAAAGCCAGAAAACTAATATTTATCTTTTACAGGATTTTTACAATGAATTTATTTAACTTCAAAATTTAGCTGTGAAAACATTTTTCATAACTTTTTTTTTTTCACATGTACAAATATTTTTTCCTTTTGGAAATTAAGTTTAGTTCTTAATCTTTCAAATATAATCAAAAAGTAGTCGGAAACCTACAAAAAAATTATAATAAATCGGCTTTCAAAACTAGGCCCCCTCCCCTATATTTATTCGTTTATTTTTGCCCGTTATGACCATGCAAAATAAAACTTGGGTTCGTACAACGGAAAATGACAACAACAAAAATACAATCATAATTTTACTACATTTCGGCATTACATTATGTTTTATTATTTTATTATAATTATTTATTAATATTTTATTAGCAGAACCTATGGAAATTCCACAGCCTCATCTTTCATATGTAATATATTGCTGCTAGGCATTCTGTGGACGTTCAGCATGAATGAAGACACCATCATATTATTCAAGCCCTTTTGTTAAAATTGTATCCCCCCTTACTAAAATAATAACTTTGATATATTGCCTGGGCCTGATTATTTCATAACAAACACAATAATCAATTAACGCACATTTCATAATTTTTCATAATTCTTGGATATGTTACTAATTTCGACAATCACTTGTTATAATTTTAACCCGCATTATCGCCCCCACCCTTCCTAAAATAATAATTTTGATATATTGTCTGGGCTGATTATTTCATTACGAGCACACTAATCAATTAAATCACATTTCATCATTTTTCATAATTCTTGGATATGTTACTAATTTCCACAATCATTTTTCATAATTTTAACACACATTATCGCCCCCTCCTTACTAAAATAATAATTTTGATATATTGTCAGCGCTGATTATTTCATTACAAACACACCAATCAATAAACTAGCATTTCATAATTTTTTATAATTCTTGGATATGTTACTAAGTTTTACAGTCATTTATCATAATGTTAACTCAAATTATCGCCCCCCCCTTAATAAATAATAACTTTGATATATTGTCTGGGCTCATTATTTCATCACAAATACACCAATCAATTAACTCACATTTCATCATTTTTCATAATTATTGGATATGTTACTAATTTCGACAATCATTTTTCATAATTTTGACCCACATTATCGCACTTCTTACTAAAATAATAACTTTAATATATTGCCTGGGCTGATTATTTCATTACAAACACATTAATCAATTCCGGGTATTCTCATAGTATATATGTTCCACCTATCTTATCCAATCCCTGGTGATGCCGTGTATTCTGTTAGTATATATCTTCCACTCTTTGCATTCGATCCCGGGCGACGCTGGGTATTCTGCTACTATATGATTTCCACCGATCTCATTCAATTCTGGGCGATGCTGGGTACTCTGTTAGTGCATATTTGCACATGTCTCATCCAATCCCGGAACTGACTTCATGTCCGCTACCCCACTGTTAAAAATATACATGAAATAATGTAATGTTTAACTCTTAAACTGTTTCAGCCATTTCCGGGACTGACATTATATCCCTCACCCCACTGTTAAAAATATACATGAAATAAAGTAATGTTTAAATCGTAAACTGTTTCAGCCATTTCCGGTCTGACTTCTCATCCCCCACCCCACTGTTAAAATTATATATGAAATAAAGTAATGTTTAAATCGTAAACGGTTTCAGCCATTTCCGGGACTGATTTCATATCCCCCACCCCACTGTCAAAAATATACTTGAACTAAAGTAATGCTTAAATCATAAACTGTTTCAGCAGTTTTTCAAAATTAATACATAAAAACATTAACATGGTTAGGGATTAGGCAAGCATTATTCAACATGTATTTCTGAGTGTAGTATCAGTCTCAGCATTTCAGTGACTTTAATCCACTCCCCTCCTTAAGAACAGTTTGTGTAATTACTGCCATGAAGACATTAAGAATGAAAATATGAACTCAGGATTACTTGATAGATTTACGTGACTTTTGGAATGCTACAAATAAGCCTCTAGCATGCACTGATCCATTTACCTTATTTTTTGAATCAGCAGTACATCCATGTGATTTTTGGAATATGGCATCTTATGTCAATGTAGTACATCATAAATATATTATATGCATCTTTTTAACAAGATAATGACGTCATCACTGGAAGTAAACACATCAGACTATCATCCTCCGAAAAGAAGGAGATTATGCCTGGGATCTCATTAAATACTCATCAAATCCATTAACTCACATTTAGTATAATCTATATATATATTAATACGGTAGTGTGTGTGTTCTTAAATCTCAACCAAGGAAATTTGCCGAAAAGCGTGACACACAAAAAGACACACACACGCTATCGTATTAATATATAGATTTATTTGTGAATTTTTGCTTTTTATTTGTTTTATGTCTGTCTGTTGAAGAAGAAGAAGAAGAAGAAGGAGGAGGAGGAGGAGGAGGAGGAGGAGGCGGCGAACTAGTTGTTTTGATACAACATTTTATCCGTTCTGTTTCCAGTCGGTGAAGGAGAAATCCTTCGAGACTAAGACATCTTGGCGCTTCTACAGAATTGGGACGAGATTTTGTAGTTATGGAGTTTTTATGATAAAAAACATGGAGTTTTCAGATAAAAAAAATTTTTAAACTGATTTTTTTTTTCAATTCTAATAAGTTACAATAGTAGCTTCCAAATTATGCAGTCGAAATTACCTGAATATTACTGAATTATTAAACAAAACAACTTTAATCGTGTTTAGCAGGTAAAAATTGCCGCCATCTTGTTTGAATCAAAACAGAAAAATTACCTCGCTTTTGAACTCTCCTGTGTCTTACGATCGTTTTCATCAAATTCTATTTTTTTTATTTTCTTTAATAAATAATTTTCTATCTTATCGATTTTCGTAATTTTTGGATATAATCATCTTAAAAATACGAGGAATACACAGATACCATTGTTTTCTTGTGAAATTCAGTATTACCATCTCCGAAATTTCGTCCCAATAGTGTAGAAGCGCTGACATTTTATATTTTGGTACTTACACAGCCTAATCAAGACATTAAAAAGGTTATATTGTACGTATCCGTCATGAAATGAAGTTATCAAAAAAAAAAATCACTCAATTTCATCAAGTATTTTTTTTTTTTTTTACAGCGAAAAAATAATTTGTTATGATACCGAGCAAAAGGTTCGATTTTTAGGAAGAAAAGCTAGTATTAAAGATGGGGAAGGAGTGTCGGCGCTTTAAACTGAGTTATCTCCCCGTGGCGTGTTCAAAAATTCAAAGATATCTACCTTCAACGTGTTGTCATAAAAACATGTTTTTCCGCTGTTTAAAAAAAAAAAAGAAAGAAAAAAGAAACTACTCGATCAAATTAAGTAAAAAAAATTTCCGAGGATCTTCAGTCCAAAACGGATGCGTACAATATAATTTTTTTTTTTTTTCGATATTTTCATTTTTTTAATGTCTTGATTAAACTGTACAAGTACCATTTATTCTTTTTGATATATTTTACAGATTTATTTTAAACTAAAACAGAAAGTCCAGTTTTGGTAATCGGAACATTTTTACATCGACGTTTAGTTTTCATCTGACACCGATACGATCGGACTTAAGGTCGCCTGTGCGTCTGAATCGCCGAATTAAAAACTTCGCGTGATTGATAAAAAAAAAAAAAAACTTAAAAGATCATGATAGATAATAATTACAAGTTGCTGAAAAACACACACACACACACACACACACACACACACACACACACGCTATGGTACTTCACGGGGAATTGTGCGTAAACGTTTTTTTTTTTTTTTTTTTTTTATATATTATTTATATATATATATATTTTTTATATATGACTGCTCCCTGAAACCGCATGCACAAAATGTTTACGAGATTAATTACGAAAACTTCTTAACTTTATTCATGCGGAGGAATTCTGGAAATAAAGACGAAATGCTAATACACATAACTTGTTTTTTTTTACACACACACACACACATATATATATATATATATATATATATATATATATATATATATATATATATATATATATATATATAAAGCAACAATATAAATACATCAGTAAAAAACAATGCAATGCAAATAAATCGTTAAGTGCCTTTTCGCTTTCCGTTTTCTGTTTCAAGAACCCGAATTTATTTTTGTGTGGTCGTCTTTCAGCTGTTCTGTTCGCAACTGGATTTTAAAGCGTCAAAATTAGCTGCCATGTGGGCCGATCTATACAAGCAGCAACGCAATCTCTGTAGTTTAGAAATCTCAATTCAGAAGAGTAGATATTAAACTTTTATGTGATGTGAATTGAACTGTTTCCACCGGTGTTATGGGAAAATACGTTGTATTAGTTTAAGCCATTTTTTTTTCTACATCAAATATTTTTATTACCTGAGCAGTTTAACATCCGCAAGCAAATTAATTCATTTCATTTTAGGAGAAGTCGGTCACACGAATGCCGTGAGTCAATCTGTGTAATGTAAAGCTTTCCCACCTCTCCTCATGTTAAAAATGGTTTTCTCAATTTGTTTAGGAATATTAAACTGCAGAAGTTCGAATTCTTTTAGACATGAAACAACATTACCTTAACAAAATTAGTTTTTATGACATTTTGTTTAAATTAATAATTTATTTGACTACCGTAGCATTGTAGCAATTGAATTTAACTTTTCACATTCCTCTGTTGACCCCCCCACCCGCCTCTAAAAATATAAGATTCTACTTTTGTAGGCAATTACGTATAACTTCCCTTAAAAAAAAAAAAAAAAAAAAAAAAAAAAAAAACGACGATTTAGAATTTAGAGTGGGGATCAGTTTCGTTCTTTCTCAGCAATTCTAAACTTTTAGAGCAGTTAACCAATTTTTTGTTTTTACCAGTAATTTTAAGCCCGGTTTCATCGAGTTTTCTTCTTCTTTTTTTTTTTTAGGGCGTTACGTAATATAAGTAAAATCTCTTTAATTTTTTTTATATTATGTGTTTGCTTTTTGGGGCTTTTTTGTTTGTTTGTTTTTTGAGAATGGGTATTTCTGTCAGTACACAGAGATGAAAGTGGTGCAAAATATAAAAAAAAAAATTAAAAAATAAATAACAATAACAATAAGAACAACAACAACAACAACAACAACATATTACCTGTCAGATGCAACAGATTTGTATGTACACAGTTGGACCTGGATTGGATCGAGTGAAAGAAATGCAAATGTAAGGGAGGTTTTTAATATTTTTCCTAACTCTCTCTCTCTCTCTCTCTCTCTCTCTCTCTCTCTCTCTCTCTCTCTCTCTCTCTCTCGTAATATTCATTCCTATCGAGAGGCGGAGGAAATAACGTGACACTTTATATAACTTTCATCATTTCCACTGCCATTGTTTGTGATAATCACGTGTCTAAATAAAACGGCTTACTCCCGATTTCAGTCACGTAAAACAGTTTATATATATATATATATATATATATATATATATATATATATATATATATATATATATATATATATATATATATACATACATACATACACACACACTAGCAAAAGTACCCGTCGTTGACTGGGTTCAAAAACAGCCTACAGAAAATGGACTCTGATTTATGAAAGTATGATAGGTTATGAAAAGGAAGGGTTGTAAATTTGGGTTGAATTTGACGGTATCAAAACCAAGACAAAATATGATGAAAGTAAAAATAAAATAGATAAACCCCATAATTTATTATACCATTACCTGGTCACACTGAAACACTTATCACAATATTCTGTGGATCTATATTAAAAAACCTTGTTAAACTTTGTGACATATTTCCATTCTATGAAGGTCAGGCGCAAACGAACACCCCATAATTTTATTATACCATATTTCTTCAAACTGAAACATAATTATCAAAGTATACTTACGCAGATAGATATGAAAAGTCTTTATTAAAGTTTGTGCCTATTTCCATTCTATGGAGGCCAGGCACGAACGCAGACCCCACAATTTTATTATACCATCCCTATTTAAGTTAAAACATACTTATCAAAGTATTATTATGTACATCTACATCAAAAACACTTTTAAACGTTTTTTTTTTTAATTTTTAAATTTTATATTTCCATACTTTGTGGACCAGGCGCGAACGCAGACCCCACAATTTTAATGAACCACCGTTCTGCCAGATCAAACATACCCATTCCTGTGTCTCGATACATCTTCTATCATTATATGTAATCAGTTTTTTAAAATAGTCAACCATATAGGAGCCTATTCGTGACTAGACACACACACACACGCACACAAGACATTCAGCTTTATATTATATATATATATATATATATATATATATATATATATATATATATATATATACATATATACATATATATATAATCAAATATATATATATATATATATATATATATATATATATATATATATATATATATATATATATATATACCGGGTTTTGAATAAGTCCTGTTACATTGTAGATTTTCCTATTCAAATTAAGCCTGGTACGTCATTTTGGGTAGAATTAAACAAGTTTGGTTACACAGTGATTTATTAGTATACAAGGCATCATATCATTCAATGTGGCCACCTTTGGCGGCAATGACACGTTCCAACCGAGGTAGGAAACTCTTACAGGCCTTCCTGACGTAGTCCTTCTTCATGGACGCCCATGCTCGGTTCACAGAGGCTTTCAGCTCATTTGTGTTACTGTGGCGGGTCTTACAGGCCCTTGCCTCAATATGCGCCCACACACTGAAATCAAGGGGGTTCAAATCTGGCGACTGTGGAGGCCAAAAGTCTTTGGGCCAGAAGCTCATGTTAGTCTCTAACCAGTTCTACGCAATTTTGGCGGTGTGTGCGGGTGCGCCGTCCTGCTGGAACACGTAATCTGCTTTCTTGGTAATCTTTTTAACCCATGGAAGAACTTTAGTTTCCAAAATGTCTTTGTAAACAGCGGAGGTTAGCCTGTATCCCTGTTCAAACCACACCGGGGGCATCTTCTCCCTATTGGATGCTACGACCCCAAGCATCATGACAGATGCTGGATGCTTGGTGGTTGACACTCTCTTGTGGTTAGAGACATCATTCCCAAAGCTTACGACCCAGTCGTTCTGCCTGTTGAAGACTGGATCGACAGTGAATGTTTTTTCATCGGAGAAAATGAGGATACGATTCCCGTGGCTCTTTAAGTCATTCAACAGGTGGGTGCTCCTCTCCAGACGTTTATGAATCATTGCAGCACTCAAGAGGGGTTTCTTGGAACGTCTTAGACTCTTTCCTCCCATGCTCTTGACCACCCTGGACACTGTGGATACAGAAATCTTCATCTTTTGTGCCAGTCTTGTCATTTTCAGCTCAGGATCATTTTCAAAGGCCTTTTTGATGGTTCCACGCCTAATTTTTTAAGGCCTTCCTGATCGAGGTCGATCCTTGAGGGTCTCCGAGTTATTCAGATGTTGGGCAACACGATAGAGAGTCATTATACTGACGTTTAGTAGTTTTGCAATGTCAGTTTGGTTGCGACCCGCGCGCAGCAAAACTGAGATTTCATTTCTTTTTCCTTCCATTGGGTTGTACTTATAATTTAGGATTTTCTCAGGAGTCAATATTGTATCTGCAATATATAAGTATTAATTAGACGTACTCAAATGTTAGTTACAATCAATAATAATACATAAATTTATAAAAATAAAAATGTAACAGGATTTATTCAAAACCCGGTATATACTAGCAAAATACCCACTGTTGGCTGGGTTCAAAAACTACCTACAGAAAATGGACTCTGATTTATGAAAGTATGATAGGTTATGAAAAGGAAGGGTTGTAATGAGATAGCTTCGAATTTGGGGGTATCAAATCCAAAGCAAAATATGATGAAAGTAAAAATAAAATAGATAAATCCCATAATTTATTATACCATACCTGTTCACACTGAAACACTTATTACAATATTCTGTGGATCTACATTAAAAAAACCTTGTTAAACTTTGTGACATATTTCCATTCTATGGAAGTCAGGTGCGAATGAACACCCCATAATTTTATTATACCATATATCTTCAAACTGAAACATAATTATCAAAGTATATTTACACAAATCAAATATATATATATATATATATATATATATATATATATATATATATATACATATATATATATGTAATACAAATATATATTTATATATATATATAATCAAATATATATATATATATAATCAAATATATATATATAATCAAATATATATATATATATAATCAAATATATATATATAATCAAATATATATATATATATAATCAAATATATATATATATATATATAATCAAATATATATATATATATAATCAAATATATATATATAATCAAATATATATATATATATAATCAAATATATATATAATCGATTATATATATATATATATAATCGAATATATAAATATAATCGATTATATATATATATATAATCGAATATATATATATAATCGAATATATATAGATATAATCGAATATATATATATATATAATCAAATATATATATACATATAATCAAATATATATATATATATAATCAAATATATATATATACATATAATCAAATATATATATATAATAAAATAGATATATATAATCAAATATATATATAATCAAGTATATATATATAATCAAATATATATATATATATAATCAAATATATATATATAATCAAATATATATATATAATCAAATATATATATATATATAATCAAATATATATATATATAATCAAATATATATATATAATCAAATATATATATATATAATCAAATATATATATATATATAATCAAATATATATATATATAATCAAATATATATATATATATATAATCAAATATATATATATATATAATCAAATATATATATAATCAAATATATATATATATATATATATATATATAATCAAATATATATATATAATTAAATATATGAGCAAACAGTTAATAAAATATGTTAAATACCAATTTGAAATGAGTTAAAAACATGTTTAATCTGAAAAGGAAACACTAGATAAATGGATAGACCTTAATCCGCGGAGTTTTGAAGAAATACTTTCCTTCTCATCAGAGGGTAGGAATTAGCAAAATGCGGGATTGGATTTTGTATGCAGAAGTATTTGATGAAACAACAAGTAAGTCAAAGATCTTACTTGAAAACAAAAAAGTGAAGCAGAGGTAATATGGTAAAGAAAAATATGATTACACACGAATGGATAGTCTGGTGGAAGATAAAAATTCCAGTGACGGTAAAATCCAAATGTAAAACTTCAAAAAAGTTAAAAGAATTTCCATTTGTACAAGTAAAATCCAAGGAGATCCCGTAATGGAAGAAGATGGTCCATAATAATCCAACGGACCATCTTCTTTATTTATCTTCTAAATTTAAAGAGACAGGCTCTGTCCATGATAAACCACGGTCTGGAAGGCCATGTGTCAGTGACGAAAGTGTTGTTTCCATAGAAGAATCCTTTACTGCAAGTCCAAGAAAGTCTGTAAGATGGGCATCATTGGAGCTCGGGCTGCCAAAGTCTACTGTGCATAAGATTCTGTGGGCAAAACTTCATATGAAAGCTTACAAAATTCAATTACATCAACAGCTGTTAGAAGAGGATTATTATGCACGGCTAACTTTCTGTCACCAGTTCAAGGAAAAACTTTGCAATGATGATGCATTTGTGAGTAATTTACTGTTTTCTGATGAACCAAGATTTCACATTAGTGGCAAGGTCAACAGGCATAATTGCCGAATTTGGGGAACTGAAAACCCAAATGAAACTGTTAAACATGAAAGGGACTCTCTTAAAGTTAATGTGTGGTGTGCGTTGGGAATAAATCGAATCATAGGGCTATATTTTTTGAAGATCATGTTATTAACAGTGACAGCTACTTAGATATGTTGAAGAATTACTTTATTCCGCAACTTGAACAATTAAACTTGAAAGATGATACAGTGTTTCAACAAGATGGAGCTCCTTGTCACTTTGCTCGGCGTGTTAGACAGTAATTTCCTAACAGATGGATCGGAAGGGGTGGACCATTTCATTGGCCTCCACGTTCGCCAGATTTGACTCCATTAGATTTTTTTTATGGGGACATGTGAAAACAATTGTGTATGCAACCAAACCTAGTTCATCGGAAGATTTGAAAGCTAGAATAACTAATGTGATTTCAGGCATTACTATAAATCATTTGGCAAATGTTTTTCGTGAACTGCAAAATCGTATTAGCCTTTGTATTGCTAATGATGGAGGGCATGTGGAAAGTTAAATAAAATTTCAATAAAAGCTTAAAAAATATAGATTTACTTCTTTCAAATCCATTTTACAGATTATTTCTATTGCAAATACAAATAAAGTTATAAATTTTTTAAAGTGCACACGGACTTTATGGACACACACACACACACACACATATATATATATACTAGCATTTCAGCTCGGCGGTGCCCGGGTGTTTGGATGTGTCTGTTGAACAAAAAAAAATGTGATAGTAGGAAGGCAGACTTGAGCCTGTACCGCAAAGGAGGAAAAGAATGAGGTAAAAACCTAACGTCTATGCTGTTACGACCACTGCCAAACCGGAAGGAGCATCTTTTAAAATTAAAGCTAGACAATCTAAAGGAGAGGATAACTTTCAAAAATATCGGCGAAAAAACTGACCCCCTCCCCTGTAGAAAAGTGCGTAGTTGAAGGGGAAGATATTAATGTTTTTAGCCAATTTTTCGATATGTGTCGTATGAAAGGTCGAACTTTAAAACGATACTGATCTTGGTAAAATCCGTCGCCTCTATTGAAAGTTTAACGCAGACATGCAAACATACATACATACATACATACATACATACATACATTTATATATTGGTAACTAAAAATTTTCGACCAAAACCGATGAAAAAGCTTGCCCTATCTCTGAATACCCTTTATGTAAAATTTCAAATATTTAGACCATAAATTGTCTGAGTAATTTGGAAGAGACCGCAGAGGTCAATTTTTTTTTTAACTTTTACCCGTTTTTGACCCCCTTAACATTTATTGTTTTGGGCTCAAATCAAGTGATTAAGTTAGATCCATGTCCAAGGAACCTATATCTAAAATTTTAAGTGTTTAGACTCAAAATTGTCGGAGGAGTTTGGTATAGTTCTCAAATGTCAAATCGTTGAACTTTGACCCTTTAATCGCAAAATTTCTGGCCAAAAACCGATCACATCGATTTTCCCAAATGTCAGTACCCTGTATATCAAATTTCGAGTCTGTAGACTAAAAATTGACAGAGTTATTGCGTAGGGAAATGTACACAGACACACAGATACACAGACAAGTTCACTTATATATATATATATATATATATATATATATATATATATATATATATATATATATATATATATATATATACTAGCATGGCCGCCCGGTATTGCCCGGGTGTTTGGATGTGTATGTTGAACAAAAAAAAAAAAAGTGGAAGTAGGAAGGCAGGCTCGAACCCGTACTGCAAAGGAGTAAAAGAACGGGGTAAAACCTAACGTCTATGCTGTTACGACCACTGCCAAACCAGAAGCGACATCTTTTTAAATTAAGGCTAGACAATCTAAAAGAGGGGATAACTTTCAAAAATATCGGCGAAAAAACTTACCCCTCCCCCCCTGTTGGAAAGTGCCTAGTTGAAGAGGAAGATATTAATGTTTTTAGCCAATTTTTCGATATTTGTCGTATGAAAGATCGAACTTTAAAACGATGCTGATGTTGGTAAAATTCGTCTCCTCTATTGAAAGTTTAACGCAGACATGCAAACAGACATACATACATACATTTATATATTGGTAACTAAAAATTTTCGACCCAAACTGATGAAAAAGCTTGCCCTATCTCTGAATACCCTTTATGTAAAATTTCAAATATTTAGACCAGAAATTGTCTGAGTAATTTGGAAGAGACCGCAGGTGGTCAATTTTTCAACTTTATTATATTTATTATTTTATATTACGGAAACATAAATCGTAAAATTGCCAACTCATTAATGAAACGGCTGTAATGAAAAAATCCAGGAAATAAACGAAGGTTATAAAAAGAAAACGTGAGTCTTTGAATTTTCAACAAAATTTTGCACTATATATATATATATATATATATATATATATATATATATATATATATATATATATATATATATATAATAAAAATTACAATTAAATTTACAAAAATGATCCAAGATGGCAAAATTAAAGTATATTATAAATATTAAAGAATTAATATTTATAAAGTTATCTCAGCCTCTGATGAGAAGGAAAGTATTTCTTCGAAACTCTGCGGATTAAGGACTATCCACTTATCTAGTGTTTCCTTTTCAGATTAAAGATGTTTTTAACTCTTTTTCAAAGTGTTTTTAACATGTTTTATTAACTGTTTGCTTGTATATATATATATATATATATATATATATATATATATATATATATATATATATATATATATATATAGTAATTTATAAAATATATATGGCGATTAAGCTACACTGAATATTCTGCGTTTCATCCAACTATAGGATTCGTCAGGCTTATGTCACGCGTCACGTTACGTCAGGCGCATAAGCCTGACGAATCCTATAGTTGGATGAAACGCAGAATATTCAGTGTAGCTTAATCGGCATATATATTTTATAAATTACTAACTAGCTCTACCTACGTATTGAGCACTTTTGAAGTAAATACTTAAAGTTTACGCATAAATCTATACTTTCGTATATTAAATTTATGTGAATAAATGAAGTAGTTATATATATATATATATACATATATATGAGCAAACAGTTATATATATATATATATATATATATATATATATATATATATATATATATATATATATATATATATATAGTAATTTATAAAATATATATGGCGACTAAGCTACACTGAATATTCTGCGTTTCATCCACTGTAGGATTCGTCAGGCTTTTATATATATATATATATATATATATATATATATATATATATATATATATATATATATATATATATATATATATATATTACTATATGGATATATATAAATCGTGAGAAAAAAAGTTTTTTTTGTTGTTTTTTTTTTTTTGTTAAATATTATTGTACGAGGAATCTTCTCGAGTAAAAATCTATTGATAAAAACTCATTTTGTATTGAGAAATACACACTTAAATATATAAGCATTAAGTAAAGAATAACAAGTTATCCAAAATGGCCGTCTAGGGAGCTCTACTGTCTTCTGTTTAAACCTTTTGCTCCAGGTTGGTTTAAACACTTTACAACTAGTACCATAGCATGTTGCAAATTTAAAACTTTTCCACACAGAGACTCTTGGTTTATGATGCAAATGATATTTTAGGAGAGGACGACCTAAAAACCTTTCGAGCAAGGTTACATTCCCAGCAACTTTACCGGTTATTTCTTATAGTGTCTGCTAAAATCATAACTTCTGTTATCTGAGAGAATGCTTTTACAAATCATGAAAGTGAAGTCATTATTTACAGATAATTTTATAAAATAAACAGTAGATTCTCTACAGTGCAATGTTGACTACAATGCATTGTGGACTAAATCACTGCAGCGAGACGTGTAAAGCCTTCTCCCGGCACACAGCAGGCAGGGTGGGGGTCCCTAACTTGAGCAGGCAATCAATTGATTTGCTTTTTTTTTTTAAATGAGAGATTTCACCGATTTCAATGACAATAAAAATATGGGTAAGTGGAACGTTTGTTGATCCTCGTTCAATCCCGGAAAACGTTAGGTCTCCCTGATTATATATATATATATATATATATATATATATATATATATATATATATATATATATATATATATATATATATATATATATATATCGGGCTTGAAACCGACGGTACCAATGACCTGTCTCAACTAACAACTTTCTGTACACAAAATATAAGTACGCTCTTAAAATTTGGATTTTCCTTTTAATTGAGCACTCTGCTGGAATTCTTTTTCCAAAAAAACTAATCAAATTATTTATATATATATATATATATATATATATATATATATATATATATATATATATATATATATATATATACTGGTGGAATGATAAAAGACAATATGATTTCATGTCCGTTTGATGAAAACCGGTTTTCTTTTTCTTTTTTTTTTTTTTTTTTTTTTTTTTGTTGCAGACCATCTACTAGTTGGCCAGTTGTGTACAACTCCCAGAAACGATGCGTTTTTGGGTTGTTTTTTTTTTCTGAAGAACTTGCAAAGAATAAGAATTCATTTTCCCATAATTTATTAAACTGATGCTTTCTTTCACTTTCTGCTTTTCTTTTGTTCGTTTTTTTTTTTTCATTGTGAAAGCAAAAAAATAAATAAAACAAAAACAAAAACAAAAACAAAAAAACTTTTTTCCAAGAAATGTGATCTTATTTTCTACGTGAGATGCTAACAAGATTAAAGGTTGTACGCAATGACACCAAACGGCAAATATCTGGCAAACGTAATAAACCATTATATTGTTACGTAAATGACGTTTCTGAATTTTTTTAGACAAGGATTGGTTGTTCGTATTATTTGGATTCATCAGACTACTGTTCTCATCTTGCGTGTAATTTTCACAACGTTTCGGTCGATGTAACCTACAACCTTTTTCTGGGGTATATCACTTTCTTTTTACATTTGATTTTTCCAAGTACTCTAATCACTGTGCCACGAGTCCTTGCAGACAATTCTGGTACGAATTTTAGGAGCCTTGAACTTATTTTATTTCGGCCCTGTCGGTGGGGCATTAGAATACGCCGACTGCCCCCTCCCCACCTGCAGAGGGTAAAAGTCCCTCAATGGGGGTCCTGGATATGACCTTAAACTATATCCAGTGGTGAGGCCCCAGCTTGTGGGCTTTGGGGAGTGTGGAGCCACCCTTTAATTACCATTGCTCCCAGGTCCACTCTGACCTGGAGTGGTAGTACCTGTTAGGGTCCCAACTATGGGTTGAATAGAAACCGACGTGAAAACAACAAATATATTCTATTAAAAAAATTTTTCTTCAAAATCTTTGGATTCGGCATTAAATAACCCAAAAAGGGTTGTTATGCCGTAAAACAAAAACAACCAACCAACCAACGTATTTTATTTCATTCAGTGGAGGTCTTGTTAGTGCTTGCCCTTCTCGATCTTTCTATCCTCCTTGACCCTTCAAAACTATTTGATGTGGTGTTAGTCTATGCCGATACCACCGTTTTTGGTTGAGGGGTGGGGGTTTACTTAACTTAGGATTTTTCGATTTTAGATTTCTAGGTTGCATGTGGGGTTTCACAATCTTTTTCTTTTACTTCTGTTGTGGTTTCCATATGACTGGTTAGCGCTTGTAGCTCATGTTTCTGCATTCAAGGGTTTTCCTTAAGATTTCATTTGCCTTTAGCATTATCATCCATTGTACATTCTCAATCTTCCTCTTGATTCCGATTTCTCTGCCTTTTTTTCTAGTGCTTTAAGACTGTTCCTAGTGCTTCTACAATTATTAGTATTATATTGATTTTCCTCTTGTTCCATATTATTATTATTATTATTATTATTATTATTATTATTATTATTATTATTATTATTAACTAGTAGTTTTTACACAGGCCATAATTAAAGATTTCTCTGTGAAAACAACCTGTGGTGCTCCCTGTAGTCTGAGTGACTATAAGTCTCCACAGATTTCCAGTACTCTCCACATTTTTCGGTAACCTTTACAAAAGAGTTTGCATTTACCATTGATTTTTAATTGGTAGCAACCATTGGTCTTCACTGGAATTTGGGTGGCAATAAATCTCCCCAAGGTCCCAGTCTTATTCGCTGGAATTCAGTGGAAGTCTTGTTAGTGTTTTCTCTCCTCAGTCTTTTCATTCATTGACTCTCCTCAACTATTTGGTGTACCTATTTACTATGCCTCCCCACGGGACAGAGTTAGACACCAGGGTCGTTTTTTAACGTGGAGAAAAGGTACAAAAATAAAAATTGTCTCAGTCGTGAAGGATTTCTCCTCCACCGAAAGAGAACAAGAAAATGAAGTGCAGCATCTGAAGAACAGATGGTATTTATTTGCTCCCCCACCGAGCAAATTAGGCACAAGGCCGATTTTTAATGTGAGGAGTGAAGGGAGGGGGAAGGGAAAAAGGGGACCAGCTCCCGAGAGGTGGGAAATGGGAGCTGGTTAATGGTCAGGCATGTGGGGTTGCCCCCACATCTGGTCTTTGCTAGTCATAGCTAGTCATAGCTAGTCATAGCCTGCAGCATCTGCCGGAACAGATACTACACTTTGATCTTGGCTAAATTTGGTGTAATGCCAATTAATGACGACACTTTTTTTTTTAAGTGTGTTTGTGTGGGGGGGGGGTACCTTACAATTATACAGTTTCAGTTTTCTTGATTCTATGTCGTGTTTCTTTAATTTTTTTCTGTAGCAGTTTTTATAAGACAAGTTAATGTTGACTTCATTTCTATTTAACACAGATTCCAGCAATTTACTCATGATGCATAGGAGACTGACCGGTCTGTATTGAGATGGAGATGAGCGATCACCTGAATTTTTAAATACGGGACATACTGATGAGGTTTTCAAAGGTGTTGTGAAGCAATTCTCCTTAAGACAACACTTAACCAGCTTTGTAAGTATGGGAGCTAGTTCTGGTTGAAGCTTTTTGAGCACTATAATAGGAATGCTGTCAGTGCCAGTTGCTTGACTGGAATTGAGGTTTTTGATTAGCTTGGCAACATAACGCATAGATAATTGCATGTCGCATAGTATGTTTTCAGACACAGGAGGAAATACAGGGTGATTGGCAGCCCTGATTGCATAGGGTAGAATTAGCTGCAAAGTTTTTGGCAAATAGTTTGGCTTTGTCCGATGCTGACGAGATTACCTCAGGTCGATTGATGATGGTTGGGATAGAGCATACGCTTCCATTCAGGACCCTGTTTGTTATTTGCCAAAATTGGTGGGAACCAAGCTGCTGCTCAGCTACTTTGAACTTGACAGACTGAACTGAGTATAAAACTCTCTTGTGTTCTTTATTACTCATTTACAGTGGTTGTTGGCAGTCCTGAAGGCGACTTTAGTCTCAGTACATCTATTACATTGGAAACAATGGAAATAGTGAATACTTAACATAATTAAATCCTTCTTAGATAAGACCTCTATTGTTCCTAATATTCATTAATGACCTCCCCAACATAAATTGCCTCTGAGATGGGTATATATGCTGATGACACCACACTCTATAACAGGCATGACAGGAAAACAAATGAACATATATCTAAAGAAATGGCAAAAACACTAGAGGATGACTTCCAATCTGTAGTTGAATGGGGACATAAATGGATGTTCACATTTAATGCTGCCAAGACTAAACTGGTTTCCTTCAATAATTACAAGAAACCTTCTCTGCCACCAATAGCAATGGCCAGTGACTCTTTATCTGAGAGTACATCTTTCAAACTGCTTGGCCTAACGTTCACAGGAAACATGAATTGGAACAATTACATTGAAAGCGTTGCCAGGGCCACTGCGAAGAAGGTAGGCTCTCTCTACCGTGCTAGAAAACTACTAACACCTGAAAATATCCTGTACCTCTATAAGGCAACCATTCGTCGATGTATGGTGTATTGCTGTCACATTTGGGCTGGTGCATCTGCTACTAGTCTCTCGCTCCTAGGCAAGGTTCAAAAGAGAGTTGCAAATCTGATAGGCCCTGAACTGGCATCTAAGCTTCAGCCTCTGTCCCATCGACGTAATGTTGCATCCCTCTTCCTGTTCTACAAGTATTTTAATGGTGAATGCTCTGGCGAACTGCAGACACTTGTGCCCCCACGACGTAGACACCCTCGACAAACGCGACAGGCAGCTAAATCCCACCCCTACACAGTAGAGATCCCTAGATGTAAAAGATCTTTCTACTCCAGTAGTTTCTTCCCCAGAACCGCTAAACTCTGGAATTCCATTCCAGGCCACTGCTTCCCCAACTGTACTGACATGCAGAAGTTCAAGTGTAACGTGAACCGACATCTTGCTGCCCAAATCCCAACATAGTACCCCAGTAGCTGTTGCCCCAGCAATATGACATTTTAATTCATGCAGATTTCTTATGTCTTATTATAGAGCGAATTCTCGATTAATTATTATTTATTATATATATCTCACCTGCCTGTATGTATGTATGTATGTATGTATGTATGTATGTATGTATGTATGTATGCATGTAAGTAAGCCGTGGTGAAGGCAACCTTTCTAGGAGAAGCAAATCTCTGATTTAAAAAACCATAAAGCGGAAGACCATTACCCGCATTAAGCTGGTCTGCAGTTTAATTTGTTGCTGGCTATCTTGCTCTTGCTTGTTGCTGGATCTCAACATTTTGAACCGAGAGAGAGACTTAGCTGTTGTACAAAGCTAACACTCTGTAACATCATATTTGGAGAGTATGAAGCAGCCTATACCTACAATTAACTATTTCATCAGGTCTGATACTATGAAAACATGAAATGGAGCGGTAGACCTGATATAAATGTACAAAACTATCCCCGTCAGCCATAGAGTATCAACATACTGTACGATGGAGAGGTATGTCAGAGAACTTATTACATGGTGTCTTTATCTTAACAGAGACAACCAAGTGATCAGAAGATCACAGTGGTGACAGAACAGAAGATGAACATAGCTCAGGGCAAGTTGTGAGAAAAAGGTCTCGGAGACTTGCATACTGACCATCAGTGTCGGGCACACAGATGGGTTCGTTAACAATCTGGGTTAGGTCATAAGCAATGGAGAAATCGTGACAGAACCTCTCCTCATCATCTGTCTTGTTTGAGTGGGTTAACTATTCCACATTATAAACATTGAAGTCTTCACAGGCGTGAATGTTAGCTGAAGAATGAGCAAACAGGATGTGGTCAATTTTCTCAGATATGCTCTTATAGGTAGTAACTCTGCTGTTATCGAAGCAATATAGAGCAAAAAATAAACGCAGTGGTGTGAGCACATGCAATCCAAAAGCACATATTATGCGAACTCTGTAATTTGACAATACGCGTTCAAATCTCTTCGAAACCGTTACATTCACTTAAACCGTAATACGATTGGGAAAGCTATGATTATTTGCCCAACACTCTCTGAAAATTAGCAGTATGGGTGAAAAATATGTCGTTTAACATTAATCGTTTCCAATAAGTATTATGTTTCGGCAAACACGGTTTGATATGCCGTGGTTTAGAGAAAGAAACCCATTTTTTGTATTAAAATAACATTAACTTCCCACAAAGTCGATTTCATTTTTACCACTTGAATATCTCTTCTTTAAATATCTCGCGTATCTGATTATAATCTTGTTAAGTACAAAGATTGTGTGATTTATTTTACTGCATTTCAGTCCTTTTCATGTTCTATTTCCATGTAATAGGAATTTGGGATCTTCTCTGGAGATGTCCCTACCATGTAGAAAGCCATCTCTAATGTAGGCACATATTCCATGCTCATATCGATCTTGGGGTCAGATTCGGATATTAAATTAGAATATCCTTTAATTACAAACTTAGGAAGAATAAGTTTGGTTTGGTCTCCTGTAATTGGATTTCAACCTCTGGAAAGTTGGAACATACACCCCCTGATGTGGGATAAGGGGTGGGGTCTACGTTGGAAGTTGAGTTCTGGGTTTAATCTTGTATTCTTTCTGGAGATTTTTCATGGGGGAGTTTTAGGATTTGTGGAATAGGTCCACAGACTGGGTTAGAGCAAGTTAGAGAGGGAAAGTAAGGAAGAAAAAGAAGTTTTATCTCGAGGCTAAAACAAGAAACATTCTTTACTCACTAATTTTTGTGTGACTGACAGATACATTATTCATGCAAAAAAAAAATATATAAAAATAAGTACATATTTGTCTGTATTGTAGAGTGCAGGATGATTTAATCTATATTCGTAGATATTTTCTATGCAGTCACTTTTAATTTTGTTACACTGGTTGCATATTTACAACAGCTTTTTTATTGAATGTCACGCTCTGAATATGTTTTATGGTTTTGTTAGTGGGACGAGAATCATCATCAGCAGCAGCTAGCAAATGTTGATTTCAAACATCGATTGGAGAGGATCTCAATCAACGTCTTCTTTATTCAATCAAAAGCGCATTATTTGTAATATTTATTTAAAGCAATTGTATGTGCATCAATTAAAATATATTTAAGCGTACAGTGTATCACAAAAGTGAGTACACCCCTCACATTTCTGCAGATATGTAAGTATATCTCTTCATGGTCCAACAGTGACGAAAATGACACTTTGACACAATGAAAAGTAGTCTGTGTGCCGCTTATATAGCGGATTTAATCTATCTATCTATCTATATATATATATATATATATATATATATATATATATATATATATATATTATCTTCTTCTATTATATCTATAAAAACAGAGATGTGTGTGCCACAGACGGTTTCTGATTGGTTAATCCAATAATCACATCTCCTAAAAAACTATGGTTCCTACGTTCTTAAATTTACCATAAAATATTATGCCCTTATTTATTGTCCATCTTGGAAGGGTCTATTTTTTCCCTAACTTGCCATTTACAAATTACAAAATTACGAAACTTACACCAGCCATCACAATCCAACCTCCGACACCACGTCCGCCATTCTGGCGCTAGCCGCACACACGTACACACAACACGAAAACAAACGCTGTCCTCCAAAGGACAGACTATTAGTACTACTACCCAGCACACGCGCACACACGCACACATACACACGTTCACTACCGTCCTTGTGTACGTCACGTTGTTATGGCAACCAAGCCCACTGACTTTCACACCATAAACACACACAGTAAATCTGATTTTCTTAATTTTCTCATTTTATTACTTTGGTATGTTCCCGTTTATCCATTCATTTGCTTATACTTTCTTTTACTACATTTTTTATTTATTTTTTTTATTTATTAAAGGTAAGAGAGTAATTCGGGTATGCATACTAAACTGTTAACCGTTAGTTTGCGTGTTCGATCCTGATCGATTCTACTTTTCTTTTTAATTCTATTCGTTTATTAAATCCTATCCGAAGCGGGAAGGGGCTATACCCTTTCCTTCCACCTCCCCCCAAGGGTGAGTTCCTAATGGAAGAGCGTCCGATCCTCCACCCACCTACGGGCAAGCAGGGGGAGCTGGCCACAATCCTCCCACCAAAAGAGGAAGCCTGGCAATTTCTCACCCGAAAGGGGGGAGCTTGGCAGTTTCTCCCCCCAAAGGAGGGAGCCGGTGTCCCCCCCAAGGGTGGGGGGGGGGCGAAGAGGCCAGGAGGAGGTGACTTTTTTCTTGGGGGGGGGGGAGAAGCCTCCAGGCACCCTCCTCCCTGAAGGTGGGGTTGGGGATTATCTCTCCCTGAAGGGGGGAGGCCGGCACCAAGCATGTAAATCCAGAGGGGTGACTTTTTTTGTTACCCCTCGGAGTGGGAAGGGGGCCGATCACCCAGGCAACGCCGGGTAACCCCTGCTAGTATATATATATATATATATATATATATATATATATATATATATTTCCGAAACGATTGTACAATTTATTGATTTTGTTTGTTCTTCCTTATGAAATCGATTTTTGATTTTTAATTTTAATTATAAATTATCAATCATCTTACTTAATATTAAAATACCTCTAGGATATATATGCCTATCGAGTTTATTATATATCTACATTACAACGAGCACTGTTTTCTTTTCTTTCTTTAATTGTATTATTGAATGTACTAATACATTAAATATACTCTGCTCTTTAGACTCTTGTTCTAATTCCCAAAGTGTATATATATATAGATATATATATATATATATATATATATATATACGTACACACACACACACACACACACACACACACACACACATATATAGTACTTTAATGGTGAATGCTCCGACGAACTGCAAGCACTTGTACCCCTTCGACGTAAATACCCCCGACAAACCCGAAAAGCAGCAAAATCCCACCCCTAACACAGTAAGAGATCCCTAGATGTATGTAAGAGTGCTTTCTACTCAAGTAGTTTCTTCCCCAGAACTGCTAGACTTTGGAATTCCCTTCTGGGTCCCTGCTTCCCCAACTGTATTGACATGCAGAAGTTCAAGTGTAATGTGAACCGACATCTTACTGCCCAACTCCCTACATAGTGCCCCTGTAGCTTAGGTCCCTGATAGTAGTCCCCTACATCAAAGTGGCAATGTGCCTTGTTTGGGGTGAAAAAATCTAATAAAAAAATAAAAATAAAATAAATGTGTGTGTGTGTGTGTGTGTGTGTGTGTGTGTGTGTGTGTGTGTGTGTGTGTGTGATAAAGATAGAGATAAGTACAGAGATTTGAACATTATAAATATCTTCAACAGTGCTGAGTAGTGAATAGAGCCTAGTAGAGTAATTAGTTTGATTTTTTTTTCCTGGAATGAACTATAAATGTTTCTGTGTAGCTTAATGATAATAATAACTATTATTTTATACTTACAGACACTAGTGTTTGATATTTACGCAATCATCAGTGTAGGAGGTGACAATTCCTACTTGTTTGGGAGATTCAAACCCACCCACAATTCCACTTTTACTCCATTTGCTAAGCCTTTATCTATGGGCCACCAAACAGTTGCCACGAGAATGAAGTGAATTACTAACTAATAAACGCACAATTTGTGCGCAGACATTAAACAATCCAGAGTATTAAAACGACAGGAAGTTGTTGATGTCGCATAAACGCTAGTTGACTACCTCTTGGTTTATAATTCCCAAACAGTGCACATCTGCACATCTTTAAGTATTCTTAAGGGGGGGGGGCTTGATAATTATAAAATATGCTTATTTAATTAAATTGCACCCTTTATTTATACAAAATCTTTTTATTTATGAAACTCGATGTGTATATATACAGAGCATATTCAAATAAATGAGAAAAAATCTATATTCCAAATTCCAAGACGTTAATGTTTATTTCTTTCAGTATGTTAAAATGTTCAATTCTTGACACCACCTATTTCGTAGCACAGACTGTAATTATTATGTCACTTTTTAAATTCATTCTGCCCTTAACTCATCAGAGGATTAAGAACTCATTAACTTTAAAAGAAAATAAAAATCCGGGCCTTGATAAGTGGTGACCTCCATGTAAAAAAAAAAAAGAATTAACTTTAAAAGAAAATAAAAATCCGGGCCTTGATAAGTGGTGACCTCCATGTAAAAAAAAAAAAAATTATTAACTTTAAAAGAAAATAAAAATCCGGGCCTTGATAAGTGGTGACCTCAATGTAAAAAAAGAAAAAAAAATTAACTTTAAAAGAAAATAAAAATCCGGGCCTTGATAAGTGGTGACCTCCATTTAAAAAAAAAAAAGAATTAACTTTAAAAGAAAATAAAAATCCGGGCCTTGATAAGTGGTGACCTCCATTTAAAAAAAAAAAAGAATTAACTTTAAAAGAAAATAAAAATCCGGGCCTTGATAAGTGGTGACCTCCATGTAAAAAAAAAAAAATAATTAACTTTAAAAGAAAATAAAAATCCGGGCCGTGATAAGTGGTGACCTCAATGTAAAAAAAGAAAAAAAAATTAACTTTAAAAGAAAATAAAAATCCGGGCCTTGATAAGTGGTGACCTCCATTTAAAAAAAAAAAAGAATTAACTTTAAAAAAAAATGAAAATCCGGGCCTTGATAAGTGGTGACCTCCATGTAAAAAAAAAAAAAAGAATTAACTTAAAAAGAAAATAAAAATCCGGGCCTTGATAAGTGGTGACCTCCATTTAAAAAAAAAAAAAAATAACTTTAAAAGAAAATAAAAATCCGGTCCTTGAAAAGTGGTGACCTCAATGTAAAAAAAAAAAAAAAAGAATTAACTTTAAAAGAAAATAAAAATCCGGGCCTTGATAAATGGTTACCTCCATGTAAAAAAAAAAAGAATTAACTTTAAAAGAAAATAAAAATCCGGGCCTTAATAAGTGGTGACCTCCATTTAAAAAAAAAGAAAAAGAATTAACTTTAAAAGAAAATAAAAATCCGGGCCTTGATACATGGTGACCTCCATGTAAAAAAAAGAAAAAAAAAATTAACTTTAAAAGAAAATAAAAATCCGGGCCTTGATAAATGGTGACCTCCATGTAAAAAAAAAAAAATAATTAACTTTAAAAGAAAATAAAAATCCGGGCCTTGATAAGTGGTGACCTCCATGTAAAAAAAAAAAAAGAAATTTACTTTAAAAGAAAATAAAAATCCGGGCCTTGATAAGTGGTGACCTCCATGTAAAAAAAAAAGAATTAACTTTAAAAGAAAATAAAAATCCGGGCCTTGATAAGTGATGACCATTAGGTAAAAAAAAGAAAGAATTAACTTTAAAAGAACATAAAAGATCCGGGCCTTGATAAGTGGGTACCTCCATGTAAAAAAAAAAAAATAACTTTAAAAGAAAATAAAAATCCGGGCCTTGTTAAGTGGTGACCTCCATGTAAAAAAAAAAAAGAACTAACTTTAAAAGAAAATAAAAATCCGGGCCTTGATAAATGTTGACCTCCATGTAAAAAAAAAAAGAATTAACTTTAAAAGAAAATAAAAATCCGGGCCTTGATAAGTGGTGACCTCCATGTAAAAAAAAAAAATAAATAAATAATTTTAGAAGAAAATACAAATCCGGGCCTTGATAAATGGTGCCCTCAATGTAAAAAAAAAAGAATTAACTTTAACAGAAAATAAAAATCCGGGCCTTGATAAGTGGTAACCTCCCTGAAAAAAAAAAATTAACTTTAAAAGAAAATAAAAATCCGGGCCTTGATAAATGGTGACCTCCATGTAAAAAAAAAAGAATTAACTTTAAAAGTAAATAAAAATCCGGGCCTTGATAAGTGGTGACCTCCATGTAACAAAAAAAAAAAAAAGAAAGAAATTAACTTTAAAAGAAAATAAAAATCCGGGCCTTGATAAGTGGTGACCTCCATGTAAAAAAAAAAAGAATTAACTTTAAAAGAAAATAAAATTCCGGGCCTTGATAAGTGGTGATCTCCATGTAAAAAAAAAAAAAAAAAAAAAATTAACATTAAAAGAAAATAAAAATCCGGGCCTTGATAAGTGGTGACCTCCATGTAAAAAAAAAAAAGAATTAACTTTAAAAGAAAATAAAAATCCGGGCCTTGATAAGTGGTGACCTCAATGTAAAAAAAGAAAAAAAAATTAACTTTAAAAGAAAATAAAAATCCGGGCCTTGATAAGTGGTGACCTCCATTTAAAAAAAAAAAAATTAACTTTAAAAGAAAATAAAAATCCGGGCCTTGATAAGTGGTGACCTCAATGTAAAAAAAAAAAAAAAGAATTAACTTTACAAAAAAATAAAAATCCGGGCCTTGATAAGTGGTGACCTCCATTTAAGAAAAAAAAGAATTAACTTTAAAAGAAAATAAAATCCGGGCCTTAATAAGTGGTGACCTCCATTTAAAAAAAAGAAAAAGAATTAACTTTAAAAGAAAATAAAAATCCGGGCCTTGATACATGGTGACCTCCATGTAAAAAAAATAAAAAAAATAATTAACTTTAAAAGAAAATAAAAATCCGGGCCTTGATAAATGGTGACCTCCATGTAAAAAAAAAAAAATAATTAACTTTAAAAGAAAATAAAAATCCGGGCCTTGATAAGTGGTGACCACCATGTAAAAAAAAAAAGAATTAACTTTAAAAGAAAATAAAAATCCGGGCCTTGATAAGTGGTGATCTCCATGTAAAAAAAAAAAAAAAAAAAAATTAACTTTAAAAGAAAATAAAAATCCGGGCCTTGATAAGTGGTGACCTCCATGTAAAAAAAAAAAAGAATTAACTTTAAAAGAAAATAAAAATCCGGGCCTTGATAAGTGGTGACCTCCATGTAAAAAAAAAAAAAAAGAATTAACTTTAAAAGAAAATAAAATTCCGGGCCTTGATAAGTGGTGATCTCCATGTAAAAAAAAAAAAAAAAAAATTAACTTTAAAAGAAAATAAAAATCCGGGCCTTGATAAGTGGTGACCTCCATTTAAAAAAAAAAAAAAATAAACTTTAAAAGAAAATAAAAATCCGGGCCTTGATAAGTGGTGACCTCAATGTAAAAAAAAAAAAAAAAAGAATTAACTTTAAAAGAAAATAAAAATCCGGGCCTTGATAAGTGTTGACCTCCATTTAAAAAAAAAAAAAAAGAATTAACTTTAAAAGAAAATAAAAATCCGGGCCTTGATAAATGGATACCTCCATGTAAAAGAAAAAAGAATTAACTTTAAAAGAAAATAAAATCCGGGCCTTAATAAGTGGTGACCTCCATTTAAAAAAAAAGAAAAAGAATTAACTTTAAAAGAAAATAAAATTCCGGGCCTTGATACATGGTGACCTCCATGTAAAAAAAAAGAAAAAAAAAATTAACTTTAAAAGAAAATAACAGTCCGGGCCTTGATAAGTGGTGACCTCCATGTAAAAAAAAAAAAAGAAATTTACTTTAAAAGAAGCTAAAAATCCGGGCCTTGATAAGTGGTGACCTCCATGTAAAAAAAAAAAAAAAAAATTTACTTTAAAAGAAAATAAAAATCCGGGCCTTGATAAGTGGTGACCTCCATGTAAAAAAAAAAGAATTAACTTTAAAAGAAAATAAAAATCCGGGCCTTGATAAGTGATGACCATTAGGTAAAAAAAAGAAAGAATTAACTTTAAAAGAACATAAAAATCCGGGCCTTGTTAAGTAATGACCTCCATGTAAAAAAAAAAAAATTAACTATAGAAGAAAATAAAAATCCGGGCCTTGATAAGTGGTGACCTCCATGTGAAACAAAAAAAAAAATTAACTTTAAAAGACAATAAAAAATCCGGGCCTTGATAAGTGGTGACCTTCATTTAAAAAAAAAAAGAATTAAATATAAAAGAAAATAAAAATCCGGGCCTTGTTAAGTGGTGACCTCCATGTAAAAAAAAAAAAGAATTAACTTTAAAAGAAAATAAAAATCCGGGCCTTGATAAGTGGTGACCTCCATTTAAAAAAAAAAAAGAATTAACTTTAAAAGAAAATAAAAATCCGGGCCTTGTTAAGTGGTGACCTCCATGTAAAAAAAAAAAAAATAAATAATTTTAGAAGAAAATACAAATCCGGGCCTTGATAAATGGTGACCCCCATGTAAAAAAAAAAGAATTAACTTTAAAAGAAAATAAAAATCCGGGCCTTGATAAGTGGTGACCTCCCTGAAAAAAAAAAAATTAACTTTAAAAGAAAATAAAAATCCGGGCCTTGATAAGTGGTGACCTCCATGTGAAAAAAAAAAAAATTAACTTTAAAAGAAAATAAAAAATACGGGCCTTGATAAGTGGTGACCTTCATTTAAAAAAAAAAAAGAATTAAATATAAAAGAAAATAAAAATCCGGGCCTTGTTAAGTGGTGACCTCCATGTAAAAAAAAGAAAAAGAATTAACTTTAAAAGAAAATAAAAATCCGGGCCTTGATACATGGTGACCTCCATGTAAAAAAAATAAAAAAAATAATTAACTTTAAAAGAAAATAAAAATCCGGGCCTTGATAAGTGGTGATCTCCATGTAAAAAAAAAAAAAAAAAAAAAAAAAAAAAATTAACTTTAAAAGAAAATAAAAATCCGGGCCTTGATAAGTGGTGACCTCCATTTAAAAAAAAAAAAATTAACTTTAAAAGAAAATAAAAATCCGGGCCTTGATAAGTGGTGACCTCAATGTAAAAAAAAAAAAAAAAGAATTAACTTTAAAAGAAAATAAAAATCCGGGCCTTGATAAGTGTTGACCTCCATTTAAAAAAAAAAAAAAAGAATTAACTTTAAAAGAAAATAAAAATCCGGGCCTTGATAAATGGATACCTCCATGTAAAAGAAAAAAGAATTAACTTTAAAATAAAATAAAATCCGGGCCTTAATAAGTGGTGACCTCCATTTAAAAAAAAAGAAAAAGAATTAACTTTAAAAGAAAATAAAAATCCGGGCCTTGATACATGTTGACCTCCATGTAAAAAAAAAGAAAAAAAAATTAACTTTAAAAGAAAATAACAGTCCGGGCCTTGATAAATGGTGACCTCCATGTAAAAAAAAATAATAATTAACTTTAAAAGAAACTAAAAATCCGGGCCTTGATAAGTGGTGACCTCCATGTAAAAAAAAAAAAAAAAATTTACTTTAAAAGAAAATAAAAATCCGGGCCTTGATAAGTGGTGACCTCCACGTAAAAAAAAAAAGAATTAACTTTAAAAGAAAATAAAAATCCGGGCCTTGATAAGTGATGACCATTAGGTAAAAAAAAGAAAGAATTAACTTTAAAAGAACATAAAAATCCGGGCCTTGTTAAGTAATGACCTCCATGTAAAAAAAAAAAATTAACTATAGAAGAAAATAAAAATCCGGGCCTTGATAAGTGGTGACCTCCATGTGAAACAAAAAAAAAAATTAACTTTAAAAGAAAATAAAAAATCCGGGCCTTGATAAGTGGTGACCTTCATTTAAAAAAAAAAAGAATTAAATATAAAAGAAAATAAAAATCCGGGCCTTGTTAAGTGGTGACCTCCATGTAAAAAAAAAAAAGAATTAACTTTAAAAGAAAATAAAAATCCGGGCCTTGATAAGTGGTGACCTCCATTTAAAAAAAAAAAAGAATTAACTTTAAAAGAAAATAAAAATCCGGGCCTTGTTAAGTGGTGACCTCCATGTAAAAAAAAAAAAAATAAATAATTTTAGAAGAAAATACAAATCCGGGCCTTGATAAATGGTGACCCCCATGTAAAAAAAAAAGAATTAACTTTAAAAGAAAATAAAAATCCGGGTCATGATAAGTGGTGACCTCCCTGAAAAAAAAAAAATTAACTTTAAAAGAAAATAAAAATCCGGGCCTTGATAAGTGGTGACCTCCATGTGAAAAAAAAAAAATTAACTTTAAAAGAAAATAAAAAATCCGGGCCTTGATAAGTGGTGACCTTCATTTAAAAAAAAAAAAGAATTAAATATAAAAGAAAATAAAAATCCGGGCCTTGTTAAGTGGTGACCTCCATGTAAAAAAAAAAAAAGAATTAACTTTAAAAGAAAATAAAAATCCGGGCCTTAATAAGTGGTGACCTCCATGTAAAAAAAAAAAATAAATAAATAATTTTAGAAGAAAATACAAATCCGGGCCTTGATAAATGGTGACCCCCATGTAAAAAAAAAAGAATTAACTTTAAAAGAAAATAAAAATCCGGGCCTTGATAAATGGTGACCTCCATTTAAAAAAAAAAATTAACTTTAAAAGTAAATAAAAATCCGGGCCTTGATAAGTGGTGACCTCCATGTAAAAAAAAAAAAAAAAAGAAAGAAATTAACTTTAAAAGAAAATAAATATCCGGGCCTTGATAAGTGGTGACCTCCATGTAAAAAAAAAAAAAAAAAAAAGAATGAACTTTAAAAGAAAATAAAAATCCGGGCCTTGATAAATGGTGACCTCCATTCAAAAAAAAAAAATTAACTTTAAAAGTAAATAAAAATCCGGGCCTTGATAAGTGGTGACCTCCATGTAAAAAAAAAAAGAATTAACTTTAAAAGAAAATAAAATTCCGGGCCTTGATAAGTGGTGATCTCCATGTAAAAAAAAAAAAAAAAAAAATTAAATTTAAAAGTAAATAAAAATCCGGGCCTTGATAAGTGGTGACCTCCATTTAAAAAAAAATAATAATTAACTTTAAAAGAAAATAAAAATCCGGGCCTTGTTAAGTGGTGACCTCCATGTAAAAAAAAAAAAAAGAATTAACTTTAAAAGAAAATAAAAATCCGGGCCTTGTTAAGTGGTGACCTCCATGTAAAAAAAAAAAAATTAACTTTAAAAGAAAATAAAAATCCGGGCCTTGATAAGTGGTGACCTCCATTTAAAAAAAAAAAAAAGAAATTAACTTTAAAAGAAAATAAAAAATCCGGGCCTTGATAAGTGGTGACCTCCATTTAAAAAAAAAAAGAATTAACTTTAAAAGAAAATAAAAATCCGGGCCTTGTTAAGTGGTGACCTCCATGTAAAAAAAAAAAAAAGAATTAACTTTAAAAGAAAATAAAAATCCGGGCCTTGATAAGTGGTGACCTCCATTTAAAAAAAAAAAAAAAATAACTTTAAAAGAAAATAAAAAATCCGGGCCTTGATAAATGTTGACCTCCATGTAAAAAAAAAAAGAATTAACTTTAAAAGAAAATAAAAATCCGGGCCTTGATAAGTGGTGACCTCCATGTAAAAAAAAAAAATAAATAAATAATTTTAGAAGAAAATACAAATCCGGGCCTTGATAAATGGTGACCCCCATGTAAAAAAAAAAGAATTAACTTTAAAAGAAAATAAAATTCCGGGCCTTGATAAATGGTGACCTCCATTTAAAAAAAAAAATTAACTTTAAAAGTAAATAAAAATCCGGGCCTTGATAAGTGGTGACCTCCATGTAAAAAAAAAAAAAAAGAAAGAAAGAAATTAACTTTAAAAGAAAATAAATATCCGGGCCTTGATAAGTGGTGACCTCCATGTAAAAAAAAAAAAAAAAAAAAGAATGAACTTTAAAAGAAAATAAAAATCCGGGCCTTGATAAATGGTGACCTCCATTTAAAAAAAAAAAATTTACTTTAAAAGAAAATAAAAATCCGGGCCTTGATAAGTGGTGACCTCCATGTAAAAAAAAGAAGAATTAACTTTAAAAGAAAATAAAATTCCGGGCCTTGATAAGTGGTGATCTCCATGTAAAAAAAAAAAAAAAAAAAATTAACTTTAAAAGTAAATAAAAATCCGGGCCTTGATAAGTGGTGACCTCCATTTAAAAAAAAATAATAATTAACTTTAAAAGAAAATAAAAATCCGGGCCTTGTTAAGTGGTGACCTCCATGTAAAAAAAAAAAAAGAATTAACTTTAAAAGAAAATAAAAATCCGGGCCTTGTTAAGTGGTGACCTCCATGTAAAAAAAAAAAAATTAACTTTAAAAGAAAATAAAAAATCCGGGCCTTGATAAGTGGTGACCTCCATTTAAAAAAAAAAAAAAGAAATTAACTTTAAAAGAAAATAAAAATCCGGGCCTTGATAAGTGGTGACCTCCAGTTAAAAAAAAAAAAGAATTAACTTTAAAAGAAAATAAAAATCCGGGCCTTGATAAATGGTGACCTCCATGAAAAAAAAAAAAGAAATTAACTTTAAAAGAGAATAAAAATCCGGGCCTTGATAAGTGGTGACCTCCATGTAAAAAAAAAGAATGAACTTTAAAAAGAAATAAAAATCCGGGCCTTGAAAAGTGGTGAACTCCATTTAAAAAAAAAAAAGAAATTAACTTTAAAAGAAAAAAAAAAAAGTCACTTTACAAGAAAATAAAAATCCGAGCCTTGATAAGTGGTGACCTCCATGTAAAAAAAAAAAGAAAGAATTAACTTTAAAAGAAAAGAAAATTCCGGGCCTCGTTAAGTAGTGACCTCCATGTAAAAAAAAAAATTAACTATAGAAGAAAATAAAAATCATGGCCTTGATAAGTGGTGACCTCCATGTAAAAAAAAAATTAATTAACTTTAAAAGAAAATAAAAATCCGGGCCTTGATAAGTAGTGACCTCCATGTAAAAAAAAAAAAGAATTAACTTTAAAAGAAAATAAAAATCCGGGCCTTGTTAAGTGGTGTCCTCCATGTAAAAAAAAAAAAAAAAGAATTAACTTTAAAAGAAAATAAAAATCCGGGCCTTGATAAGTGGTGACCTCCATGTAAAAAAAAAAAAAAATAATTAACTTTAAAAGAAAATAAAAATCCGGGCCTTGATAAGTGGTGACCTCCATGTAAAAAAAAAAGAATTTACTTTAAAAGAAAATAAAAATCCGGGCCTTTATAAGTGGTGACCTCTATGTAAAAAAAAAAAAAAATTAACTATAAAAGAAAATAAAAATCCGTGCCTTGATAAGTGGTGACCTCCATTTAAAAAAAAAAAAGAAATTAACTATAAAAGAAACTAAAAATCCGGGCCTTGATAAGTTGTGACCTCCATGTAAAAAAAAAATTAACTATAAAAGAAAATAAAAATCCGGGCCTTGATAAGTGGTGACCTCCATGTAAAAAAAAAAGAATATACTTTAAAAGAAAATAAAAATTCGGGCCTTGATAAGTGGTGACCTCCATGTAAAAATAAAAAAAATTAACTTTAAAAGAAAATAAAAATCCGGGCCTTGATAAGTGGTGACCATTATGTAAAAAAAAGAAAGAATTAACTTTAAAAGAAAATAAAAATCCGGGCCTTGTTAAATGGTGACCTCCATGTAAAAAAAAAAAGAATTAATTTTAAAAGAAAATAAAAATCTGGGCCTTGTTAAGTGGGTACCTCTATGTAAAAAAAAAAAAAAACTTTGAAAGAAAATAAAAATCCGGGCCTTGATAAGTGGTAACCATTATGTAAAAAAAAGAAAGAATTAACTTTAAAAGAAAATAAAAATCCGGGCCTTGATATGTGATGACCATTATGTAAAAAAAAGAAAGAATTAACTTTAAAAAAAAATAAAAATCCGGGCCTTGATAAGTGGTGACCTCCATGTAAAAAAAAAAAAATTAACTATAAAAGAAGCTAAAAATCCGGGCCTTGTTAAGTGGTGACCTCCATGTAAAAAAAAAATTTACTTTAAAAGAAAATAAAAATCCGGGCCTTGTTAAGTCGTGACCTCCATATAAAAAAACAAAAATTAACTTTAAAAGAAAATAAAAATCCGGGCCTTGATAAATGGTGACCTCCATTTAAAAAAAAAAAATTAACTTTAAAAGTAAATAAAAATCCGGGCCTTGATAAGTGGTGACCTCCATGTAAAAAAAAAAAGAATTAACTTTAAAAGAAAATAAAATTCCGGGCCTTGATAAGTGGTGATCTCCATGTAAAAAAAAAAAAAAAAAAAAATTAACTTTAAAAGTAAATAAAAATCCGGGCCTTGATAAGTGGTGACCTCCATTTAAAAAAAAATAATAATTAACTTTAAAAGAAAATAAAAATCCGGGCCTTGTTAAGTGGTGACCTCCATGTAAAAAAAAAAAAAGAATTATCTTTAAAAGAAAATAAAAATCCGGGCCTTGTTAAGTGGTGACCTCCATGTAAAAAAAAAAAATTAACTTTAAAAGAAAATAAAAATCCGGGCCTTGATAAGTGGTGACCTCCATGTAAAAAAAAAAAAAAACTTTGAAAGAAAATAAAAATCCGGGCCTTGATAAGTGGTAACCATTATGTAAAAAAAAGAAAGAATTAACTTTAAAAGAAAATAAAAATCCGGGCCTTGATATGTGATGACCATTATGTAAAAAAAAGAAAGAATTAACTTTAAAAGAAAATAAAAATCCGGGCCTTGATAAGTGGTGACCTCCATGTAAAAAAAAAAAAATTAACTATAAAAGAAGCTAAAAATCCGGGCCTTGTTAAGTGGTGACCTCCATGTAAAAAAAAAATTTACTTTAAAAGAAAATAAAAATCCGGGCCTTGTTAAGTCGTGACCTCCATATAAAAAAACAAAAATTAACTTTAAAAGAAAATAAAAATCCGGGCCTTGATAAATGGTGACCTCCATTTAAAAAAAAAAAATTAACTTTAAAAGTAAATAAAAATCCGGGCCTTGATAAGTGGTGACCTCCATGTAAAAAAAAAAAGAATTAACTTTAAAAGAAAATAAAAATCCGGGCCTTGATAAGTGGTTATCTCCATGTAAAAAAAAAAAAATTAACTTTAAAAGTAAATAAAAATCCGGGCCTTGATAAGTGGTGACCTCCATTTAAAAAAAAATAATAATTAACTTTAAAAGAAAATAAAAATCCGGGCCTTGTTAAGTGGTGACCTCCATGTAAAAAAAAAAAAAGAATTATCTTTAAAAGAAAATAAAAATCCGGGCCTTGTTAAGTGGTGACCTCCATGTAAAAAAAAAAAATTAACTTTAAAAGAAAATAAAAATCCGGGCCTTGATAAGTGGTGACCTCCATTTAAAAAAAAAAAAAAGAAATTAACTTTAAAAGAAAATAAAAAATCCGGGCCTTGATAAGTGGTGACCTCCATTTAAAAAAAAAAAGAATTAACTTTAAAAGAAAATAAAAATCCGGGCCTTGTTAAGTGGTGACCTCCATGTAAAAAAAAAAAAAAAGAATTAACTTTAAAAGAAAATAAAAATCCGGGCCTTGATAAGTGGTGACCTCCATTTAAAAAAAAAAAAAAATAACTTTAAAAGAAAATAAAAAATCCGGGCCTTGATAAATGTTGACCTCCATGTAAAAAAAAAAAGAATTAACTTTAAAAGAAAATAAAAATCCGGGCCTTGATAAGTGGTGACCTCCATGTAAAAAAAAAAAATAAATAAATAATTTTAGAAGAAAATACAAATCCGGGCCTTGATAAATGGTGACCCCCATGTAAAAAAAAAAGAATTAACTTTAAAAGAAAATAAAAATCCGGGCCTTGATAAATGGTGACCTCCATTTAAAAAAAAAAATTAACTTTAAAAGTAAATAAAAATCCGGGCCTTGATAAGTGGTGACCTCCATGTAAAAAAAAAAAAAAAAAGAAAGAAATTAACTTTAAAAGAAAATAAATATCCGGGCCTTGATAAGTGGTGACCTCCATGTAAAAAAAAAAAAAAAAAAAAGAATCAACTTTAAAAGAAAATAAAAATCCGGGCCTTGATAAATGGTGACCTCCATTTAAAAAAAAAAAATTAACTTTAAAAGTAAATAAAAATCCGGGCCTTGATAAGTGGTGACCTCCATGTAAAAAAAAGAAGAGTTAACTTTAAAAGAAAATAAAATTCCGGGCCTTGATAAGTGGTGATCTCCATGTAAAAAAAAAAAAAAAAAAAAAATTAACTTTAAAAGTAAATAAAAATCCGGGCCTTGATAAGTGGTGACCTCCATTTAAAAAAAAATAATAATTAACTTTAAAAGAAAATAAAAATCCGGGCCTTGTTAAGTGGTGACCTCCATGTAAAAAAAAAAAAAGAATTAACTTTAAAAGAAAATAAAAATCCGGGCCTTGTTAAGTGGTGACCTCCATGTAAAAAAAAAAAAATTAACTTTAAAAGAAAATAAAAATCCGGGCCTTGATAAGTGGTGACCTCCATTTAAAAAAAAAAAAAGAAATTAACTTTAAAAGAAAATAAAAATCCGGGCCTTGATAAGTGGTGACCTCCAGTTAAAAAAAAAAAAGAATTAACTTTAAAAGAAAATAAAAATCCGGGCCTTGATAAATGGTGACCTCCATGAAAAAAAAAAAAAAGAAATTAACTTTAAAAGAAAATAAAAATCCGGGCCTTGATAAGTGGTGACCTCCATGTACAAAAAAAGAATGAACTTTAAAAAGAAATAAAAATCCGGGCCTTGAAAAGTGGTGAACTCCATTTAAAAAAAAAAAAAAGAAATTAACTTTAAAAGAAAAAAAAAATCCGAGCCTTGATAAGTGGTGACCTCCATGTAAAAAAAAAAAAGAAAGAATTAACTTTAAAAGAAAAGAAAATTCCGGGCCTTGTTAAGTAGTGACCTCCATGTAAAAAAAAAAAATTAACTATAGAAGAAAATAAAAATCATGGCCTTGATAAGTGGTGACCTCCATGTAAAAAAAAAATTAATTAACTTTAAAAGAAAATAAAAATCCGGGCCTTGATAAGTAGTGACCTCCATGTAAAAAAAAAAAAGAATTAACTTTAAAAGAAAATAAAAATCCGGGCCTTGTTAAGTGGTGTCCTCCATGTAAAAAAAAAAAAAAAGAATTAACTTTAAAAGAAAATAAAAATCCGGGCCTTGATAAGTGGTGACCTCCATGTAAAAAAAAAAAAAAATAATTAACTTTAAAAGAAAATAAAAATCCGGGCCTTGATAAGTGGTGACCTCCATGTAAAAAAAAAAAATAAATAAATAATTTTAGAAGAAAATACAAATCCGGGCCTTGATAAATGGTGACCCCCATGTAAAAAAAAAAGAATTAACTTTAAAAGAAAATAAAAATCCGGGCCTTGATAAATGGTGACCTCCATTTAAAAAAAAAAAATAACTTTAAAAGTAAATAAAAATCCGGGCCTTGATAAGTGGTGACCTCCATGTAAAAAAAAAAAAAAAAAGAAAGAAATTAACTTTAAAAGAAAATAAATATCCGGGCCTTGATAAGTGGTGACCTCCATGTAAAAAAAAAAAAAAAAAAAAGAATGAACTTTAAAAGAAAATAAAAATCCGGGCCTTGATAAATAGTGACCTCCATTTAAAAAAAAAAAATTAACTTTAAAAGTAAATAAAAATCCGGGCCTTGATAAGTGGTGACCTCCATGTAAAAAAAAGAAGAATTAACTTTAAAAGAAAATAAAATTCCGGGCCTTGATAAGTGGTGATCTCCATGTAAAAAAAAAAAAAAAAAAATTAACTTTAAAAGTAAATAAAAATCCGGGCCTTGATAAGTGGTGACCTCCATTTAAAAAAAAATAATAATTAACTTTAAAAGAAAATAAAAATCCGGGCCTTGTTAAGTGGTGACCTCCATGTAAAAAAAAAAAAAGAATTAACTTTAAAAGAAAATAAAAATCCGGGCCTTGTTAAGTGGTGACCTCCATGTAAAAAAAAAAAAATTAACTTTAAAAGAAAATAAAAATCCGGGCCTTGATAAGTGGTGACCTCCATTTAAAAAAAAAAAAAAGAAATTAACTTTAAAAGAAAATAAAAATCCGGGCCTTGATAAGTGGTGACCTCCAGTTAAAAAAAAAAAAGAATTAACTTTAAAAGAAAATAAAAATCCGGGCCTTGATAAATGGTGACCTCCATGAAAAAAAAAAAAAAGAAATTAACTTTAAAAGAAAATAAAAATCCGGGCCTTGATAAGTGGTGACCTCCATGTAAAAAAAAAGAATGAACTTTAAAAAGAAATAAAAATCCGGGCCTTGAAAAGTGGTGAACTCCATTTAAAAAAAAAAAAGAAATTAACTTTAAAAGAAAAAAAAAAAGTCACTTTACAAGAAAATAAAAATCCGAGCCTTGATAAGTGGTGACCTCCATGTAAAAAAAAAAAAGAAAGAATTAACTTTAAAAGAAAAGAAAATTCCGGGCCTTGTTAAGTAGTGACCTCCATGTAAAAAAAAAAAATTAACTATAGAAGAAAATAAAAATCATGGCCTTGATAAGTGGTGACCTCCATGTAAAAAAAAAATTAATTAACTTTAAAAGAAAATAAAAATCCGGGCCTTGATAAGTAGTGACCTCCATGTAAAAAAAAAAAAGAATTAACTTTAAAAGAAAATAAAAATCCGGGCCTTGTTAAGTGGTGTCCTCCATGTAAAAAAAAAAAAGAATTAACTTTAAAAGAAAATAAAAATCCGGGCCTTGTTAAGTGGTGTCCTCCATGTAAAAAAAAAAAAAAAGAATTAACTTTAAAAGAAAATAAAAATCCGGGCCTTGTTAAGTGGTGACCTCCATGTAAAAAAAAAAAAGAATTAACTTTAAAAGAAAATAAAAATCCGGGCCTTGTTAAGTGGTGTCCTCCATGTAAAAAAAAAAAAAAAGAATTAACTTTAAAAGAAAATAAAAATCCGGGCCTTGATAAGTGGTGACCTCCATGTAAAAAAAAAAAAAAATAATTAACTTTAAAAGAAAATAAAAATCCGGGCCTTGATAAGTGGTGACCTCCATGTAAAAAAAAAGAATTTACTTTAAAAGAAAATAAAAATCCGGGCTTTGATAAGTGGTGACCTCTATGTAAAAAAAAAAAAATTAACTATAAAAGAAAATAAAAATCCGTGCCTTGATAAGTGGTGACCTCCATTTAAAAAAAAAAGAAATTAACTATAAAAGAAACTAAAAATCCGGGCCTTGTTAAGTTGTGACCTCCATGTAAAAAAAAAATTAACTATAAAAGAAAATAAAAATCCGGGCCTTGATAAGTGGTGACCTCCATGTAAAAAAAAAAAAAAATTAACTTTAAAAGAAAATAAAAATCCGGGCCTTGATAAGTGGTGACCATTATGTAAAAAAAAGAAAGAATTAACTTTAAAAGAAAATAAAAATCCGGGCCTTGTTAAATGGTGACCTCCATGTAAAAAAAAAAAAGAATTAATTTTAAAAGAAAATAAAAATCTGGGCCTTGTTAAGTGGGTACCTCCATGTAAAAAAAAAAAATAACTTTGAAAGAAAATAAAAATCCGGGCCTTGATAAGTGGTAACCATTATGTAAAAAAAAGAAAGAATTAACTTTAAAAGAAAATAAAAATCCGGGCCTTGATATGTGATGACCATTATGTAAAAAAAAGAAAGAATTAACTTTAAAAGAAAATAAAAATCCGGGCCTTGATAAGTGGTGACCTCCATGTAAAAAAAAAAAAATTAACTATAAAAGAAGCTAAAAATCCGGGCCTTGTTAAGTGGTGACCTCCATGTAAAAAAAAAATTTACTTTAAAAGAAAATAAAAATCCGGGCCTTGTTAAGTCGTGACCTCCATATAAAAAAACAAAAATTAACTTTAAAAGAAAAGAAAAATCCGGGCCTTGATAAGTGGTGACCTCTATGTAAAAAAAAAAAATTAACTTTAAAAGAAAATAAAAAATCCGGGCCTTGATAAGTGGTGACCTCCATGTAAAAAAAAAAAATTAACTATAAAAGAAACTAAAAATCCGGGCCTTGTTAAGTGGTGACCTCCAATGTAAAAAAAAATTAACTTTAAAAGAAAATAAAAATCCGGGCCTTGTTAAGTCGTGACCTCCATATAAAAAAACAAAAATTAACTTTAAAAGAAAATAAAAATCCGGGCCTTGATAAGTGGTGACCTCCATGTAAAAAAAAATTAACTTTAAAAGAAAATAAAAATCCGGGCCTTGATAAGTGGTGACCTCCATGTAAAAAAAATTAACTTTAAAAGAAAATAAAAATCCGGGCCTTGATAAGTGGTGACCTCCATGTAAAAAAATAAATAAATTAACTTTAAAAGAAAATAAAAATCCGGGCCTTGATAAGTGGTGACCTCCATGTAAAAAAAAAAAAATTAACTATAAAAGAAAATAAAAATTCGGGCCTTGTTAAGTGGTGACCTCCATGTAAAAAAAAAGAATTAACTTTAAAAGAAAATAAAAATCCGGCCCTTGATAAGTGGTGACCTCCATTTAAAAAAAAAAAAAAAGAATTAACTTTAAAAGAAAATAAAAATCCGGGCCTTGATAAGTGGTGACCTCCATGTAAAAAAAAAAAAAAAAATTAACTTTAAAAGAAAATAAAAATCCGGGCCTTGATAAGTGGTGACCTCCATGTAAAAAAAAAAAAAATTAACTTTAAAAGAAAATAAAAATAATATGGGCATGATTACATAAATCAAAAAAAAAAAAAAAATCGGAAGAGTATTTGCAATTGTGTTTTGTGATATTATACAACCCAGAATATTTGAATAACATTGTATAAACGCTAGCTGACTTCCTCTTAGTTTGTACTTGCTAGACAGTTCACGTCTTTTTAGAGAGATATCAATCATACCAGTTATTATAGGTGCTACAGGTGTTATGAAGAAGATCCTGAAGTCCTACCTAACTACTATTCTTGGTGAACCAAGTGCAAAAGAGATCCAGACAATTGCACTTAAGAGAACAGCGAGGATACTAAAAAGAGCTCTCGGTTGGTTTCAATAAAAAGCAGGGCAATGTTGGCAGCTGGTTTGACTGCCCCATACCCAGCATAACACTCTTCAAAGGAAGAAAATGAAAAAAAAAAAAAAAGAAAAGGTGTTTGATAATTATAATTAAATAATAATAATTATTTTATATATATGTGTGTGTGTGTGTGTGTGTGTGTGTGTGTGTGTGTGTGTGTGTGTGTGTGTGTGTGTGTGTGCGTGCGTGCGCGTGTTTTATTATTTCAACCTCGAGTGTATTCATTACAATCATGTTTCAATAGACGGGTTAAAGAGTTTCCGTCTATATCATCATATGTTAAAGTTTTTTTTAATTTAATCTTTAATTTAATTTGATTTAAGTTGATACACTCGAGGTTGAAATAATAAAAACATATTTAGCTCTACTAACGTATCGAGCACTTTTAATCCTTGTTTTTTTTTACCAAATATACGTCTTTATATATATATATATATATATATATATATATATATATATATATATATATATATATATATATATATATATATATATATATATATAAAATTATTACTATAATAGTTTTGAAATACCTACAGACACTAGTGTTTCATCCTTTCAGGAATCATCAGTGCAGAGCATACAACTGTATGCTTCATGAATATCCTTTCCAAGATTCCAACTAGGCTAGGGATTTTTGTTCTCAGCCCCCAAATTAATTATTAAATTTTTAATAGACATTTCAAAATGGGGGCGGGGGTGAATTAAAAAAAAAAAAAACGTTTGTCTAAAATATTATATTTGGTTTATTGGAAAGAGCATAAAATTTCATTGACCCTGAAAATATCGTAAAAATTGAACCGATATAAAAATTTGGATAAATTTTTAAAATTGAAAACTTGAAAAATATTTAACTCGTAAAATTCAATTGATTTCATTACGTATAAAAAAAATGGCTGCATGAAGGCGCGCCAGCACTTTGTAAACACTGTTTTTTTTTGTTTTTTTTTAAATAAAAAATAATATTTCTATTATTTTTTAAACAACTTTAATAGTTTATTTTGGAAGTATATTTCATAAAGAAAATAAACAATAAACTTTAAAAAGAGAAATTACGAGTTTTTTTTATATTTTATTCGCAGTTTTGTCCTAGGAGTGTCAAAAATTCCCCCAAAATTCTGATACACCTAGCGTTGTGACCGGTCAGTAGAGAAGAAATCCTTCATGGAGTAGAAATCCTTTATGGCCGAGACAATTTTAATTTTTTGTTCTTACGCAGAGTGCCCTTTTTAGAAAGCTGGATTTTTCCCACATTAAAAACCGAGCTTGTGCCTAATTCTACTCTCGTGGAGAGGCCAGTAAATAGGAACATTTACGTAACAATATAATGGTTTATTACGTTCCCAGTTATTTGCCGTAATGGTGTTATTACGTACAACTTTTAATCTTGTTAGCATCTCACGTAGAAAATAAAATCACATTTCTTGGAAAAAGTTGTTTTTTTTTTTCGGTTTATTTAACTTTCACAATGAAAAAAAAAAAAAAACGAACAAAAGAAAAGCAGGAAATGAAATAAGCGACAGTTTAATAAATTATGCAGAAATGAATTCTTGTTCTTTGCGAGTTTTTCAGAAAAAAGGATGTGCATAGTTTCTGAGAATTGTGCAAAACTGGCCAACTCGTAGGTGGAAAAAAAAAAAGAAAACTGGTTTTCATCAAACGGAAATGGATTCATGTCGTTTTTTTAGGTCGACAATTTTATTGTTCCACACACACATATATATATATATATATATATATTATGTATATGTATATATATATATTATGTATATGTATATATATATTATGTATATGTATATATATATTATGTATATGTATATATATATTGTATATGTATATATATATATTGTATATGTATATATATATTGTATATGTATATATATATATTATATATGTATATGTATATGTATATATATATATTATATATGTATATGTATATATATTATATATGTATATATATATTGTATAAGTATATATATTATATATGTATATATATATTGTATATGTATATATATATTGTATATGTATATGTATATACATATTATATATGTATATGTATATATATATATATTATATGTATACATATATATATATATATATATATATATATTATATATGTATATGTATATATATATTATATATGTATATGTATATATATATTATATATGTATATGTATATATATATTATATATGTATATATATATGTATATATATTATATATGTATATATATGTATATATATATTATATATGTATATATATGTATATATATATTATATATGTATATGTATATATATATATATTATATATGTATATATATATGTATATGTATATGTATATATATGTATATGTATATATATATTATATATGTGTGTATATATATATTATATATGTATATATATTATATATGTATATATATATTATATATGTATATATATTATATATGTATATATATATTATATATGTATATGTATATATATATATTGTATATGTATATATATATATTATATATGTATATATATATTATATATGTATATGTATATATATTATATATGTATATGTATATATATTATATATGTATATATATATATTATATATGTATGTATATATATTATATATGTATGTATATATATTATATATGCATATATATTATATATGTATGTATATATATATATATATATTATATGTATGTATATATATTATATATGCATATATATTATATATGTATGTATATATATATATATATTATATATGTGTGTATATATATATTATATATGTATGTATATATATATATTATATATGTATGTATATATATATATTATATATGTATGTATGTATATATATATTATATATGTATGTATGTATATATATATTATATATGTATGTATATATATATATTATATATGTATATATATATATATATATATATTATATATGTATGTATATATATATTATATATGTATGTATATATATATTATATATGTATGTATATATATATTATATATGTATATATATATGTTATATATATAAGGGAGACCTGATGTTTTCCGGGATAGAACGAGGTCAACAAATGTTCCACCCACCCATATTTTTATTGTCATTGAAATCGGTGAAATCTCTCAATTTTGGAATCAAATCAATTGATTGCCTGTTCTTTTTAGGGACCTCCACCCTATTCACTGTGTGCCGGAAGGAAGCTTCACGTGTCTCCCCGCAATGATTTAGTCCACAATGCATTGTAGTCTCCATGTAGTTTTACAAAATTATTTTTTGTATATAATGGTTTGAATTAATTGAATTAAAATGCAAAAGTCAAGTTTTATGGTTCAATTGCACTGTAGAGAACTTACTGTTGATTTGGAATCGAACCAAAACATGGAACTCTTGAGCATTTTTTGAATTCGTTCCTAGGTCCGAATATTCCATATATCAAGTTTCAAGTCTGTAGGCAAAAAATTGACAGAGTAGTTTGGTAGAGACAGTTCCACACACAGAAATAAGATCACTATCTATCTACATATAAAATTGATTTTTTTTTCTTGCTCTAACATTGATATTAAAAAAAACAACTTTTTCTATTCAAAAATATTAAAACGACCATTTTTAATATACTCAGTCATGGATATGTGGGTGATTTCATGAAGGTTAACTAATTTGCATATTTCTTTGAAAAACGTGCGTTCATTAATTAATTATTCAGTTTTATGGTTTGTTATTAGATGATTGGTTTCATTTAACTATTATTCTTTTATGCATAGTTTCTACATTCTGCATAATTGCGTAGAATGTAGGATGAAACGTTCTCGCAGACAGGCATGTTTTGATATCTATCTATTTATTTCTCTTTCTCTCTCTCTCTTTCTATCTATCAATCTATATATATATATATATATATATATATATATATATATATATATATATATATATATATATATATAAAATTAAATTATAAATATTAATGAATTAATATTTATAAAATTATCTCAGCCAGATTACGGGATTTCCTTGGATTTTACTTGTACAAATGGAAATTCTTTTAACTTTTTTGAAGTTTTACATTTGGATTTTACCGTCACTGGATTTTTTATCTTCCACCAGACTATCCATTCATGTGTAATCTTTTTCTTTACCATATTCCCTCTGCTTACCTTATTTTGTTTTCAAGTAAGATCTTTGACTTACTTGTTGTTTCATCAAATACTTCTGCATGCAAAATCCGATCCCGCATTTTGCTAATTCCTACCCTCTGATGAGAAGGAGAGTATTTCTTCGAAACTCCGCGGATTAAGGACTATCCATTTATCTAGTGTTTCCTTTTCAGATTTAATGTTTTTAACTCATTTCAAAGTGTTTTTTAACATATTTTATTAACTGCTAGCTCATATATATATATATATATATATATATATATATATATAATGACCTTGCTTCTTCTGTGTGTGCAAGACGTCACTACCCAACTTTTTTTTTACAAGGGAGTCACCACTTATCAAGGCCCAAAGGTCACTCGCGCATAAGGGTTAATGTGGTAGTGTAGTAATCATTAATAGTGTAGATTGAGTAGAATTCGGATTATTTAAGGGGACAGCTCAACAAGAATTTGTTTACATTGGACTTAGAGGCTACCATATTTTAATCGAACAGGATATACGCCAGCGGAACAGAGTTCCACAGGCGGGCAGTTTTAGAAAGAAGCTTTGTTTATGGAATCTGTGTTTAGATTTAGGCACATATAGAGAGTGGGGGAAATTGTTGATAGCGGTTGTAGTTTGTCGAGTGTTTTTTGTGAAAGTTATGCAAGCGAGGACCATAGATTGGAGCTCAGACGAGCACTTGCTATGAACATAACAATATAGCAGAGACAGCCTCGCGACATCTCTTCTATGAGAAAGAGGTTGTAGGAAAGAGAAAAGGGCATTACCTACTAGGTTTCGAAGTCGGTTTTATACTCTGTTAAGGTAAGATAGGGCGCGCTCAGCAGCTCCTGTTCAAATGTGGCATCAGTATTCCATTTTAGAGCGTACCTAGCTCTTATACAGACACAGGATTGCATTGGTTGTGCGATAGCTACTGAAGCGGTAAAATGATCCAACCATTTTTCCAGCTATCTTGGCAACAGATTTGATGTATGCGTTCCATTTTAGATCAGGAGTGAAGGTCAATTGCAGAAACTTGTCAAGACATGATGTTTCCCCAAGACGAGCAATTCTTTTCAGTTGGGGCCAGATAGGGTCTGAGCAATTAGGATGAAAAGAGAGAAGCTTGGTTTTAGATGCATTAAAATTCATTGCATTAAATTCATGCATTAAACTTCTTGACCCCCCCCCCCCATTGCACCACGTGCTTAAGATCAGAAGAGAGAGAATCAGAAAGATCTGGGTCATTGCCGGCCTTTGAAGTGTTGCCATAGATTTCTCTGGATATTTGATTTACAGACTTGTAATTTGATATCTAGAGTATTTAGACCATGAGTACACTTTCAATTTGATTTTTAATCTGTAAAAATAGCTGTTAACGGGTTAAAATTGGAGAAAAGAAAACAGTGACATTGGCACGAGTAAATCGACTAACTTCTGAGCATACATATATATATATATATATATATATATATATATATATATATATATATATATATATATATATATATATATAGCTTGAAATTGTTTAATTTTTAGCTTGAAGTTGCTTAATTTTTAGCTTGAAGTGGCTTAATTTTTAGCCTTTTTTATTATTGTGGCAGTAGTTCAGATGGTAATTGGTAAAGACTGAAGTGCTAAATAACGACTATGGCTGGAGTGCTGAATGTTTGGGTTTCAATTCCAACTGATGGCATCGAAGTCATGTTTTTTTAACTTTTGAAATCATTACTATATATATTGGATACTGTGCTGAAAAAAGAACTTTTTAACTTCCGCTTATGCTCTCTGGAAGCGAGTAACTTCCCTTGAGCTTTTTTTCATTCATTAAATGAACTGCAATACTTATAGTGATTTGTCCCTGCGTAGTTTTCATAAAATAAAGCTTCTTTCAAACATCCTCAGATTTGTTTTTTGTTTGTTTTTTCATTACAGGTACAATGTAATAATCAATACGGAATCTGCTTCATAATAAAATCTGCATGAATTAAAATATCATATATTAGGATATTTTACAACCGGGCAACGCCAGGCGGCCTGCTAATATATATATATATATATATATATATATATATATATATATATATATATATATATACATATATATATATATATATATATATATATATTGCACCCTCGGGTGGTCCAGAACATATGCGCTTGCAGGCAAATATAATCGGTTAAAATAGATTTCAACCACGTGTTACACCATTTTATTCAAACAAAGAGAAAAAAAAAAAAACTCATAACATTCAGGTCAGTTTTTAATTGTTGAATCATAAATCAACGTTTTTGTGTCAGCATTCCAATGCCATTAGATGACCATAAATCCAGCGTTTTTTTTTTTTCTTCTTCTTCTTCTTCTTCTTTTGAAAAGATAATTGCCTGGCCCATTCGATAATAAACATGAAAACGACTTTCATTTATTTGTGAAATTTCAAAGAAGTGTGAAAGTATTGTAATTTTTCATTTGACTCGTCTCCCCCCTCCCCCCTCCCCCCTCCCCACTCACTCTAAAATCCAATCCTTCCTCACTGTGGTTCGAGCCGTGACAACATGGAAGTGTCAGAATTATGCTGTCTTGGTAGCCGGTTCCTGACAGTCACACATCGTACATTGGTGCACATCAATTGTCACCAAGCAGGATTACTCACTAATAGGATTTAAATTAATGACAATAGAACAAAATCATCATCATCATCATCATCATCACCACCATAACCATCATCATCATTATCACCATCATCTTCATCGTCATCATCATTGTTGTCATCATGATAATGCTCATCATCATCACCATAACTGCTATCATTGTCGCCATCATCATCATCATTGTCGTCACCATCATCCTCCTCCTCATCATCATCATCATCACCATAACTGCTATCATTGTCGCCATCATTATCATCATTGTCGTCACCATCATCATCATCATCATCATCATCATCATCATCATCACCATAACTGCTATCATTGTCGCCATCATCATCATCATCATCATCATCATCATCATCATCATCATCATCATCATCATCAGGGAGACAGTTGTAAAGTGGGCTGGCAACCTGAGTACTAAATTTGAATTCAGTTCATTCCATTTTAACTTACAGATGTTGGCAACCTTCATGTGGTCCCTCCCGTAAATAACCTAACTAGAAAGATATTGGGGGGGGGGGCGAATACCAACCAAAATTTATGTTATTCGCT
>NC_136507.1:31769376-31819376 GCF_053919585.1 Euprymna scolopes | reverse complement strand
TTAAAATTTCAAACAGCGTAAAAAGAAAAATTCTTGTCTAAATATATAAATTGCTTTGAATTTTTTAATAGAAATTATTTTGGGGGGGTAAATTTTTACGACGTGCCCCAGCGTATTATAAACACCCCAACCTCCCCATGTTAAGAACGGCTTTTGGAATACCCCCCCCCCCAACCTTAAAAGCCATCCTTAACATTGGGAGGTTGGGGCGGGGGGGTTTATTCCGAAAGCCGTTCTTAACATGGGGTTGTTGGGGGTGTTTATAATACACTGAGACACGTCGTAAAAAAGTACCATTTTTTTTGTTTTTCAACTTGAAAATACACGCTTTGTTTCCGCTTCAGAATTTCTAACATGTTTGAATTAGATCAGATTATCGAATACTTATGTTCGTTTTTTTTTTTTGTAACAAAATAATTTTCACTAAGATTTAAATAAAAATAATGAGTTCATAATATTTCGTGACCATTATTTGGTAAATACTGAAAATTTCATTAAAATTTGTTAATTTCCTGATTTTTGGTGAATGTTTAAGTTAAAGGGAGGTATCAAAGTGTTTATACATTTTGAGTTTTGGCCATTCATTTTGCACATACCTATTATTTAGTTATCTCCCTTCACACATGCTTTTTAGTGCCTATCGAAAAGGGAGATAACTGAATTACATTTTGGGGGATCACCATTCATTTTGCACGTACCTAATCATTGCTGTCGATTGTATGGTTATAATCTTTTCTTTGATTTCAAGAGGATACTATTTGGAATTGTGTCTAGAAGTTGAGTAGCGGGATGTCTCTTCACATTACATTTAAACTTCTGCAGGTTAGTACAGTCAGGGAAGCAGGAAACAGAAAAGGATTTCCAAAGTCTAGCAATCCGAGGGAAGAAACTATTAGAGTAGAAAACTTTCTAGCATCTAGAGGCCTCAACTATGAAGAGGTTGGATTTTGCTGTTTGTTGGGTTAGTCGGGAGTTTGCATGTTAAAGGAGCACAAGTGTGATGAGTTCATTAGAGCATCTTAAATCAAATTACTTGCAAAATAGGTGTTGTGTATTTTACTCTTGTTATTATCTAACCATGGTGTTATCTAACTTCTTATTTAACGGACTATTGTCCTCATATCCCTCATTGTCTATTTACTTAATGGGCCGTGACTTGTCTAATGGTACTGGATGTGTGTGTGTGTATTACATATAAGTACATTTATGATGACATACCTGTTGCTACGTGGCCTTCTGACTGTTGGCTGCTGCCTTGGGGATTCGCCAACGTCTTGGGAAACTGGATTCTGCTATAACAAGCTGCATGCAAGATAAATACAAGACGATGCATGTTTGAACACATTGGTTTATTTCACTTCCAGGCATCTCATCATCTGCAGCATGGAGTGAAATCAATGATTTCTCTGCATCTATTTGGAGATTGTCACCCTCTTATGGGGAGACCTGTTTAACCCATCTTGCTTATTCAGCGTCTCAAATCCAACCCACTAAACTTAACTCGTCTTATTCAAACTGGAACACCTGACATGTCACGTTCGATCCCCATTTTTGATATTTCCGGTGCAAAATGATCGGTCAACCAAGTTTGATACATGTCACATTACTTTTCGACCCTATCTGCACCTGCATGTTTGCTCACCTTATTGTTTCCCATGATTCAATCTTTACTCCGCTATATTTTACTTTTTATTTTTATATTTTTAAAATATGTCTTACTATGTATATATCTTGGTATAAGGCTTTGTTTTCATTTGCATCCCTGGAGATAGAAACTATGAAGAAGAGAATGTGTTATAAAATGTTATAAAATGTGTGTTATCTAACCATGTGTTATCTAACCATGTGTTATCTAACCATGTGTTATCTAACCGGGTGTTATCTAACCATGTGTTATTTAACCATGTGTTATCTAACCATGTGTAATCTAACCATGTGTTATCTAACCATGTGTTATCTAACCATGTGTTATTTAACCATGTGTTATCTAACCATGTGTTATCTAACCATGTGTTATCTAACCGGGTGTTATCTAACCATGTGTTATTTAACCATGTGTTATCTAACCATGTGTTATCTAACCATGTGTTATCTAACCATGTGTTATTTAACCATGTGTTATCTAACCATGTGTTATTTAACCATGTGTTATCTAACCATGTGTTATTTAACCATGTGTTATTTAACCGGGTGTTATCTAACCATGTGTTATTTAACCGGGTGTTATTTAACCATGTGTTATCTAACCATGTGTTATTTAACCATGTGTTATTTAACCATGTGTTATTTAACCATGTGTTATCTAACCATGTGTTATTTAACCATGTGTTATCTAACCATGTGTTATCTAACCATGTGTTATCTAACCATGTGTTATTTAACCATGTGTTATCTAACCATGTGTTATCTAACCATGTGTTATTTAACCATGTGTTATCTAACCATGTGTTATCTAACCATGTGTTATCTAACCATGTGTTATTTAACCATGTGTTATCTAACCATGTGTTATTTAACCATGTGTTATTTAACCATGTGTTATCTAACCATGTGTTATTTAACCATGTGTTATTTAACCGGGTGTTATCTAACCATGTGTTATTTAACCGGGTGTTATTTAACCATGTGTTATCTAACCATGTGTTATCTAACCATGTGTTATTTAACCATGTGTTATCTAACCATGTGTTATTTAACCGGGTGTTATCTAACCATGTGTTATTTAACCGGGTGTTATTTAACCATGTGTTATCTAACCATGTGTTATTTAACCATGTGTTATCTAACCATGTGTTATCTAACCATGTGTTATTTAACCGGGTGTTTCTAACTGCTTATAATTGACTATTGTCCTTATATCCCTTAATATCTATTTACTTAACAGCCCGTGACTCATCTAATGTTATAGGGGCATGCATGTCAGAACATATAATACACGTAACATGATGACATACCTGTTTCTGCTGCTGGTCGCTTCTGAGAGATTCGCAAACTGTCCTTGGGGGAGCTGGAACCTGTTTAAACCTTCAAGACAGGGACCCAAGGAAACGCTTCAAGGTAGGGACCCAAGACGATGTGTGTTTTTATATATATTTTTTATTCACTCCTCAGGCATCGCGTCACAGCAGAACTAGAGTGAATCTTGGCTTGTCGTTTCTCTATGTCTCCATTCTGAGACTATTCCCTCCCTCATGGGGAGACCCGTTTTAACCCATCTGTCTTTCTCGGCGTCTCGGATCCAACTCATTAAACTTAACTCTGCTTATTTTTACCAGAACGCCTGACACGTAACAGCCGATCCCCATTTGGATGCTTCCGGTGCAAACTGATCGGTCAACAAAGTTTGATACATGTCACAACATGACCCTTTGACCCTTTCTGCAACTGCATGCTCGCTCAACTTATCACTCCCATGATTCAGTCTCTGTTATTTACTCTGCTAGACAGATAGATAGATAGATAGATAGATAGATAGATAGATAGAAAACAAAATAAATGCTTTCTACCCAGCATTTACCTAAAATAGGCACAGGGATGCAGCATTGTTGCATTAGGACAAAGGTTGGATCTTGGCTGATATTGCAGAACCTATTTGATTTGAGACCCTTTTGTGGGCCCTGTCAAAGTCCTTAAACCAGTGATAGATGCACCAGCCCAAATGTGGCACCAACACTCCATACTCAATCTAAGGTTTTCAAATCAATGTCTCAGTGTCATAGGCACGGTAATAATCATATTTCTTTCCAAGACTCGAGCCGTATTATACTAATTTCCTTCATATTCCATATTTCTTACAGTTCTCTGGTAACTTCTAAGTGTTTGCTTCCTTTTCTCTGCCTCCTCCTCCTTGATGTACACCCTGCGAACTGCTACAATGGCAAAATCTACGATTCTTTCTTTTTTTTAAAGTTATTTTTATTAAACTAAAACCTTTTTTTTTTCATTTAGAAGGAAGTGATAATAAAATGTATTTGTCAATAGTTTAAAACATTAAGTATGAAGCTACACTGAGCAATAAATTCTTTGTAGACCATTGTTTAAGCATGATAAGATCTCTGATGGTTAATAATTGTAATAAATTTGGATTTATGACCCTCCTTTGAGACTCAGACTGGAACTTGTCTGTGGTATCTAAAATATTTATTAGTCACTTTTCCTCCAGTATCCAAAGAGAAAGGTGACATTTTACTACTTGAATTTTTTACTAGCACACAGAATAATTGAGGTAATTTTTTTTTTGGGGGGGGGGCAGTTCAGATAAAGATGAATTGTTGTACTGAGCTAACAATTGAAACAAGTACTAATTTATTCCATGATAAATAAGTTGGATTAATTTCAGTGGATCATTTGGATGCAATGGATGTAAAGCTTATTGCCTATAGGACAGGATTTGATAAGGATAAAAAACAGACTATCTGTGATCATCACAATCAGACCTTGTTAACTAAGTATGAGTGGCTTGAAAAGAGTTGTTGCAATCCATTTAAAAATCATAAGAAGCAAATTAAAGGCAATTTGAAAGCAATTTCTTTGAAGTTGGCAGATAAAGCAAAGGCTAAGTTGTTACTTATTCCAGGCAAGAAACTCTGCCCTAATTGCCGAATACGAATCAGCAAACTTCTTGATGATCAAAAACAAAGGCGTGTATCCAAGAGCTTGATGCAACGGAAACAGAGAAGACAAATATCAGTGAATGTTTCTCTGCTATTGGAATTTCTTTAATGAAAACAAAAGGACTTCATGACTCTGGAAAGGTTTATTTAGTAAAAGAAAACTTTGTTCTGCAATACAAAGTATTAAGACCAAAGTCAGTAGGTCATTAAACATTGACTCTGAGCTGTTATGTAATGAAAAAATTAAAAAATGAGATTTTAGATAAAGCTAAGTGCTTCGATAAAATGATAGAGGTTCTTGCAGCAAAAGTGAAGATTGTGGAATCCACTAAAATGAAAATACAGATCTTGATACTTGCCCCTACCGATTGGTCACACAAAAAAATCATGCATGTATTTGGTGTTTCAGAACACATTGTACACAAGGCTCGCAAATTGTGTTTGGAAAGTGGTATTTTAGCTGTGCATGAACAAAAAAAGAGAGACAAGTCTTTTCCTGTTGATATTGTACATTTAATGCAAGCATTTTATCAAGCTGATGAGTACACTCGATTGATGCCAGGCAGGAAAGGCTTTTTTAGTATTAAACATAATTTACATTAACAGAAGAGACTCATATTGTGCAACCTAAATGAGCTATTCAGAACATTCAAGGAACAAAACCCGACAGTATCTTTAGGGTTTTCAAAATTATGTAGTCTTAGACCAAAATGGTGTGTCCTTGTTGGTAGCGCAAGTACACATGCACTATCCACCAAAACAGCGAACTATTAGTGGAACCACTAAATGTACTGTGAAATATAGTCTGCAATACAAGTAATAGACAGTGTATGATTCATAGGTGCCTAAATTGTCCTAAATCATCACAGAAGCTGGAAAAATTTCTTTACGACATCCTTGAAGAATGTATTGGTAATGAAAACTCTATTGAGTTCTCCCAATGGACAACAAGTGGCAGATCAACTTTAATAACTCATAAGGAATCCTGTCAAGCTTATGTGGATTTAGTTATTTTGCAATTAAATAAATTAGCACCTCATTCTTACTTGACTAAATCACAATCCAGATATTTAAAGCAAAAAAAAAAAAAAAAAAGATATCAGTGATAGCGAAGTTTTATTTCTTGGGGATTTTGCTGAAAATCACAAATTTGTTCAAGATGAGATCTAGAGTTTTCATTGGAGTACCTTTCAATGTACTTTACACTCAGTGGTACTCTATTTTAAGCTTGAAAACACAATGCAAAGTCAATGTTTTTGTATTACATCGAGTGACAATTCCCATGATGTGGCATTTGTTTATATGGTACAGAAAAACAGTATCGAGGTGATCAAGGCTAATTTGCCAAATGTGAAAAGTATTGAATATTTTACAGATGGTTGTGGTGGAATCAGCAAAAAGATTTTGGACGATGCAAAATGCAACTTCTTTGCAACTAGTCATGGTAAACAATGGCATAAGTGGGACAGTGAAAAGGATAATAGCAAAAGAAAGTCTATGAAGACCAACTTCCAAACAAATCCTTTCAACAGAAACTATGTTTGAATAATACAAATCTGCAATTGAAGGAATCAAATTCATTTTGATTAAAAAGGAAGTTGAGGAAGCAAGGAGAAGTCTCACTATTAGATTTGAAAATGCATTCACAGTTCCAGGGACAAGAAGTTTTCATCAATTTATTCCACTCGACAGATAAAATAGCCATGAAACAATGTAGTGAAGATGAAAACTATGAATTGATATACGACTTCCGTATTGTGGCTGTTGTTTCAGAATATGTTTGTTGCAGGTATGATAGTAACGTTTGGTTTGGCATGGTCCTAGAAATTAATATGGAAAATAAGGACTTGCATCCAGCTCTTCCATCACATTCATTTTATTGGAAAGAGGATTTTAAGGATATAGCAAATATTCTGTGCACTATTGATGTCCCTACAACACTAAATGGTAGAGTTTATCATTTGTCCAAAGTGGATAAATTATCTGTGCAAAAACTGTACACAAAACAATTTAATCTATGTACCCAACAAAATTTGGTGCACAACATAGTTTAAACTTTGTATATTAATATCACTTTCTTCTAAATGAAAACAAATTTTTTAGATCAATGGAAATAACTTTTTGAAAAAATTGTAAAATATATAAATGATTTTTAAAGTGATGAAATTGAAAGCATTTCTACCGGATAAAAAAATATATAAATGTTTAGTGCCAATTACAAATATTCTAGGTATTAAAAATTTACACGCATTTAAAACAAAAAAAAAAATCAAATGTTTTTTGATTCGTGAAAATAATGAAATTCATTTTTTTTTTTTTTAAATTCAATCAGAAATAATTTCTTTTAATTAAATGTTTAATGCAATCTACAAAAACTCTATAAAGTGTTGATCCTAATACATAAGTCAATGTTTATCACTTGTTAAAGACAATCTATCCGCACCATACAAAATGCAATATCTGCAAAATATATGTAAATTATTTTCTTTTTAAATTAACAAAGACTATCTTATTGAATAGTTTAAGAAATTACTTAGCACAATATGAACATTTGAGGAGTTTGGGAGCATCAGGATGATTGTCTTTATCAATCTTTCACTGAATTACCGCACATACAAAGGAAAAAAAATAAGAGAAAAATCCAGGTTGTCCTCGACGGGCGTACATCTAAACAATATGGTATGAATGCGGGAGTACCTCAGGGGTCTATCCTTGAACCTTTATTATTCCTGATATTCATAAATGACCTCCCTAATAAAATTATTTCGGAGAGGGTGCACCTGTTACTTGTCTCTCACTCCTGGAGGAAAGGGTTCAAAAGAGAGTCGCCAACCTGATAGGTCCTGAACTGTCATGTAGGCTTCAGCCTCTGTCCCATCGACGAAATGTTATATCCCTCTGCTTGTTCTACAAGTACTTTAATGGTGAATGCTTTGACGAACTATAAGCACTTGTACCTCCTAAACGTGAATATCCCCGACAAACCCGACAAGCAGCCAAATCCCACCTCTTCACACTAGAGATCCCTAGGTGTAAGAAGGCGTTCTACTCTAATAGTTTCTTCCCCAGAACTGCTAGACTTTGGAACTCCCTTCCGGGATTCTGCTTCCCCAACTGTACTGACATACAGAAGTTCAAGTGTAATGTGAACAGACATCTTTCTACTCATCTCCCTTCATAATACCCCTGCAACTTATGACCACTTCAAAGTGGCACTGTACCTTGTTTGGGGTGAAAATTGAATTAAAAAAAAAATATCTTCTAAAGTAGGCTAGAAACCCTCAGAACTTTTTTAACAACATAAGCAGTCATAGCAGATGCTATAAAAACATATGAAAATTGAAGAGGACATATTTTCTCTAGACTGATCGTAAGCTACATAGGTAAACAATTGATGATTTGGAGTATATGCTTTTGTGTGAGCAAACTTTTATTTTCTACCAGGTATGGGGTTAAAATAATTAAATATTCGGATTCTAAAGTCCCTAAATGCCCTTCCTACCAAATTTCAGAAATATTGAATATGTGATAGTATTTTTTTTTTTTAATTTTATAAAACACTGAAATTCCGTGACGTTTTGCAGCATAAATTTAGAAGCAAAATATGCAAATTTTACACCTCCCATAAAATCCGAACGGTAAGGTGTAGGACCAAATAATTTGGCACATTTTCCTAACTCATGAAAGGGGAATATTTGTGCCAAATTTCAAGTAATACGGTGACGGTGGGTGTAATGGCCTGGTGAATTGACATGGAATGATCCAGACACAATTTTAATGAATCATCATTATGCCAGATCAAACCTACTCATTCCTGTGTCTCGATACATCTTCTATCATTATATGTGATCAGTTTTCTATAATAGTCAACCATATAGGAGCCTATTCGTGACCAGACACACACACAGACGTTCAGCTTTATATTTTATATATATATATATATATATATCTCTATCTATCTCTCTCTCTCTCTCTCTCTCTCTCTCTCTCTATATATATATATATATATATATATATATATATATATATATATATATATATATAAGTAGGTTGTAGTTTGCTTGAAGCATTGTTGAAGAAAATTATAAGGTAAAATTAAAAGCCAATAACAATGCGAGATTTTTTTTTTTTATATAGAGTAAAATTAAATGCAAACAAAAGAAATAAATTTCTTTTTTTTTGTTGTTTGTTTTTTCTTTTTGACACAAATTTTAACTCTAAACAACAGTAATTTTTTTTTTCTGTTGTATTCAATGGTGTTATAAATCTCAATATATTTCAGACTTATTAGTCCTTTTTCAAGAGAAGACAGCGGAAGAGTGTTCAAAATTGGAAAAATTGGAAAAGTAGCCGCAGATGTTAATGTAGACATTGGTTACCTCCCTTGCTTCAGTTACATGGTTACCTCCCTTGCTTGTGGTGATATAAATAGGAGTCGGCCATCTTGGTTTAGTCAGTTCGTTCGTACAGTTTAGACAGACTACAAGTGTCTTAACAAATGGTAGCAGAGATATCCCTCTGTGTGCGACAAAACGAAAAAAAAAAAAAAAAAAAAAAAAAATTTTTTTTTGTACAGCTTGTCTGTAGCACTAGACAGATCGGATATCGGATATGGCAACTTCGAACAAACAACCTCCATTGTTGGAGGGGGAGGATGTTTACGAGAACTGGAAACAAGACGTTGAAATGTGGTCGTTGTTCACGGATCTTTCTGAGGAAAAAAAAAGGGCCAGCAGTGTTTTTGACGCTACCACCGAATATTAGAGAATGTGTTCGTGAATTGCCAACAAGTGACATCGGCGGACGAGATGGCTTGAAGATCTTAATAAAGAAACTGGATGACATATATTTAAAGGATGAACACACGCGCGCTTACATGACTTTTAAGGAATTTTACACTTATAAAAGATCGTCAGGTACCAGTATAAATGACTTTCTTGTTCGTTATGAGTTTTTGTACCAAAGATTAAAAAAATTCCACATTATTCTACCGGAAGGAGTGCAAGCTTTTCTTGTTTTGAACGCGGTTAACATATCGGAAGAGAACGAAAAATTAGCGCGGACAACGTGTTCTGTTTTGACGTATCAAAACATGAAGGAATCGATAAAGAAAGTATTTGGTGACATTTATCGTGATGAAAATGTACCGGCAGTGAAATCAGAGCCCAAAATCGTCAACTATAATTATTCTAAACCGGGTAACAACAAAAGGCGTTTTCGTCGAGGACAATCTAATCCATGTGACCGAAGTGGAAACGTGTTGTTGTGTTACAAATGTCAGTCTCCGAACCATCTAATTAGAGAGTGTCCTAGAAATACGCCCAGGTTTACGGAAGCGACAGAACAAATACACATTACGTTGTTCATTCAAGAAAATATTTATTTGAACAGTACAAATGAAAAAATCTCAAATCTTGTAAAGGAAACATTTGGAATGGCAGTCTTGGATTCTGCTTGTACTCGCACACTGGCTGGCGAAGTGTGGCTTGATGTTTATTTAGATACTTTAAATGAAAGTGACCTGCAACTAGTGAAGTATACGAACTCAGACCGGAGTTTTTGTTTTGGTGATGGAGTGGCTGTCACAGCAATTAAAGTTGCTAAATTTCCGGTTACACTCGGAGGTATAAGAGTTTATATCGAAGCAGATATTGTGAAAAACGACTTGCCTCTTCTATTAAGTCACAAATCAATGAAGACAGCAGGAATAGTGCTAGATTTCCGGAAAGATATGTGCTGGATTTTTGATAAATGTATTGAACTAAAGACCACAACTTCAGGGCACTATTGTCTCCCCTTAACAAATAAGTTGTTGGATCATAGTGGTACTAAGAACATTGTATTACATGTTCAGAATTTTGGTCAGTGTTCTTTCACAGAAAAAAAAAAAAAAAGCAGAAAAACTTCATCGACAGTTTGCTCATACATCGAAGGAAAAACTTGTTTCCTTGGTTAAAAAAAGTGGCAAATTCAATGACAAGGAATTTATAAAGGCGATTGAGGAGGTTTGTGAAAACTGTCAAATTTGCCTTAGATTTAAAAAAGCTCCACTGCGACCGGTTGTGGGATTGCCTCTTGGCAATAGATTTAATCACACAGTTTGCATGGATTTGAAAGAGTTCATCCACAATGAGGTGTGGATACTACATCTCATTGATGCCGCTACCAGGTATTCAGCGGCAACATTGATCAAAACAAAGAAGAAGGAGGAGATCATCAAAAACATCTTTATGATGTGGATTACCTATTTCGGATCTCCTGTTCGTTTTCTGAGTGATAATGGGGGTGAATTCAACAACGAACACTATAGACAGATGAATGAAAAACTCAACATAGAGACCTGTACTACTGCCGCAGAAAGTCCATTCAGCAACGGTACTGTAGAACGTCATAATTTGATAGTTGCTGAGGCAATGAAAAAAACAATTGACGATGAGAAGTGTGAACCTGAAATTGCCTTGGCATGGGCTATTTGTGCAAAAAATGCCCTCCTCAATTACTCTGGACACAGTCCAAATGAACTTGTATTCGGTTTCAATGTAAATACACCCTCAATTCTGACAGACCAGTTACCTGCTATGGAGTCCTCTACTACAAGTGACATGGTGAGAAAAAATTTAAATGCTCTCCATAGTGCAAGGAGAAACTTTTTGGAAGCTGAGTCCAGTGAGAGAATTAGGAGAGCTCTCAGGTCTAATGTCAGAACTTATGCTGATGAAGATTATGCTACCGGAGACCAAATCTATTATCGGAGGCAGAGTTTTAAAGGATGGCGTGGTCCAGCAAAAGTGTTAGGCAGAGAAGGCCAGTTTGTCTTAATCAGACATGGCGGAGCATTTTATAGGATGCATCCGTGCCAATTGATGAAAGTGAATAAAAACAACGAAAAAAGAACAAAAAAAGCTGAAATGCTGGGAAACACTACAGAAGGGAAGAATGAATACCTTACAGTTGAGGAGGAGTTGCAGAATCAAGTGGTAGAAAGTGAAGATATAGACAGAGAAGAAGTTGTTGATAGTTCTACCAGTTTAAGAGATAAGACTGAAAAACCTGGCCGAAATAAGACCATAACTTATAAAATAAATGGAAGTGGGGAGTGGAAGAAAGGAAAGGTTATGTCAGTACAGCCTAAATCAACTGGCAAATATAGTCATTGGAGCAATATAGAACCTGAGGATGAAAACGAGGATCAAGTTTGTATCAACTGGAATCATATTGATCATTGGAGAGAAGTGCCCCAATATACTGAACAGGAAAATGTAGTCCTGCTCACCGCTGAACAAGAGCAGTCGAAAGCTGTAATGGATGCCAAGCATAAAGAAATAAAAAACATGAACACCTATGAAGTATTTGAATGTGTGCCATACACAGGTCAAAAAACAATATCCACAAGATGGGTGATTACTGAAAAATTCAAGGATAATCAGAAAACAATGAAAGCTCGCCTTGTAGCACGAGGCTATGAAGAAAATAGTAATCTGAAAACGGACTCCCCAACATGTAACCGTGAAGCTATGCGAATGGTCATGCTAACCGCATCAATAAAGAATTGGATGCTGCAGACCATAGATTTTACCTCAGCCTTTTTGCAAGGTGGTATTTTAGAGAGAGATGTGTACCTGAGGCCACCATCTGATGTTTGTCCTAAATCTCAAGTGTGGAAATTAAAAAGATGCATCTATGGATTGAATGATGCTCCACGGGCATGGTACAAGAGAGTTACTCAGGCTTTGATTGAATTAAAAGGAGTAGCAAGTGCTTATGATAATGCATTGTTTTTGTGGCATGATATTAAAGGAAATTTGACTGGAATTCTTGCTATGCACGTGGATGATTTTGTTTTCTGTGGAAACACAGAGTTTGAAAGGGATGTGATTGCAACATTGAAAGAAAAATTTAAGGTGGGATCTCATGAAAGTGGAACATTCAAATATGTTGGACTGAATGTTAATCAACAGGAAAATGGGATCACTGTAGAACAAGATCTATATGTATCTTCCATATCTCCAATAGAAATAAGCAAAGGGAGGATACTGAGGAAAAATGATGAACTGAATGAAGAAGAAAAGCATGAGTTGAAGAGACTTGCAGGTCAGATGATGTGGGTTTCAACTCAAACACGCCCTGATATAGCTTTTGATGTGTGTAAAATGAGCAACACTGGAAAGCATCCCAAAGTAAAAGCCTTATTTGAGGCGAATAAAGCCTTATCAAAATTGAAATCCAAGAAGGGTTCTATAACATTTCCAAAATTGGGAAAGCCCTCAGATTTACACATTTTGTGTTATACTGATGCCTCTTATGCCAGTCTGGAAGATGGATCTTCACAGGGTGGTTTTGTTGTCTTTATTGGAGGAAGTACTGACAAAATGGCCCCCATGTGTTGGGCGTCAAAGAAATTGGACAGAGTGACAAAAAGCCCATTGGCCTCAGAGACTCTTGCTCTGAATGAGGGAGCTGATGCTGGTGTTTTGACTGCGGTTATGATACAAGAGGTATTTTAGTTATCTAAATTGCCAGACGTTCTCTGCAAGACAGATAATGCATCACTTGTGGAGACATTGAATTCCAACAATCTGGTAAGCGATCGACGATTGAGAATAGATGTAGCAAGGCTGAAGGAAATGAAGAGTAGAGGAGAGATACAGATAGAATGGATCAAGGGTTGTGATCAGGTCTCTGATTGTTTGACCAAGGCAGGAGCTTCGTCTGAGCTTCTAAGGGACTTGTTAAATCAGAAATAAATTATTCACTTGAGGTCAGCAGCAATGTTAATGTAGACATTGGTTACCTCCCTTGCTTCAGTTACATGGTTACCTCCCTTGCTTGTGGTGATATAAATAGGAGTCGGCCATCTTGGTTTAGTCAGCTCGTTCGTACAGTTTAGACAGACTACAAGTGTCTTAACAGCAGAGAGTTTGCCACGTGATACCGCGAAATATAGAACAAAAAATGACGTTAGGAGAACGTTAAAATAAATCAGTTGATGTTTGAAATACTTGTTGCGTTTGTGAATCAAGGGAGATGACTATTCAAGCAAGGTTTTTTTTTTTTATATTAATTATTGTTTTTCTTATGTTTTAAACTTATATTATAAAAGCGGAGCTCAATTCCAGTCTATTGTTTAGTGTGGGAGTATTTTTTGAAATAATTAAAGATTCGAGGATACGAAGTTGACCTACGTTTCTTGAAGAAGCAAGGATGTTGATGTGAAAATCTGGTTCTGAATTAATGCAAGTGCGAATATGTTTATAGAACGACGAAGCAGTAGTGTTTAAGTGCTCTTTAATGCGGTGATGAAGCAATCTGGTAGTGCTTCCGATGTAAGATGCACTGCATTTAGCGCATTGTAGGTCGTAAACAACGTGGTTCTTAAAGCATAAACCTGTGTGTGATATTGGGCAATTAGAGAGTGAACAAGGGGAAGGTGTATGCGATGGATGTTTTCGGTTGAGCTGTTGTCTTAAAGTAGATCCAGTGTGGATGAGTTGAATGTTGAGTCCCTCGCTGCGGATGGCTTTTCGGATTGAAGATGAGATTTTGTCACTGAGGAAGGGTAGTTTTAGAAAACAATTGTTAGAGAAGGGTCGGGTGTTGCGTTTTTTCTTTTTAAGTGAGGATAGGATCGTATTAGGGTAGCCGTTTAGTGAGAGGGTCTGTAGGAAATTGTTAGTGTGTGTATGTTTGTCGGAGATTTTAGTGCATTTGTCTTGTATGCGTGAGATTTCGGCATGTGCGTAGTTTAGTTTGTCCTTGAGAGGTAGTGCAGATTTGAAATGTACGAAGAGGCGTTTGCTGGCGGGTTTTCTGTAGAATTCAGTGCATATGGCACCATTTTTTTTTATTTGTATTTTAAAATCAAGTAGAGAAAGAGATTCATAAGAGTCTGGGTGTTCTATAGTAAATTTTAAGTTTGGGTCGGCGTTATTGAATTTGTGGAAAATGTTAATAGCTTCTTCGCGGGAGTATGTGATAATTAAAATGTCATCGATATATCTAGTAAAAAGGAGATATGAGTAGCAGGTACTAAGGGTGTGTCTTTCCAGTTTGTCCATATAAGCAATGGCAAGAATACCGGATAGACTGGAGCCCATGGGTAGTCCAGATACTTGTTTGAACGTGTTTTGTAGGAAAGTAAAGTAAGTGTTGTCTACTATAATACGGAGGAGTTGTAAGAGATCTCCTGGAGTAATTCCGAAGCATTGTGGGTTTTTAGATGCTATAATGTCTGCCATGAGATTGATGGCTGGATGTGCAGGAATGGAGGTGCATAAAGAAACGACGTCTAGGCTAAATGGGTATCTGTATAGTTTGAGTAGATGGTGTGGTAGATCGTTGAGTCTGTTAATTACTTGGTTGGAACTACTAACATGGGCTGGGAAGGTAGAGAGTAGAGGTTTAAGCAGGCGGGATATTAACCAAGAGATTTTATAAAGGGGACCGTTAACGCTTGAAACAATGGGTCTGATCTGTGTGCTATTTTTGTGGGTTTTTGCTTATATGGACAAACTCGAAAGACACACCCTTAGTACCTGCTACTCATATCTCCTTTTTACTAGATATATCGATGACATTTTAATTATCACATACTCCCGCGAAGAAGCTATTAACATTTTCCACAAATTCAATAACGCCGACCCAAACTTAAAATTTACTATAGAACACCCAGACTCTTCTGAATCTCTTTCTCTACTTGATTTTAAAATACAAATAAAAAAAAATGGTGCCATATGCACTGAATTCTACAGAAAACCCGCCAGCAAACGCCTCTTCGTACATTTCAAATCTGCACTACCTCTCAAGGACAAACTAAACTACGCACATGCCGAAATCTCATGCATACAAGACAAATGCACTAAAATCTCCGACAAACATACACACACTAACAATTTCCTACAGACCCTCTCACTAAACGGCTACCCTAATACGATCCTATCCTCACTTAAAAAGAAAAAACGCAACACCCGACCCTTCTCTAACAATTGTTTTCTAAAACTACCCTTCCTCAGTGACAAAATCTCATCTTCAATCCGAAAAGCCATCTGCAGCGAGGGACTCAACATTCAACTCATCCACACTGGATCTACTTTAAGACAACAGCTCAACCGAAAACATCCATCGCATACACCTTCCCCTTGTTCACTCTCTAATTGCCCAATATCACACACAGGTTTATGCTTTAAGAACCACGTTGTTTACGACCTACAATGCGCTAAATGCAGTGCATCTTACATCGGAAGCACTACCAGATTGCTTCATCACCGCATTAAAGAGCACTTAAACACTACTGCTTCGTCGTTCTATAAACATATTCGCACTTGCATTAATTCAGAACCAGATTTTCACATCAACATCCTTGCTTCTTCAAGAAACGTAGGTCAACTTCGTATCCTCGAATCTTTAATTATTTCAAAAAATACTCCCACACTAAACAATAGACTGGAATTGAGCTCCGCTTTTATAATATAAGTTTAAAACATAAGAAAAACAATAATTAATATAAAAAAAAAAAACCTTGTTGGAATAGTCATCTCCCTTGATTCACAAACGCAACAAGTATTTCAAACATCAACTGATTTATTTTAACGTTCTCCTAACGTCATTTTTTGTTCTATATTTCGCGGTATCACGTGGCAAACTCTCTGCGGCTACTTTTCCAATTTTTCCAATTTTGAACACTCTTCCGCTGTCTTCTCTTGAAAAAGGACTAATAAGTCTGAAATATATTGAGATTTATAACACCATTGAATACAACAGAAAAAAAAAATTACTGTTGTTTAGAGTTAAAATTTGTGTCAAAAAGAAAAAACAAACAACAAAAAAAAAGAAATTTATTTCTTTTGTTTGCATTTAATTTTACTCTATAAAAAAAAAAAAATCTCGCATTGTTCTTGGCTTTTAATTTTACCTTATAATTTTCTTCAACAATGCTTCAAGCAAACTACAACCTACTTATATCCCTCAGTCTCAGCCAGACAGAGTTTGCACTCATGAAGAGCATCTTCAAAACTACGGAAAAACGCGCTAGAGTCAACTGCCAAATCTACTTTTTGAAAAAATGCCGTAAAAACAAAATTATTCCTAACACAATCAGGAACATAAATCTGCCAACATGTTTCCGTTTTCTACACACTTCACGACAATTTATATATGACTATTGCTTCAAAATAATCATTAAGCAACACCACCGGACTCTACATGGACATATTAATTCAGTCAAGAACCTCCGGAATTCCCTCACTTCATCTACCCCTAACGGTCATTCGCTAAACAACATCCAATCTCTGATCGACCGCGCATACCATTCCAGCTTCAACAATGAACAGAAACGTCTCATACGCAAATTTACTTGGCTTAAACAGAAAACTAATAAACCGGTCTACAACAGACACATACATAATTCACAGGATTCTTCCACTGACAAGTCCCTTAAAGATCATCTTCTCGTAACTGACCTCACTAACTCTCTTTCCACAACTGAAACGGATCTCCTTTCACTTGGCCCTAAGTTTATCACCACAATGAAACTGACGGATAAAGCTAAACTCAACATAGAAACGCAGTTCTGCAGAACTGCTTACCACCTTAAATGGCTGCACGCTTTTGCCCCGCACGATAACAAGGACACCCCCCTCAACCTCTCAGGTAATCACAACACCTCTTTTCCTGTTTTTCAGCTTGATCACCCTTTATACCCACCTCCTAATAATATTCCACTAGATCTAAAACTTTCAAGGTTAAAGCATAAAATCCTCAGAATACTTGAACGCGAACAACACCATATTACCCCCAATCTTACCAGGAACCAATACCTCACCCTTAAATCCCTTAAAGACAAAGATTTAGTTTACTTACCCTCTGATAAGGGTAGAGAATTTTGCGTTATATCACAGGAATCTTATAACAACCTTGCTATAGAGCATCTTTCCAATACCGACCTTTACACCCCAGCACATAATATCACTGCTGCTCGTATTGAGAACAACATTAACAAGACATGGTCTCAAATTTGTTTTAAAAGAAATCTCCCAAAACAACACAGACTAAATTTTATTACTAAATACAGCAAATTACCTACCTTTTATCACCTTATTAAAACCCACAAAAATAGCACACACACACAGATCAGACCCATTGTTTCAAGCGTTAACGGTCCCCTTTATAAAATCTCTTGGTTAATATCCCGCCTACTTAAACCTCTACTCTCTACCTTCCCAGCCCATGTTAGTAGTTCCAACCAAGTAATTAACAGACTCAACGATCTACCACACCATCTACTCAAACTATACAGATACCCATTTAGCCTAGACGTCGTTTCTTTATACACCTCCATTCCTGCACATCCAGCCATCAATCTCATGGTAGACATTATAGCATCTAAAAACCCACAATGCTTCGGAATTACTCACGGAGATCTCTTACAACTCCTCCGTATTATAGTAGACAACACTTACTTTACTTTCCTACAAAACACGTTCAAACAAGTATCTGGACTACCCATGGGCTCCAGTCTATCCGGTATTCTTGCCATTGCTTATATGGACAAACTGGAAAGACACACCCTTAGTACCTGCTACTCATATCTCCTTTTTACTAGATATATCGATGACATTTTAATTATCACATACTCCCGCGAAGAAGCTATTAACATTTTCCACAAATTCAATAACGCCGACCCAAACTTAAAATTTACTATAGAACACCCAGACTCTTCTGAATCTCTTTCTCTACTTGATTTTAAAATACAAATAAAAAAAAATGGTGCCATATGCACTGAATTCTACAGAAAACCCGCCAGCAAACGCCTCTTCGTACATTTCAAATCTGCACTACCTCTCAAGGACAAACTAAACTACGCACATGCCGAAATCTCACGCATACAAGACAAATGCACTAAAATCTCCGACAAACATACACACACTAACAATTTCCTACAGACCCTCTCACTAAACGGCTACCCTAATACGATCCTATCCTCACTTAAAAAGAAAAAACGCAACACCCGACCCTTCTCTAACAATTGTTTTCTAAAACTACCCTTCCTCAGTGACAAAATCTCATCTTCAATCCGAAAAGCCATCCGCAGCGAGGGACTCAACATTCAACTCATCCACACTGGATCTACTTTAAGACAACAGCTCAACCGAAAACATCCATCGCATACACCTTCCCCTTGTTCACTCTCTAATTGCCCAATATCACACACAGGTTTATGCTTTAAGAACCACGTTGTTTACGACCTACAATGCGCTAAATGCAGTGCATCTTACATCGGAAGCACTACCAGATTGCTTCATCACCGCATTAAAGAGCACTTAAACACTACTGCTTCGTCGTTCTATAAACATATTCGCACTTGCATTAATTCAGAACCAGATTTTCACATCAACATCCTTGCTTCTTCAAGAAACGTAGGTCAACTTCGTATCCTCGAATCTTTAATTATTTCAAAAAATACTCCCACACTAAACAATAGACTGGAATTGAGCTCCGCTTTTATAATATAAGTTTAAAACATAAGAAAAACAATAATTAATATAAAAAAAAAAAACCTTGCTTGAATAGTCATCTCCCTTGATTCACAAACGCAACAAGTATTTCAAACATCAACTGATTTATTTTAACGTTCTCCTAACGTCATTTTTTGTTCTATATTTCGCGGTATCACGTGGCAAACTCTCTGCGGCTACTTTTCCAATTTTTCCAATTTTGAACACTCTTCCGCTGTCTTCTCTTGAAAAAGGACTAATAAGTCTGAAATATATTGAGATTTATAACACCATTGAATACAACAGAAAAAAAAAATTACTGTTGTTTAGAGTTAAAATTTGTGTGAAAAAGAAAAAACAAACAACAAAAAAAAGAAATTTATTTCTTTTGTTTGCATTTAATTTTACTCTATAAAAAAAAAAAATCTCGCATTGTTCTTGGCTTTTAATTTTACCTTATAATATATATATATATATATATATATATATATATATATATATATATATATATATATATATATATAAACTTGGTACATACTTTCATTAATTCATGTTACTGAATATGCCAAACTACCGCACCAAATATTAAGGATCCAAAATAAATGACGATTAAATTAGCCAGTGTAAACTTGGACAAGGGTCACAATGAGTACATGATAACCCAGTTCTGCAAAACAGAATTGTTCCCAGGGTTGAATGAAAGATGGGCGACATAAAAAGGAGGAAATAGGTTAAACAGTAGATTAAACAAAGTCAAACAATGTCGAATGGCATCACATTTATCAAGCTGGGAGAAACAAGCATCTTCATATCATTTTCTTTGTGGAAGCCGAGTGAATGCGATACTGCCAATAATGTAGAAATAATTTAAGCAGAATGAAAGATAAAATAAACTTGATGCAGGGGGTAATAGGTCAAATACTGTAGACAAAACAAAGAGAGAATGATGAATAATGTCACGTTTTTGAGTAGAGGGAAATCTAAGGTTTTCAAATCAGTTTCTCCATGGAAGCCATGTAACTGAGACACGACTAATAACATAGAATAATCTCAATGACATATTTCCTCATCTCTGTCTGTCTGCGTCACTCATTTCAGTAAGTTATGAAGTAAAGGTAAGTAAACAATTAGCTAAGATAACATTAGTGTTCCTTTATCTAAGTCATATTCTCTAAATAATATCTTGAAGAGACTTTCAGTGAACGTCTCCTTATGTCCTCTTTCTTCATGAAAAGAAGCTTATTTCTACAGTAACCACTAGATTCATGCCATCGTTATGGGTGCATCATTCATGCTGGGTCGGTTGGTCCAGCTCTTCCTAACAAGTTCACCACGTCCTGAACACTTGCTGACCAGACACAACGATCCAAGGCTGCACCTGTTATGAGTGTAAGGCATTCGCAGTTCCAACTACACACCCCATAAAAGTGATCGCCCAGAATCAGTTCAGCATCTTGCTTCACTGTCCTGAGCTATGTTTTGTATTGCCCACTGCAACGCTTCTTCCAGCCTGGTGATGAAGCTGGATCAAATACTTCATGGATGAAGTCACCTGGGTGTGGTAAAAAAACTGAATGCATATGACAAGAAAAGAATCTTTCGAGGGAATGCTAATTGTATTCTTGGGAACAAACTGTTGCCAGCGGTGCAGGAAATATTGTTCGAATACCTCCAATTTGCATAGGTTAATTGTCTGCATAGGCCAAGTCTCGCAACATACAGGAGAATCATGCAGACAAAGGCATGATAGATTTTGATATTGGTGTTCAGCCTTATTTCTTTTCAAGACCAGAGCTGTGATTGAAGTCAATAGAAGGCAGTACGAGGATTGCTGATGCGATTGAAAATGTCTTCTTCCTCTTGGCCTGTTGTGGGGATGATAAAACCAAGATATTTAAACCGACTCTTCAAGGGTTTCCATGTTAAGTATAACCGTTTGTTTTTCATTTGGAAAATCTGCCGTCAGTAACTTTGGTGTTTATCTTAATGCCGATCTTTGAGGTGTACAATTACATCTTGTTAATGGCCGATTGAATGTCAGCAAATCTTTCACCCAAGATGTCAAAATCGTCAGCATAGTCAAAATCTGATATTTGTAGACCACGACTTACTGTTATCAGGGCATTCGATGTTATCAAGTCGATGGTGTAATTGTAACGCATAGGCAAGAGAATACATCCTTGTCAGACGCCAGAGTGAATGTCAAACAAGCATGACTCCTGAACCACCATACACACAAACTTTAGTGCGAATGCAGAGATAGTAAGCTTTGATTAGGGCAAGACTAACTAAACTACCTTTATTTGACATCCAGTCGTGCCTGTTTTTGCATTATTTTTTATACTAATTTGCTGCATTCACTTATTATGTGATTTAATGCTGTCTCTCTTTTTCCAGAGAGTCTACATTGGCTGTTTTTTTTCTTGTATTTTGTCTAGTTAACAGAACAAGAACAATCTACCGCAAGATTAAATAAAAAGGATTTTTTTTCGAAATCCTGTATAAGTTCTTAAGTTCGACATAAATTTCCAAATGCGAAAAAATGCCCCTGAAGAATGTCGGGAGTTACATCGGTCGAAACGTTGTGAAAATAATAATCAATACGAGAATAGTCATCTGAATAATCCGCATTTCAAAAATCCCTAAAATAAAGAACATGTTTGAAGGGAAATAATCAATTATTATTATAACGGATATTATCTCCCTTTGATCCTTTACTTTTTTTTAAAAAAGAAAATACTTGGATTTTTTGTCCAAATTTTAAGTTCTTTTATTCATTTATTTATTTATTTATTGCGTAGTTAAGCGGCGTAAATTATTCGACAGACAAAAAAATTATAAAAAAAACTATTCATTTTTATATAAAGCACATAATTAGATCCTAAGATCCTATAAAACCAGAACATTTTTTATTTTTATTATTTTTTTATTATTTATTTATTATTATTATTTATTTATTATTTTATTATCATTTTTATCATTTTTATTAGACTAAATGTACGCCATTTTAGGCCGCCATATCGCTTTTAAAATTTGGCCTTTTTAAGGTTTGACAGATTGGCCTTTTTAAGGCCAAATTTGGCTTTTTTACGCTCTTTCAAGGAATTATGTTTTTGGCCGCCATATTTTTTGTAATGAAAGCGTGTAAAAAAGGCAAAATTTGGCCTTAAAAAGCCAATCTATCAAACCTTAGGAAGGCCAAATTTTAAAAGCAATTTGGCGGCCTTGAATGTCGCACATTTAGTCTAATAAAAAATGATGTAAAAATAATAAAAATGAAATTTTTTTCTGGTTTTATTTTAGCCTTTGAGTCTAATATTGTATTTTATATAAAAATAAATAGTATTTATAATTTTTTGTCTGTCAAATAATTTACGCCGTTAAACTACATATTTACTTTTATTTATTTGCAACAAATATGTGACAATGCATTTTTATTTGATGATATATTTAAAACTAAATTGATTTATTATATAAAATGATTGTTCATGCAATATTTTCCAAATGCATTTTTTTTTAATGAAAGGGAGATAACTACATTTCCCAAGCAAACAATCGTATATGGAAAGAGAATTTGAAACGCTGAAAATAATAGGTGCAAGTCTAGAGTTCAACCAAATTATGAAGAAAAAAAATCTTTCTGGTGTACGTACTTGTTATGGAGCGAAACTATCATACTCCAAAAACACGTAAATTGAACAGGTATTTTTTATATGGAAGATAATTTTTTTAGGTTTTTTTTTTTTTTTTTTTTTTAGCCATATTAATATTAAATGAGTTTCATATCAGTAGTTCGAATTGAGTTATCTCTTTTTATATATTAAATATGGCGAATACGTTTTCTTGCGTTTTCTTAAAATTTAATTTTCTTAGTGAAAAAAAAAACTACTTGAGTCAATTTACGTGATTTTTGGAATATGATATTTTCTTTCCGTGACGTATACTTACATCATAAAGATCTTTTTTGTTTTATTTTTTAAATTAGGTTAAACTCTGGACTTGAACCGAATAATACATAATAATAAATAAAATACCTTTTTCGTTTTACATGTCTAAAAGTTTACTACGCTTTTGCAATCTCTGTCATTGTGATTGTGCTGAGGGAGGTAACTATTTTAGTACAATAGAGTTATCTCCCTTAGTACAATGACGAAGTGCAAAAGCGAAGTAAACTTTTAGAGATGTAAAACGCAAAGGTATTTTATATATTACTAGCAGTTCAGCCCGGCTTTGCTCGGGCCCAATGTACTCCTCATAACGTGCCCTATGTGTGAATATCATTTATGTAAAATTTCAAATGTTTAGGCCAGAAATTGTCTGAGTAATTTGGTACAGACCGCAGAGGAAAGTTTTTGTTTTTTTTTACTTTTACCCCAATTTTGACCCCTTAACATTTATTGTTTTTGTCTCAAATAAAAAAAAAAGGTTGACCATGTTACCTATATCTAAAATTTCAAGTGTTTTAGACCCAAGTTTGGCGGAGGAATTTGGTAGAATCTGCAAAGGTCAACTCTTTTAACTTCGACAGCAAAATTATTGCCCCCAAAATAATTAAAATGCTTGCAGCATGTCTGAATACCCGTGATGTACAATTTCAAATGTTTCGACCCAAAATTGGCTGAGTAGTTTGCTAGAGACCGCAAAGGTCAAATCTTTTGAACTTTGACCCCTTGACAGCTCAAATTTTCGACCCTAACCGATTAAAATGCTTACCCTATTTCTGAATACCCTTTATGTAAAATTTCAAATGTTTAGACCAAAAATTGGCTAAGTAATTTAGTAGAGACCGCAGAGGTCAAATTTTTAAAAACTTTGACCCCAATTTCGACTCCTTAACATTCATTGTTTTGGTCTCAAATCAAATTAAAGTTTGATCCATGTCCAAGTAACCTACATTTAAAATTTTAAGTGTTCCGATTCAAAATTGGCAGAGGAATTTGATAGAGTTCTCAAAGGTCAAATCGTTGAACTTTGACCCCTTAATCGCCAAATTTCTGGCCGAAAACGGACCAAAAAGATTTTTTCAAATCTCAATACCCCTTATGTCAAATCTCGAATCTGTAGACTGAAAATTGACAGAGTAATTTGGTAGGGAAATGTACACACAGAGACAGACACACACACAAATAATTTCAATTTTTTATATATATATAGATAGATTTGATAATGAAAAAAAAAATGAACAAATCTCTTAGTACTCTTTCATTTCTTCATATGAGAGTTTGGAACGCTAAAACATTTAACAATACAAAAAACAAAGAAAATGCGACGATATTTTTCAACTACTTTAATGTAACAAAGTTTTTTATAACATTAATAAAAAAAAAAAAAAACAATGAAAATGCTTCGATAAATGCAGAAGAATTGAGATTTTTATTAAACAAAACATTCAATTGTAAGAAAAAGTGATTTTTTCCCCCAATTAATTTATTTAGGAATTGTATGTTTTATTAAATAAAATATTCGAAGAATTATAAGAAAAGAAAGATGGGACTTTTTTCTTTTTTTTTTTTTTTTTGTCAAACAAAAATAACTTTTTTTTTCAACTACTTTATTTAATATAATAAAGTTTTATTGAATTAATAATAAAAAAAAGATATATAAGTTTTAACATTGCAAAAAGAGAAGGAAAATGTTACAGTAATTGAAGATGAATTATAATTTTTTAAAAAAAAGCTATAACGACTTTTTTAATGTAAAAATTTAAATTAATTTTTATTAAAGAAAACTGCGACGATGTCTTCTATTTTACACCAAACAATATTTGCTCCCTGATAAAATTCAGTCTTTATGGAAATATTTATCTAGTTTCTTGTCTCCGCCACATTCTTCTGATGTACTAACAGTCTCCTCGTGTTTTTATGCCAGTGTTTTTGTTTGAAAATTAAAATTAATTAAAATTAATTAAATTGCATTAAAATATATTAAAATTGCATTAAAATCAAATATAAAATTAAAATAAAATTAAAATTAAAAAATAAAATTAAAAATAAAATTAAAATTAAATTAAATATATTAAAATCATATTAAAAGTGCATTAAAATTAATTAAAATTTAAATTAAAATTAATTATTTTATGCCAGTGTCTTTGTTTGAAAATAAATTGGGAAACTTAAAGAAAATACAATATTCTCGTTATTAAGACAAAAATGTATTGAAGCAGAATACTGATCATGCTGTTATAATAACGTTATTTTTTAGAAACCTATTCTTAAGATGGCGGGACTTTTTTTTTTAACCATAGCATCCACTACAGACGGCCAGAACAAATCTTTGGTAGAGACATTTTCATAACAATCACATTTCAATAGTCACAGATATCAGAACGTGCAAAGACACAACGTCATAATTTGCCCATCTACACACATGCAATAAAGGAACTATGTTACATTTCACGCACAATGATACAATAGACCGACTGGAATGTTCTAGAACTCGCCTATATAAGATTTGGCCCACGAAAATCAAATCAGTTTTCTCTTCAGATTTCACCCAGCCCGATTCATTTCTAAGAGAATCCGTCTTTGTGAGACGTTAAATCACCTAACATGACTTTCCACGTGTTATGTATCTTTAATTCTCAACATGGAAAGTTACCATATCGAACAAGAATTATTCCTTCTTTTCAACAATGCTATTTCGAACTGTCGTTTCCACATGTGACGAAAACACACATGCAAGGCGTTTATGTAGCTTATGACTTTCTTTTCTCTCCAGAAAATAACCACGTGTGTCCCGCTGTTCATGAAAATCAGTAATCATAAACTTTACTACTTTTTCCACGAGACACTTATTAGCAAAGATTGCCTCATAAACACTCGTTGCAAAAACCTTAACGTGTTGAAATGATTTGAATTACTGTCTCTTAAACACGTAAATAAATGTTGTTATTTTATCTCAATACAGCGATTTCGAGTTCTTTGTTGGATATCGTTATTTTTCTGATGTTATTCACGTCTTTTTATTTTATATGAGTGTGGATGTAGTTTGGGGGAAACCTTCTGTAAATCGAAGATCTCATTAAATTTACCTTTAACGGTCCCAGTGATATTCTTTGAAGATCTCATTACATTTACCTTTAACGGTCCCGGTGATATTCTCTGAAGATCTCATTAAATTTACCTTTAACGGTCCCGGTGATATTCTTTGAAGATCTCATTAAATTTACCTTTAACGGCCCCGGTGATATTCTTTGAAGATCTCATTAAATTTACCTTTAACGGCCCCGGTGATATTCTTTGAAGATCTCATTAAATTTACCTTTAACGGCCCCGGTGATATTCTTTGAAGATCTCATTAAATTTACCTTTAACGGTCCCGGTGATATTCTTTGAAGATCTCATTACATTTACCTTTAACGGTCCCGGTGATATTCTCTGAAGATCTCATTAAATTTACCTTTAACGGTCCCGGTGATATTCTTTGAAGATCTCATTAAATTTACCTTTAACGGCCCCGGTGATATTCTTTGAAGATCTCATTAAATTTACCTTTAACGGTCCCGGTGATATTCTCTGAAGATCTCATTAAATTTACCTTTAACGGCCCCGGTGATATTCTTTGAAGATCTCATTAAATTTACCTTTAACGGTCCTGGTGATATTCTTTGAAGATCTCATTAAATTTACCTTTAACGGTCCCGGTGATATTCTTTAAAGATCTCATTACATTTACCTTTAACGGTCCTGGTGATATTCTCTGAAGATCTCATTAAATTTACCTTTAACGGTCCCGGTGATATTCTTTGAAGATCTCATTAAATTTACCTTTAACGGTCCTGGTGATATTCTCTGAAGATCTCATTAAATTTACCTTTAACGGCCCCGGTGATATTCTTTGAAGATCTCATTAAATTTACCTTTAACGGTCCCGGTGATATTCTCTGAAGATCTCATTAAATTTACCTTTAACGGCCCCGGTGATATTCTTTGAAGATCTCATTAAATTTACCTTTAACGGTCCTGGTGATATTCTTTGAAGATCTCATTAAATTTACCTTTAACGGTCCTGGTGATATTCTCTGAAGATCTCATTAAATTTACCTTTAACGGCCCCGGTGATATTCTTTGAAGATCTCATTAAATTTACCTTTAACGGTCCCGGTGATATTCTTTGAAGATCTCATTAAATTTACCTTTAACGGCCCCGGTGATATTCTTTGAAGATCTCATTAAATTTACCTTTAACGGTCCCGGTGATATTCTCTGAAGATCTCATTAAATTTACCTTTAACGGTCCTGGTGATATTCTTTGAAGATCTCATTAAATTTACCTTTAACGGTCCTGGTGATATTCTTTGAAGATCTCATTAAATTTACCTTTAACGGTCCCGGTGATATTCTTTGAAGATCTCATTACATTTACCTTTAACGGTCCTGGTGATATTCTCTGAAGATCTCATTAAATTTACCTTTAACGGTCCCGGTGATATTCTTTGAAGATCTCATTAAATTTACCTTTAACGGTCCTGGTGATATTCTCTGAAGATCTCATTAAATTTACCTTTAACGGCCCCGGTGATATTCTTTGAAGATCTCATTAAATTTACCTTTAACGGTCCCGGTGATATTCTCTGAAGATCTTATTAAATTTACCTTTAACGGCCCCGGTGATATTCTTTGTAGATCTCATTACATTTACCTTTAACGGCCCCGGTGATATTCTTTGTAGATCTCATTACATTTACCTTTAACGGTCCTGGTGATATTCTCTGAAGATCTCATTAAATTTACCTTTAACGGTCCCGGTGATATTCTTTGAAGATCTCATTAAATTTACCTTTAACGGTCCTGGTGATATTCTCTGAAGATCTCATTAAATTTACCTTTAACGGCCCCGGTGATATTCTTTGAAGATCTCATTAAATTTACCTTTAACGGCCCCGGTGATATTCTCTGAAGATCTCATTAAATTTACCTTTAACGGCCCCGGTGATATTCTTTGAAGATCTCATTAAATTTACCTTTAACGGTCCCGGTGATATTCTTTGTAGATCTCATTAAATTTACCTTTAACGGTCCTGGTGATATTCTTTGAAGATCTCATTACATTTACCTTTAACGGTCCCGGTGATATTCTTTGAAGATCTCATTAAATTTACCTTTAACGGTCCCGGTGATATTCTTTGTAGATCTCATTAAATTTACCTTTAACGGTCCCGGTGATATTCTCTGAAGATCTCATTAAATTTACCTTTAACGGTCCCAGTGATATTCTTTGAAGATCTCATTAAATTTACCTTTAAGGGTCCCAGTGATATTCTTGGAAGATCTCATTAAATTTACCTTTAACGGTCCCGGTGATATTCTTTGAAGATCTCATTAAATTTACCTTTAACGGCCCCGGTGATATTCTCTGAAGATCTCATTACATTTACCTTTAACGGTCCCGGTGATATTCTTTGAAGATCTCATTAAATTTACCTTTAACGGTCCCGGTGATATTCTTTGAAGATCTCATTACATTTACCTTTAACGGTCCCGGTGATATTCTTTGAAGATCTCATTAAATTTACCTTTAACGGTCCCGGTGATATTCCTTGAAGATCTCATTACATTTACCTTTAACGGTCCCGGTGATATTCTTTGAAGATCTCATTACATTTACCTTTAACGGTCCCGGTGATATTCCTTGAAGATCTCATTACATTTACCTTTAACGGTCCCGGTGATATTCTTTGAAGATCTCATTACATTTACCTTTAACGGTCCCGGTGATATTCTTTGAAGATCTCATTAAATTTACCTTTAACGGCCCCGGTGATATTCTTTGAAGATCTCATTACATTTACCTTTAACGGTCCCGGTGATATTCTTTGAAGATCTCATTAAATTTACCTTTAACGGCCCCGGTGATATTCTTTGAAGATCTCATTAAATTTACCTTTAACGGCCCCGGTGATATTCTTTGAAGATCTCATTAAATTTACCTTTAACGGTCCCGGTGATATTCTTTGAAGATCTCATTACATTTACCTTTAACGGTCCCGGTGATATTCTCTAAAGATCTCATTAAATTTACCTTTAACGGTCCCGGTGATATTCTTTGAAGATCTCATTAAATTTACCTTTAACGGTCCCGGTGATATTCTCTGAAGATCTCATTAAATTTACCTTTAACAGTCTGGTGATATTCTTTGAAGATCTCATTAAATTTACCTTTAACGGTCCTGGTGATATTCTTTGAAGATCTCATTAAATTTACCTTTAACGGTCCCGGTGATATTCTTTGAAGATCTCATCACATTTACCTTTAACGGTCCCGGTGATATTCTTTGAAGATCTCATTAAATTTACCTTTAACGGTCCTGGTGATATTCTCTGAAGATCTCATTAATTTTACCTTTAACGGCCCCGGTGATATTCTTTGAAGATCTCATTAAATTTACCTTTAACGGTCCCGGTGATATTCTCTGAAGATCTTATTAAATTTACCTTTAACGGCCCCGGTGATATTCTTTGTAGATCTCATTACATTTACCTTTAACGGCCCCGGTGATATTCTTTGTAGATCTCATTACATTTACCTTTAACGGTCCTGGTGATATTCTCTGAAGATCTCATTAAATTTACCTTTAACGGTCCCGGTGATATTCTTTGAAGATCTCATTAAATTTTCCTTTAACGGTCCTGGTGATATTCTCTGAAGATCTCATTAAATTTACCTTTAACGGCCCCGGTGATATTCTTTGAAGATCTCATTAAATTTACCTTTAACGGCCCCGGTGATATTCTCTGAAGATCTCATTAAATTTACCTTTAACGGCCCCGGTGATATTCTTTGAAGATCTCATTAAATTTACCTTTAACGGTCCCGGTGATATTCTTTGTAGATCTCATTAAATTTACCTTTAACGGTCCTGGTGATATTCTTTGAAGATCTCATTACATTTACCTTTAACGGTCCCGGTGATATTCTTTGAAGATCTCATTAAATTTACCTTTAACGGTCCCGGTGATATTCTTTGTAGATCTCATTAAATTTACCTTTAACGGTCCTGGTGATATTCTCTGAAGATCTCATTAAATTTACCTTTAACGGTCCCGGTGATATTCTCTGAAGATCTCATTAAATTTACCTTTAACGGTCCCAGTGATATTCTTTGAAGATCTCATTAAATTTACCTTTAAGGGTCCCAGTGATATTCTTGGAAGATCTCATTAAATTTACCTTTAACGGTCCCGGTGATATTCTTTGAAGATCTCATTAAATTTACCTTTAACGGCCCCGGTGATATTCTCTGAAGATCTCATTACATTTACCTTTAACGGTCCCGGTGATATTCTTTGAAGATCTCATTAAATTTACCTTTAACGGTCCCGGTGATATTCTTTGAAGATCTCATTACATTTACCTTTAACGGTCCCGGTGATATTCTTTGAAGATCTCATTAAATTTACCTTTAACGGTCCCGGTGATATTCCTTGAAGATCTCATTACATTTACCTTTAACGGTCCCGGTGATATTCTTTGAAGATCTCATTACATTTACCTTTAACGGTCCCGGTGATATTCTTTGAAGATCTCATTAAATTTACCTTTAACGGCCCCGGTGATATTCTTTGAAGATCTCATTACATTTACCTTTAACGGTCCCGGTGATATTCTTTGAAGATCTCATTAAATTTACCTTTAACGGTCCCGGTGATATTCTCTGAAGATCTCATTAAATTTACCTTTAATGGTCCCGGTGATATTCTTTGAAGATCTCATTACATTTACCTTTAACGGTCCCGGTGATATTCTTTGAAGATCTCATTTAATTTACCTTTAACGGTCCCGGTGATATTCCTTGAAGATCTCATTACATTTACCTTTAACGGTCAGTGATATTCTTTGAAGATCTCATTACATTTACCTTTAACGGTCCCGGTGATATTCTTTGAAGATCTCATTAAATTTACCTTTAACGGTCCCGGTGATATTCTTTGAAGATCTCATTAAATTTACCTTTAACGGTCCCGGTGATATTCTACTACTTTTGACTTCTAGAGATTCCTTCACCTGAAAGCTTGGTCTTAAAAATCGATAGATCCTGATTATGAATTGGTGAACACCAACCCACATGCCATCTATAATATAAATCTCACTTGTCTGTTTAAATGTATGTATGTATGTATGTATGTATGCCTACTAAACTGGTTCCCCCACCAGACTGGTTTGGTGAGGAGGGCGGCTAGTCTCCCTGAAGGATTAAAAACAAGACCTTCCAAAGGGCGAATGAACTCTTTTTCTGGGTCAACGGCCAACTAGCACCGTGTATATTTGTGTGTGTGTATATGTGTATTGGGGTGGAGAGGGCTCCCGTAAGCCGTGGTGAAGGCAGCCTTTCTAGGAGAAGCAAATCTCTGATTTAAAAAACCATAAAGCGGAAGACCATTACCCGCATTAAGCTGGTCTGCAGTTTAATTTGTTGCTGGCTATCTTGCTCTTGCTTGTTGCTGGATTTCAACATTTTGAACCGAGAGAGAGACTTAGCTGTCGTACAAAGCTAAGACTCTGTAACATCATCTTTGTATAGATACTCCCTCAGGCGTTTGGGCTCATGGATTTTAAATGTCTGAGGGAGTGGCACTCGTCTGACAAGACGTTGCAATCATCATGTATGTATGCCTAACACTTTCGACAGAGGCGACGGATTTTCACGAGATCGGTGTCATTTTAAAGTTCGACCCTTCGGACGACAAATATCGAAAAAATTGGCCAAAAACATTAATTCCTTCACCCTCAACTGGGCACTTTTGTACAGGGAAGGTCGATTTTTTCGCTAACATTTTTTGCAAGTCATTCAACCCTTGCGTTCACGACGTCGGTTATAACGCGTTATTTCAACCGGGCGTGACATCATAGCCACGGTAGATACATCGGTAAGACAGTTTGTGTTTTTTACCTCTTTTTCCTTTGGCACGTTACGGGTTTCAGCCTGCTTACTTCTCCTTTTTTTTTTTTTTTGCGCTCACAGTTTTCCTTTTTTTTTTTTCTTTTTTTTTCTTTTTTGCTCACCCAACACTCTTACACACACCACCACTTTCTTTTCCACCTTTGCGTCACAGGTTCGAGCCAGCCTGCCTGCTACAACTTTTTTTTTTTTTGCTCAACACACACCCCCAAACATCCAGGCAACGTCGGTACCCAGGCTAGTATCCTATAAAACAAAACATACCACAAAAATTTAATTTAATTTGAAAATCCAAGAAAAATATAAAAAAAAAGATACAAACGATTATATAAAGGAGATAACTGGTATCAACTAAGCAAAAATAAGCACTTTTTGCAAGAGATGATTTGAGACGCTAAAATAATCGATCGAACAATAAAACAATTTCGAATAATAATAATAATAAACAAATACATTATTTTTCACAAATTTTCGGTAATTCTCCTTATTATTATTTTAATAGTAAGCAGTTTTTAAAAAAAATCATATTTAGGAGAGGGTGGGTCTACTTTTTTTAAAATAATAATTGCCAAAGTAGTTGATGATTTATTATTATCGAGTCGGCTAATAATCTAACAATATATCTATAAAAGTGAGAATGTATGTGAGGACACTTCCTAACCTATATACTCAACGATAAATTCTTCTACACTGCCACAACGGGAATTGTTGGTTATTTGTAATTAATGATCATTTCTTAGAATTTTTCAGGATGAACAATATGTAAAATGTAGGACGTCCTCGTTTTAGCAAAGAATAACTAGTGAATTATATGTTCACGCCATTAGAAATTATAATAATATCTATATTCATGATCGCAGATTTATTTTTCAGTTATGAAAGGATACTATTTTTTACGTTGTGTATTTCATTTTCGTAAACTACTTGAGAAATTTCCAGGACTATGCTCTTGTGGATACGAGGTCTTTTTTTACTTGAAATTGTTTCAGTGTTTGATAGATTATTTTAGCATTTAGCATCCCAAATTATCTCTTGAAAAAAAATGGTTATTTTTGCTTAGTTGATACTAGTTATCTCCCTTAGAGAGAGAGGGGGGAGGGGGGCAGGTAGGAATGGGCTTATTTAGACAACTATTCTCATCTGGGTTGTTGCATTCACAATGTTTTGACATTTTTCAGACACATATTTGTTCGGATTTGGGAACCTGCTCTTGACAAACTTGGGAAAGTTTAAGTCGAAATCGGGAATAACATAATTTCTAACTAAACCTTTTATTAAATACACTAAAGTAGATTGTTCTTGTTGCATCAACCATGATTAGGTAAAAGCGTTATTTTATGCTGTTTTTGTTTTTGTAGGCATTGTACATTTATGTTCCAGATGACTGCCACTTAAAACTAATTGTTGACCAACACACTTAAACGTTATGCCATTGGTCCATGTGTACAATTATAGTATAAATTCGGGTAGATTTACATCGAATGTTATCTAGATTTGTAGCATTATTGCTAATTACTAGGGCTATGACAACAGCATATTCTTTTCATTGTTTTGACTCTCGAGTATATATCCGACACAGTTAAACACAGTTAATCAACCGAGAACCACATCAGTACATCACTCTATATAAAAGCATATAAGATATCAACGGATACACACTCGAGAGTCAAAACAATGAAAAGAATATGCTGTTGTTCTAGCCCTACTTTTTTTATTTTTGTTTAAGTTATACAAGGGGCGTGCAATAAGTAATGCTCCTGACCATAGCAGTAGAGTAACGAAACTTGGCACAATTATTAGTCTTTCTCTACATAGGAACCACCCAGAGTTATGCATTTCTCCCATCGTTTGATGCAGCTCTAGAGACCGTTTTTGTAGAACACTCCAGGTTGGTCCTCCAACCACGACGTGACTTCAGAAATCAAAGCTGTATCATCTGAGAAACGCTTTCCTTTCAAAAACAATTTCATGGCTGGGAAGAGGTGAAAGTCAGAGGGAGCAAGGTCAGAAGAGTAGAGAGGATGGGGAAGGATTTCATAACCACACACCCGTGCTTCTGATCTGGCGACATGCAAGTTGTGGACCAGAGCATTGTCCTGCAGGAGGAGGGTACCTTTGCTGATCTTGCCCCGCCTCTTGATTTTGATAGCTTCCCTTAATTTCCTCAAAAGTGAAGCATAATAGGCTCCTGTAATTGTGGTACCCTTTGCCAGGAAATCTGTCATCACTACTCCGTCCTGGTCCCAGAAGACTGTGAGCATGACCTTGCCAGCAGAGGGCTGCACCCTTGCCTTCTTTGGAGGTGGTGAGTCCAAGTGCTTCCACTGCATTGACTGGGCTTTGGTCTCTGGATCATAATGATGGACCCAGCTTTCATCCTGTGTAATCAGTCTTTTGAAAAACTTTGACTCATCTTCTTGGCGCAAAGAGAGAGAGAGAGAGAGAAAGAGAGAGAGAGAGAGAGAGAGAGAGAGAAATAAATGCAGTTTTTTTTAATTCTTATTCTGAATTCCAATAAAAAAAAACAACTTGGTACTTGTACAGTTTAATCAAGGCATCAAAAATGAAAATATCGAAAAAAAAAAAAAAAAAAAGGTTATATTATACGTATCTGTTTTGGACTGAAGATCTCCGGAAAAAAATTTCACTTAATTTGATTGGGTAGTTTTGTTTTTTACAGTAGAAAAACACGCTTTTGTGACAGCAGATTGAAGTCAGCCGTTTTTGAATTTTTTAACACGCCACAGGGAGATAACTCACTTTAAAACGCCGACACTCCTTCCCCATCTTTAATACTAGCTTTTCTTCCTAAAAATCGAACCTTTTGCTTGGTATCATAACAAATTGTTTTTTCGCTGTAAAAAAAAAAAAAAAACTACTTGATGAAATTAAGTGATTTTTTTTTTTTTTTTTTTTTTCGGAGAACTTCATATTGTAACGGATAAGTACAATATAACCTTTTTTTCGATATTTTAATTTTTTAATATCTTGATTAAAGTGTACAAGTGCCAACAACTTTAATGAATTTGAAAAAGTTAATTGTTTAACAATTTCTATTTTTCTTTATTTATAATTTTTTTATTTTTTTTACAAGGTAGTCACCACTTATCAAGGCCCAGAAGCCACTCGGGGATAAGGGTTATTGTGTGTACAGTACGTTAGTGTTGGAGATTTGATAAAGTGTCTTACTTAAGGAGGCGGTTCATCAGGAATTTGTTTACATTGGACTTGAAGACATCTAGGTTGTAGTCAGGTGGGAAACAGGCAACCGGAACAGAGTTCCACAGGCGTGCACTTCTAAGAAAGAAGTTTTGTTCATGGAATCTACGTTTTGATTTTGGCACAGATAAGAAGTAGGGAAAATTTTTGACAGTGGTTTCAGCTAGGCGGGTGTTTATCGTGAAAGATTGGCGAGGAGGGACCAGAGATTGGAGTTCAGACGAGCACCTGCCATGGTAGTAATGATAAAACAAAGATAGGCTCGCAACGTCTCTCCTGTGGGAGAGAGGTTGCAGGGAAGAGAAAAGGGCATCACCCACTAGGCCACGAAGCCTATTTTGTACTCTGTCAAGGCAGGATAGGCTGTTTTTAGCAGCTCCTTCCCAGATGTGGCAGCAGTACTCCATCCTTGGACGTACTTGGCTTTTATACAGATAGAGAATTGCATCAGTAGTGAGATATCTTCTGGAGCGATCTTGACAACAGATTTGATGTACCCATTTCAGGCCAGGAGTAAAGGTCAAGCCCAGAAGCTTATCAAAACATGGAGCTTCCCCATTTGGGTGGGGTGGGGGTGGGGATTTAGCCAAGGAGCCAACAGACGAAAAAAAAAAGAGAGTAAAAAAGAAATTCAAATTTATAACAAATAACTGTTACCAAAAGCAAGATAAGTTACACTTCTACTTAATGTGTTTTAACGTAGACATCCACCTAATAAGTGTCACTGTGTCCCTTCAAGGCACTATTATCACCCAATAACTTATCTTAATTGGATCAGTTTTTTAATTTTTTTAATTGGGAATCATCACTTATCAAGGCCCGAAAGCTACTCGAGGATAAGGGTTAATGAATGTAAAGTGGTAGTGTAGTAATAACTAATGGTGTAAATTGAGTAGAATTTGATTACTTGGGGGGGGGAGGCTTAACAGGAATTCGTTTACATTAGATTTAAAGACAACCATGTTGTATTCAACTGGGAATCATGCCAGCGGAACAGTGTTCCAAAGGCGGGCAGTTCTGGGAAAGAAGTTCTGTTCATGGAATTTGCCTTTAGATTTAAGCACAGATAGAGAGTGGGGAAAATTATAGTAGTTATAGCTAGCTGAGTGTTTTTTGTGAATGTTTGGTAAGGGAGGGGACTATAAATTCGAGCTCAGTCGAGCACTTGCCATGAAAATAATGATAGAGCAGAGACAGGCTTGCAACATCTCTTCTGTGGGAAAAAGTTTGCAGAGAAGAGAAAAGGGCATTACCTACTAAGTTTCGAAGCTGGTTTTGAACTCTATCAAGGCTAAGGTGCGCTGAGCAGCTTCTGCGCAGATGTGGCAACAGTACTTCTTTTTAGGACGTACCTGGCTATTATACAGATAGAGAATTGCATCGGCAGTGTGATACCTACTGGAGCAGTAATGTGATTCAACCATTTTTCCAGTGATCTTGGCAACAGATTTGATGTGCGTTCCATTTCAGATCAGGAGTGAAGGTCGGTCTCAGAAACTTGTCAAGACAAGAGCCATTCATTTCAACTGGGGCGTGATGGAGGTCAGGGTGATTATGATTCAAGGAGAAAAGCTTGGTTTCCAAGGCATTAAAATTAACCAGCCACCCTTTTCCCCATTGCACCACGTTCTTAACATCAGAAGAGGAAATCTTTTTTTTTTTTTTTTTTTTACAAGGTGATCACCACTTATCAAGGCCCGGAAGCCACTCAGTAATAAGAGTTATTGCATGTACAGTACGTTAGTGTGGGGATTTAATAAAAGTGTTTACTTAAGGGGGCGGTTCATCAGGAATTTGTTTACGTTGGACTTGAAGACATCCAGGTTGTAGTCAGGTGGGAAGCAGGTAGACGGAACAGAGTTCCACAGGCGTGCAGTTCTAAGGAAGAAGTTTTGTTCAGAAATCAGAAAAAGTTTTGTTCAGAAATCAGAAAAATTGTGGTCATTCCTGGCTTTTTAAGTGTTGGCATAGATTGTGAGGTCGTCTGCGTAAATGTCTATGAATGATCTAAAAATGTGATTTGAGAGATCATTAATGAAGATCAGGAAGAGAGTTGGGCGCAGGATGGAACCTTGAGAAACACAAGCGTTGATACAATGTTTCTGATTTCTGCCCATCAATGACTACTTTTATTAGCCTATCAGAAAAAAAGGATTTAATAATTGAGAGGACATTTCAAGCTATTCCATAGCTTGCAATCTTGTGAAGTAGACCTTTATGCCATACTTTATCAAAAGCCATTGATATTTCAAGAGCTATTGCTGTAGAAATAAAACCCTCGTCGAGAGATTCACTAATCCTGTGTGATATAACAGTTAGTATATCAGCTGTAGATGTTGCAGAACGGAAACCATATTGCATGTCACTGAGCAGGTTATTTTTGCTGAGGTGGTTCACCACTTCTCTGTTTTTCACAGATTCCAGCAACTTACTCATGGCGCACAGGAGACTGATTGGCCTGTACTGAGATCTCCAGAATTTTAAAATATAGGACAGACTGATGAAGTTTTCCAAGGTTTTCAGAAGCATTTCTCCTTAAGACAACGTTTAAACAGCTTTGTAAGTATCGGAGTGAGTTCCGGTTGAAGCTTTTTGAGCACTATTACTGGAATGCCGTCGGGGCCAGCTGCTTTACTGAAATTAAGTTTCTTGATAAGCTTGCCAGCATCGCCTACAGATATCTCTATGCCGCATAGTGTGATTTCAGTCACAGGAGGAAATACGGGGGGGGGCTGATCGCAAAGGGTAAAATTTGCTGCAAAATTGTTGGCAAAAAGTTTTGCTTTGTCAGTTATCTCAAGTCCATTGATGATGGTAAGGATAGATGACACGGTTCTGTTCAATAGCCTGTTTGTTATTCGCCCCCAAACTGGTAGGAACCAAGCTGCTGCCTTGTCGTACTGAGCATACGAATCTCTTGTATTCTTTATTACTTATTATAATGGTTGCTGGCAGTCCTGAAGGTGACTTTAGTTTCAATACATCTATTATTATTATTATTATTATTATTATTATTATTATTATTATTATTATTATTATTATTATTATCATTATTATTATTATTATTAGATATATTTCACATTCCGTGGAATTTCCGCTGGTCCTGCAAGTTTATATTGATTGTTGGTGTGGTTCTTGGCCACACCCAAAGACGCTATCGTCAGCCAAATAGTCCTACCAAAGCCAGGAACCCCGTCACCTTATTGTTACTCTCGATGTTCGGTAGACACACCACTACCAATCCTTACCGTCCATCCGACAAAACTTCATAAACGCTTATCCTCGAGTGGCCTCCTGACCTTAATAAATGGTGACTCTTTAGTTTAAAATAAATAAAATCTGCGATATTTATTCGAAAGATTCGCCGATTTAATTAAAACGGCTTTTAAATCAGTAGAAACGACGACTCGCGGGTTACACGAGACGAGGGATCCACAGCTATGTACCCACCCCTCCTCATCCAGCGCAGCCTCTAAAGTAAACCACTCATTATGATCGTTCTGTATCAACCCTAACCCGCCATTTATTTTCATATGACCTTGTCGTTTTGTTACGCTAATAAACGATTACGGACATTTCCCTTACTCCTTGTCTGGCAATAGTACGCGTAACTTCACCGGCAGCCGACGACGCTCCTCTTCGTATAGCGTAAGTGTACACTTAGTGTATGTCGATATAAAAGTGCAAATCCGTTTTCGTTCTTGTGGTGGTGATGCTGATGCTGATGCTGCTGATGATGAGCGGGCCGTTAAGACAACGGGTGATCACTCACACTCGATTACAACACGTAACAGCCGCGGTAGGCGGGAATAAAACGCACCAACAAACCGGCCAATATCAGAGACTTAAACGGCAAGAAAAATTCCTATTGACTCTGTGTACTTTTGGAAGTACATGTCTTCGTATCTTTTTAAGTGCCTCTGTCCGTATGTTTGTTCCGCTTGCCTGTCACGCTTCCGACTAAAAATTTGAAACATAGATGGAAAATAAAAGTGCAAGTAATTTACTTTTAATAATAATAATAATAATAATAATAATAATAATAATAATAATGATAATAATAATAATCACAGAAGGGTCAAGGAGGATGGAAAGACCGAGGAGGGAGCACTGGCCAGACCTCCGCTGGACAAGTGTGAAGAGAATTGGGATCTTGGGGAGGCTTAGTGCCACTCAAATTCCAGTATAAACCAATGGCCACTACCAGCGAGAAATCAATGGTAAGAGGCTGTTGCAATGATGCAAATTTATTTGCAAATGCTATTGAAGGAGGAGGAGAGAGCTGGACGTCTGGGAAGAGTTGTTGTCACTCAGCTTCCAGAGAACACCACAGGTCTCCAACCAGATCGTTTGTTGACTAGTGTGAAAGCTCCATGTGAGCCAATAATAATAATAATAATAATAATAATAATAATAATAATAATAATAATAATAAATCAATCAATACTTCTGATTGAAAAAGAAACTCCGCCAAATATCGGAGAATCATCCGATATTCCCACGAACGCTGAAATGCAAATGTCTCTGTTTATTCTCTTTCGTTTTCCATTTCGTTAGGATTCGCTTTCTTCATCACTCCCCAAATCAATGAAGTTTTCACTAGTGTTGAGACGATTAATCAGAAATCGGAAAAATCGGAACTTTTGGGGGTATCGGAATCAGAAAAAGTTTTGCCGATTTTTTCGATACCCTTTTAGTATTGGAAAATCGCCACAAATTTTTCCGGTTCCTTTAATTATCTTTTTTTTTTTTTTTTTTTTTTTATTCTGTTTTAAACAAAATTGTAGGGGACTAAAAATTAGAGGACACCGGGGAGGAGTAATTTGCCCCTTATATATTCCTTGTGTCTTTTACTTTTGGTCACGGGCAGACGTGTTGATTTTCCCTCTCAAGGAGAGGAGAACCCTTTTCAACTACGAGGTGAGCTCTAAGGACTTATTCCTCCAGCCGGTGAGTCTTATTGAACTGTCTCTATTGTACTGTGTTGTGTTGTACTTTAAATGTTTGTCAGTGTACAATAAATGTGTAAATGGGCTATTGTGTTTTATTTGTATTTTTCTGTTTAGTTTAAACTAACAAAACCTTTCACTGCTGTGAGTAATGATAAAATAAACTAAAAAAAAAGAATGAATAAAATAAAATAGAAGATTATATAAAAACAAATTATAAAAATTAAAAAAAAAAACTAACAACAATAATGTAAATTACTCAAAACACGCTATACATATACACATCCCAGTTTTATTTATTTATTTATTTATTTTTGTTTTCACTCTTCCACCTAGCATGCCTTGAATAGATCTGTAACATCCACGATTTGACAAAGGGGCTTTCCCGAAATATATCATGGAAAATTTTCACACACAGTAGACCTCTTTAAGTAAGACATATTGATACTTAACACAATTTAATAAATATTTATAGATTTTAAACTATCACTAAAATTAAAATCTATAGATCAACCTCTCACAAGTTTTTTTTTTTACATTTGATAACATATATGCACATTTAACGTATGTTTTTTTACGGTAATTGGGGGAAAAACAACTTTATAGTTAAATATTTAGAGATTTGTCATGAATTTGTAATTCTATCAGAATCAGGAATATAGTACAGAATTGAGAATTGTATGGGCATCTGGAAATGTATTGTAATCGTCACATCACTAGTTTTCACAGGAAGGTGTTCCTATTTAATTGTCGGTTTTTGATATAGGGAAAACCGAGCTCCCCAAAAAGAGGCACCCTGGATAGGAACAAAAATTAAAATTCCTCAATCATGAAGGATTACTGACCGAGGACAAAAAAAGATGACGTGTAGTATTAAAACAGATACTACACTTTATTTCTAGCTAAAAAAAAAAAGTATTAACTCAAAATATTTTCAATCAAGGAAAATAGTTCCAAACCTCAAAACAATAACACATATATGTGAATATAGTAAGCCAACGCGAAGTTAGACACTTCCAGAGAAAAACAGCCAAATTCAAAGACACAGAAAATTCTCTAGTTGGTCACAATACCGAAGGACTCCAGAACATCTGCTTAACACCTTCTTCCTCAGGCCTTTAGTCAGGAGAGGCAGAAAAGACTAAATGACTCACATACTAGCTTTCTTCATCTTACGCATACCTTCCTACATACTAGGGACAGTAAGGTCAACAGAAATGGACTGCTACACCCATCAATACACACAATAAAAGGAAAAGGTAACCCAACGCATACACAATGCCACGCTGCCAAATGCTCACATACGTATATTACTTATACACGCATATTCACACTATGAACATATTAACATGCACATTTCTAAGCTTTGTGATTATTTACTGACATTTCCTTACAAAACACGTGTTGCGTAAATGGAAATCACTTTTATATTCTTGTTTCCTGTATAAAAACGCTTTCGTTTTTCTCCGCTTTATTTTACGATTATTTGGGGGGTGGGGTCTCTTCAGATATTTTCTGGAAAGAGACGATTTGGAAGGGCCATTTCGAGAATGAATGTTTTTCCCCAATAACTGGAACGGGTCTTTAAATTGTTATTTTTTCAAACATTAGCGTGCTTTACCCTTGGTTTTGTTGGGTCATAGTCATTGAGTGGAAACTGAGGTTGTGTGTGTGTAGGTGTTGTTCAATTTACAGTTTATATATTCCCCCTTTCTTGTGTGGAGTTGTGGGTGTCTGTGCATATGAGTATGTTTTCCTGTTTATTCGTTTTATAAGTGTGTGTGTGTGTGTGTGTTTTCTTGTATTGACGTATATTTTATTTTATATATATATATATATATATATATATATATATATATATATATATATATATATACTAGCAAAAGTACCCGTCGCTGACCGTTGACTAGGTTCAAAAACAGCCTACAGAAAATAGACCCTGATTTATGAAAGTATAATAGGTTATGAAAAGGAAGGCTTGTAAAGAGATAGCTTCGAATTTGGGGGTATCAAAACCAAAGCAAAATATGATGAAAGTAAAAATAAAATAGATAAACGCCATAATTTATTATACCATACCTGTTCACACTGAAACACTTATCACAATATTCTGTGGATCTATATTAAAAAACCTTGTTAAACTGTGTGACATATTTCCATTCTATGGAGGTCAGGCGCGAACGAACACCCGATAATTTTATTATACCATATTTCTTCAAACTGAAACATAATTATCAAAGTATACTTACACAGATAGATATGAAAAGTCTTTATTAAAGTTTGTGCCTATTTCCATTCTATGGAGGCCAGGCGCGAACGCAGACCTCACAATTTTATTATACCATCCCTATTAAAGTTAAAACATAATTATCAAAGTATTCATATGTACATCTATATCAAAAACACTTGTAAACGTTTTTTTTTTAATTTTTAAATTTTTTATTTCCATACTTTGTGGACCAGGTGCGTACGCAGCCCTCACAATTTTAATGAATCATCATTATGCCAGATCAAACATACCCATTCCTGTGTCTCGATAATCTTCCATCATTATATGTGATCAGTTTTCTATAATAGTCAACCATATAAGAGACACACACACACAGACGTTCAGCTTTATATATATATATACATATATATATACATATATATATATATATATATATATATATATATATATATATATACTAGCAGAAGTACTCGTCGTTGACTGGGTTCAAAAACAGCCTACAGAAAATGGACTGTGATTGATGAAAGTATGATAGATTATGAAAAGGAGGGGGGGGTTGTAAAGAGATAGGTTTTGATACTCAAAAATTTTACCCGAAGTAAAATAGAAAGTAAACATAATTTTCGCGAAAATATATTTTTTATATCAACTTTATTTCTATTCGTAGCCAAGAGTGACCAACAAAATGGTGTTTCCTTACAAAGACAAAATGTTATATATATAAAAATATAAATATACAAGAAATAAATGTTACCATAGTCAATAAAAGTTACTTATATGGTAGAAAAGTTCATTGGTTTGTATTTTTAAATAGTTTGTAAAAAAAGTTTTTTGTTTGTTTTAATTTACAAACCGGTTTAAAAAAAAAAAATCAAAATGGCAGCGACTTTGAAATGGAGAGCCCCATTTTCAGTTTGAAGGAAGGGCACCTGAGCATTCTGTGTTAACAATTTAAGAGAGTTCCGTCAACGTAAGGAATATTTATAAACATATTTTAATGTTTTCCGTTATTTTGTGCTTGAGGAATATTCGATTATGACATGTGTAGTTTATATAAAAATTCATTTAAGTAGTTATCACCTAAATTTCGTTTTAATTTCGGTTCGCTGAAATTATTTCAAGTAAAGAGCATTAAAAACTATTTCAAAACAAAAAACATGAACTGAACTTTTATTGACTATGGTAACATTTATTTCTTGTATATTTATTTTTTCGGGTAGTCGTTTGTTGGCTTTTCTGCTAAACATTCTTACTAAATAATATCGACGAAATATCGAAAAACAAAGAAACAAAAACATTTTTGAAAAATAATGAAACTTTACTTACTTTAGTAAAATAATCCGAAACAGCAAACTGGGATATTAAAAAAGTAAACACGTAATTACTTTGGTTTTTTAAAGCAAAGAATCGATATAAATATTAATAAGACAAAATGGCGCTCTTTTCAAACAGAACAGCTTCGTTTCAGTTTTACAGTATTGAACGGTGCAGTATTGTGCCGTCGGATTCAGGGTTGTACTATTGTAATGTAAAGAACACGCAGAAAGGGTTGTAATCAACTGAATTCCTTCTAGTACACTGAAAAAAAAGCTTAAACAGATATATAAATAAAACTAAAAAGGTTATGTAAATGTTTGTAAAGAGAAACTTAATCACGTGAGCAGGATTTTTCCTTCTTTTGACACGATAACAAGTAACGTTCTTAGTTTTTATTATTTATCTATTTTCGAAAGAATGCTACGTGCAACTGGAGAAGGAAAAAAACAGAGTTATGCAAAATTTGTGTCGAGAATGGTCTAAAGTTCCGCCTTTTTTTTTTTTGGCTTTCACTTTAATAACAACGTGAATTTATGAGGTGAATTTATTCGACACAATGTCATTCAAAGAAAAAAAATAAAGAAAAACTAACGTGAATTAAGATTAAAGTTAAGGTGTTATTGTGGACCTTCACCCCTTTTAAAAAACCTTGTTAAACTTTGTGACATATTTCCATTCCATGGAGGTCAGAGGCGAACAAATATCCCATAATTTAATTACACCACATTTCTTCAAACTGAAACATAATTATCAAAGTATACTTACGCAGATAGATATGAAAAGTCTTTATTAAAGTATTCTTATGTACATCTATATCAAAAACACTTGTAAACGTTTTTTTTAATTTTAAAATTTTTTATTTCCATACTTTGTAGACCAGGCGCATACGCAGACCCACCAATTTTAATGAATCACCATTATGCTAGATCAAACATACCCATTCCTGTTTCTCGATACATCTTCCATTATTATATGTGGTCAGTTTTCTATAATAGTTAACCATATAGGAGCATATTCGTGACCACACGCACACACACACATAGACGTTCAGTTTATATATATATATATATATATATATATATATATATATATATTTATATATATGTATATATAAATATATATATATATGTATATATAGATATATATGTATATATATATATATGTATATATAGATATATATGTATATATATATATATGTATGTATATACAGATATATATATATAGTCTTTGAAATTTTTTACCTTTAAAACTACACGAAAAATTATATTCTTTTTATCATTCGTTAGAAAACACTCCAGTCAGTAAGTCATTTAATCACCTGCAATCACTGCATCAACTCGCTCTCGAATTTACTATAGTACTAATATTTTATTTTTTAAGGGATCATCGGTTGTTTATCATGAAACACTGTTTCGGGTATTTAAAAACAAAACAGTATATTACATCATGGCTCCCCAGCAGTGTTAATCAAACACCACCACCCTTAATCTTAGGAAGAAGACATGTTACAAATATTTGATCCAATTTACTATTCTTAATTGCAATTACTAACCTTTTCATATTATAAAAATGAATTTCTTATGAAATTCTTATATATATATATATATATATATATACACACACACACACACATATATATATACGGATATATATATACGTATATATATAAAGTTATATATAAATAGATATATATATATATATATATATATATATATAAAGGTATATATATACGTATATACATAAAGGTATATATAAATAGATACATATATAAAGGTATATATATATACGTATATACATAAAGGTTTATATAAATAGATACATATATAAAGGTATATATATATAGATATATATATACAAGTGAATATATATAGATATAAAGGCATATATTTATATATATAAAGGTATATATATATATATATATATATATATATAAAGGTATATATATATATATATATATATATATATATATATAAAGGTATATATATATATATATATATAAAGGTATATATATATATAAAGGTATATATATATATGTATATATATATATGTATATATATAAGGTATATATATATATATGTATATATATATAAGGTATATATATATATAAGGTATATATATATAAGGTATATATAGATATATATAGAGAGACACAATTATAGATATATTTAGATATATACATAAAGGTATATATATATATATATATATATATATATATATATATAGGTATATAAAAACATAAATACATATATATAAAGGTATATATAGATATATAAATTTAGTTATATATGTAGGTAACTATAGGTATACATATATATTTGTATATATATATATAGGGCAAACATATATACATAGGTATATATATATATATATATATATATATATATATATAGGTGTGTGTATATATATATATATATATAGGTATATAACTATATATACATATATATACAGAGAGGGGTATATATATATATATATATATATATATATATATATATATATAAATAGGTATATATATTTAGGTATATATATATATATATATATATATATATATATATATATATATATATATAATATATATCTAGATATATACATATATATATTATATATCTAGATATATACATATATACAGTGATGATCATATTTATTGGCACGGTAAAATAAAAGTTAAATTTTGTCTAATAAATTATAAAAAAGGGATTAAATTAAAGAAAATAACAAAGTATATTATGTATTTTTAACTGGCCTTTCCGATGCAGCAATCGGATTTTAGAAAAAATAAATAACAAAGGAACGACAAACATAATTGCAAAAAACCCTTGTTCAAAATTATTGGCACGATTTATTTAATAATCAATTGTATAGCCTTTGGCCTTGATTACCTTCCTCAGTCGCTTTTCATAGTTTACAACCAAGTTGTTGCCCTCTTCAGTAGTAATTTTAGTCCACTCTTCCTGACAATAATCCTCCAATTGAATAAGATTCTTAGGCTTCCTTTGCATTACCCTCAATTTTAATGTTCTCCATAAATTTTCAATTGGATTAAGGTCTGGGCTTTGTGATGGCCACTCCAAAACATTAATATGATTGTCCTCAAGCCATTTTTTAGTCAGTTTAGCCGAATGCTTTGGGTCATTATCTTGCATGAACCACCAACGACGACCAAGTGAGAGCTCTTTAGCAGAGTCTTTCAGGTTTTCATCCAATATTTTAACATAATCTTCCTTTTTTATGCTACCTGTGACCTTAACAAGTCGCCCTGGTCCAGAGGCAGCAAAGGATCCCCAAAACATCAAACTGCCTCCACCGTGCTTCACTGTGGGTATGGTGTTCTTAGGCAGGAAAGCTTCGCCAGATTTTCTGTAAATATAAGACACTTTATTATGGCCAAATAACTCTATTTTCGTTTCGTCAGTCCATAGAACACGTTTCCAGAATGCAACATCTTTATCAATATGACGTTTTGCAAAGGCTAGCCTTGCTTTCAGGTGCATAGGCTTCAATAAGGGAGTCTTTCTCGGACGACATGCTTTTAAACCAGCTCTCTTCAAAACTCTACCAACTGTATGTCGAGATACATTCACTCCAGAGGTGCTCTGTTCATCAACAATCTCCCCAACAGAGATCCTTGGGTTTTGTTTTACTTGTCGAACAATTTTCCGTTCATCTCTTGGGGAAAGAATCCTTTTTCTCCCTCTACCCTCTAAACTCATAACGTGGCCTTGCGATTTGAACTTGTTTATTATGGCTCTAACAGTGGATTTAGGAAGGTTTAGCTTCTTTGAAATCTTATCATAGCCCTCCCCATTGGTATGGCATGCTACAACAAGCTTCCTGACGTCTTCGCTGTGTTCCTTAGTTTTAACCATGGCGATTGAAAATTATAATTTAGTCACTTATAATAGTTTAAATAAATCGCTATCTAAAAATTATCTGAAAAAAATTATTCACTGAATTAGCGTTAAACAAGCATAATATGGCTATAAAAAAGTTCAGAAAGCACGTAAACCGGAAATTGATTGATATTATACTGATACTAAAAGAAAAACAAAGCCGTGCCAATAATTTTGAACAAGGGTTTTTTGCAATTATGTTTGTTGTTCCTTTGTTATTTATTTTTTCTAAAATCCGATTGCTGCATCGGAAAGGCCAGTTAAAAATACATAATATACTTTGTTATTTTCTTTAATTTAATCCCTTTTTTAGAATTTATTAGACAAAATTTAACTTTTATTTTACCGTGCCAATAAATATGATCATCACTATATATATATATATATATATATATATATATATATATATATATATATATATATATATATATATATATATATAGGTTTATATGATGATGATTACAACGTCTTGTCAGACGAGGGTCACTGTCTCAGACACTTCATGTCTATGAGCCCAAATACCTGAGGGAGTATTTATACAAAGATGATGTTACAGAGTTTTAGCTTCGTACGACAGCTAAGTCTCTCTCTCGGTTCAAAATATTAAGATCACGACACAAGCAAAACCACGATAGCCAGCAACAAGTGAAACTGCAGACCAGCTTAACGCGGGTACTGGTCTCCTGCTTAATGGTTTTTAAATCAGAAATTGTCTTCTCATAGAAAGGTTGCCTTCACAACGGTTTACGAGAGCCCTCTCCACCCTAACACACACACAAACATACATGGTGCTAGTTGGCCGTTGACCCCGGAAAAGTGTTCATTCTCCCCTTTGGTAGGTCTTGTTTTTAATCCTTTAGGGAGACTAACCTCCCTCCTCACCAAACATGTCTGATGGGGGAACCAGTTTAGTCGCCGGTGACCCGACCATGAGGAAGGTAGTACTGGGTTACATGGTACCAGTAGATTATAACGTGACCTAACACAAATATGTATATATATATATATATATATATATATATATATATATATATATATATATATATATATAAAATAAAATAAAAATTACAATTAAATTTACCAAAATGATCAAAGATGCTAAAATTAAAGTATATTATAAATATTAAAGAATTAATATTTATCAAGTTATCTCAGCCAGATGTAAAAGCTCGATAAAACCAAATAGGAGATAGAGCTTATAATACGAGCAAACAGTTAATAAAATATGTTAAAAAAACACTTTGAAATGAGTTAAAAACATATTTAATCTGGAAAAGAAATACTAGATAAGTGGATAGTCCTTAATCCGCGGAGTTTCGAAGAAATACTTTCCTTCTCATCAGAGGGTAGGAATTAGCAAAATGCGGGATCGGATTTTGCATGCAAAAGTATTTGATGAAACAGCAAGTAAGTCCAAGATCTTACTTGATAACAAAAAAAAGTGAAGCAGAGGGAATATGGTGAAGAAAAAGGTGATTACACATGAATGGATTGTCTGGTGGAAGATAAATAATCCAATGGCGGTAAAATCCAAATATATAACTTCAAGAAAGTTACTTGAATTTCCATTTGCCTTCGATTTTACTTGTGCAAATGGAAATTCAATTAACTTTGATAACATATATATATATATATATATATATATATATATATATATATATATATGCATATATATATGCATATATATATGCATATATATATATATATATGCATATATATATATATGCATATATATATGCATATATATATATGCATATATATATGCATATATATATGCATATATATATATATATGCATATATATATGCATATATATATATGCATATATATATGCATATATATATGCATATATATATGCATATATATGCATATATATATATATGCATATATATGCATATATATATGCATATATATGTATATATATATGCATATATATACATGTATATATATGCATATATATATGTATATATATATGTATATATCTATGCATATATATATGTATATATATATGTATATATATATATGTATATATCTATGTATATATATGTATATATATATGTATATATATATGTATGTATATATATGCATATATATATGCATATATATATATATGCATATACATATGCATATATATATGCATATATATGTATATATATATGCATACATATATATGCATATATATATGTATATATATATATGCATATATATATATGCATATATATATGTATATATATGCATGTATATATGTATATATATATGTATATATATGCATATATATATACATATATATATGTATATATATGCATATATATATGTATATATATATGTATATATATGCATATATATACACATATATAAGCATATATATATACATGTATATATGCATATATATATGCATA
>NC_136507.1:31459376-31759376 GCF_053919585.1 Euprymna scolopes | reverse complement strand
GTTTTTTGGTATATTTTTTTGTTTTTGCTTGGTTGTCTCCCCTGTGGCCCTGCCAGGCCACTAATATCCAAATGACACGAACATTTATTTCGTTGTTTACATTTTGGAACACGTGGCGTTGGATGACGTCATATACGGTGTCACGCTTAAAAGCATTCCTTTCAGGGGTCGGCGGGATTGGAGTGCTGACTGCTGAGTTTATATACGATCAACTGATCTGACTCTAACCGTCTACGTTTTGCGTAATGAGAAGTATAATAATATAATGCCTGCCGGGGAACCGCCTCCCTGAAGTCAGTTGGATTCGAAGCGTAAATCACGAACGCTAAAAACGTGTTGACATCGCAAAGAATCAGAGCGTGTTAAACAGCAGCGTTTAGTAAAAGCTGTTTGTCTAAAGAATCCGGTAGAATGTGTTAGGAACGCCACGTGAGCGACAACAGTTAAATGTTTTCACGAAATACATGCGCACTTACAAGTTACTTTTTAAGAATTTTTAAGAAAAGGAACAAAGGTTTTTTATCTTCACGTTTTCTCACCCGGTGTTTACAAAGATTTTGCACAGAAAACGACTATTTCTTCAAATTAACGAATAAGAAAAAAAATCGCTGATCAATTTTTCTGTTCACTTGCTTATTTAAAAAAAAAAATACAATTTGAAAATAAATGAAAAAAAAAACTGTAACATAGCGCGGATGCGCGTGTGCAAATGCATGCAAAATGACGTCACCGGTAAAAAAAGAAAGGAGAAAGAGCACGTTAGAGAGGACAATCACGTTAGAGACGTGGATGACGTTCGAGAATACCTTAGCGACGTAACGAGAAGTCACACGTGGCGGAAGAATCCGGAAAAAAATGCCGTTCTATTCTTTGTCTACTTTGCCCAACACGTTGTAGACTCAGTCGCAATGTTACAGAACTCGTTCCATTTTCCAAATGACAACTCTTCGCAAAAACCTTTCTAAACACCGGGTGACGAAACTTGAAGACATCCCTCCCCCCGTCCTCCCAAAAAACGTTACCGAGATTTGTTTTTAACTAGAACGTATTTTAAGATTTTATATGGTAGTAAGGTAAAACCGCAGTTTGATGGCCTGAAAATAGGCGATAAATATTGTGTCATATTGTTGTTCTTGTTCGGAAGCATTTCGAGTTAAACTCTATGTGGCATTTATTATGTTTGAGTGCTTCTTCATTATTCGTTACTAGCGCAAAATTCTGAAGCCGAAAAAATCAGTTTTCATCAAAACACACGCACACACACACACACACACACACACACACACACACACACACACACACAATGGTATCTATTTTTTATGTCAATTTAAACTAAAAACAATGATGTCTACTTAATTATCGTGTCTCAATTAGTTAAATATACTGCATTAGTAAATAAAAACAAGAATTTAAGCTTTATCGAAAAAAAAAACAAAAAAAATAAAAAAACGCTTCGCTATATTTGTTAGGAACACCACCGGCCTTTGTTAATGAACAATTTTTGATGATGACCTGTTTGAGAACTCCTGGTGAATAAAATAATAATAATAAAGATTGTTTTTAAAAAAATCTGAAAATCTTTATGTGATTTCAGTTCAAACATTTCATAAGTAAATCCTATAGATTTTGCCGTAAAACTGACGTGTAATAACGGTGTGCCCTGGCCAAATTCTATCGTATAGCGACTGTGCTCTGGGCCTGCTGGTGGTGGCATAATATCAACTCCCTTCACTCGGACCTCGTCACTGTAAATGGTAATGGCTGGCGCGGTCAAATAGGAGTCGCTGTCTTTTAGGGTCACATTGTACCAGTAGATAGTCTAGCCGCGATTCGTTTCATAGTACTGTGGCACCACTCGGCTATGCCATTTACAGTTACGGGGTCCGGGTGGAGGAAGTTGATATTATGCCATCATCAGCAGGTCCCGAGCACAATCCTTGCGTTTTGAGTGAAGGCACCAGAGAGTTGCTGTACGACAAAATTTGCCTAGGGCATTATTTATTTGCTTCCCCGCTGAGCAAATAGGCACAAGGCCGTTTTTTTAATGTGGAGAGAGGGAGGAAGGGAAAAAGGGGACCAGCTCCCGAGAGGTGGGAAATAGGAGCTGGATAGTGAGAGCCATATGTTATATAGAGTTGCCCCTCCATAGCCCTTGAGCCCCTGGAGGGGGGGGGCATAGGCCATATACAACTTTTTGTAGATGCTTTTTGTAGGAGTTCTTTTTACAGGGTGAGGGTGCTGGCCCTAAGCTCAATCTTTCAAGAAGGTACATACAGCACCCAGCCTTCCCAAATGGTCATCTATCTGGTACTGACCAGGCTCAACGTTGCTTAACTTCGGTGACTTGGCGAGAACCGGTGTGTCAACGTGATTGTGCCGTACAGGGTTGTCCCTACATGGACCAAAAATTGCCACAAGGACAATGGTCTTTTATTGCAGCATCTCTCGGAACAGATACTACAGTTTGATCTTTTTATTTATTTGCTTCCCCACTGAGCAAATTAGGCAGGAGGCCGTTTTTTAATGTGGAGATAGGGGGAGGGAAAGGGGGATCCAGCTCCCGAGAGGTGGGAAGTGGGAGCTGGATTAGAAACTGTTGGTATGAAGGGTTGCCCCTTCAGTGACCAAGGTCAGATATGTGGGGTTACCCCTACATATGGTCTTTGCTAGTCATAGCTGGTCTTTGCTAGTTATAGCTTTGCAGTATCTGCCGGAACAGATGGTATTTATTTGCTCCCCCACCGAGCAAATTAGGCACAAGGCCGATTTTTAATGTGAGGAGTGAAGGGGAAATGGGGACCAACTCCCCGGGGAGGAGGGGAGCTGGATAGTGACAATTGGTATGAAGGGTTGCCCCTACATTGACCAAGGTCTTATATGTGGGGTTTCCTCCACATATGGTCTTTGCTTGCAGTATCTGCCGGAACAGATGGTATTTATTTGCTCCCCCACCGAGCAAATTAGGCACAAGGCCGATTTTTAATGTGAGGAGTGAAGGGGAAATGGGGACCAACTCCCCGGGGAGTAGGGGAGTTGGATAGCGACAATTGGTATGAAGGGTTGCCCCTACATTGACCAAGGTCTTATATGTGAGGTTGTCCATACATATGGTCTTTGCTGCAGTATCTGCTGGAACAGATGGTATTTATTTGCTCCCCCACCGAGCAAATTAGGCACAAGGCCGATTTTTAATGTGAGGAGTGAAGGGGAAATGGGGACCAACTCCCCGGGGAGTAGGGGAGCTGGATAGTGACAATTGGTATGAAAGGTTGCCCCTACATTGACCAAGGTCTTATACGTGGGGTCGCCCCCACATATGGTCTTTGCTTGCAGTATCTGCCGGAACAGATGGTGTTTATTTGCTCCCCCACTGAGCAAATTAGGCACAAGGCCGTTTTTAATGTGAGGCAAAAACCAGCTCCCCTAAAAGTAGGCAAAAAGGGGGCACTCTGGTTACCAAAAATAATAATTGTCCCAGTATAGAGGCTTTCCCCTCCATTGACTGGTACAAATTATCTAAAGTGCAGTATCTGCCGGAACAGATACTACACTTTGATCTTGTCCCGAAGGCCACAAAGGTCGACGTAAATTTGTCTAGGGCACACACGAACCGTGGACGCTTATTGCTGTTCCTCTTCATACGTTTTTACACAATGTTTTATTATTATCTGGATTCTTCGGACTATTGCTCTTATCTTGATTGCTCATTTGCACAACGTTTCGGTCGATGTAACCTTCGATCTTCTCTTGGTGTATCTTGTCAAACTCGAAATAATTACTCAGAAAAAAAAAAAAAAATTGTTCTCCACTCTTGTCGAATTTTTCTAACTCGGTAATCTGCACGGAATTTCGAAAGGAACCCTTCATTTAATCCACCGGTGTAGCATTGCTCACATTCCGTCGGCCATGACTAGATAGAAGTCCTCAGTTCGAAATGACTTGTGGTGTAGTGGATAAAATACTCGGTGAAATTCATTTGTAAGTTACACTCTTCTGGAGATTCGAGGTTCAATACTCAGTGCAGGCAACACTCAAAACAACAACTGCGAATTATTTATAACTTCTATCTATGACTGACAGAACGAGAACATCTGATGATTAAATAAAGGGGTCCATTCGAAATTTCGTGCAAATTACCGCGTTCAACAGAAAGATTCCTGAGTTCGACATAAGTGGAAAACAATTGCTTTTATTTTTAGTTATTGTTTAACTATTTAAAACTATACTAAAGTTAAAGGCAGTTGTATTATTAATTCGCACGCCGTCCAGTGTTTTCTGTTAATAAAATACGCTTAAATATGATATTTTAATTCATGTAGATTTAGTATTTATTATCATAGAACCAATTCTCTATTGATTATTATATTGTACCCATTATATATAGTTCTGATTTCAAAAATTTATATATATATATATATATATAGAAATAAAAATTACAATAAGTTTACCAAGGTAATCAAAATGGTAAACTTAAAATATATTATAAATATTAAAGAGTTAATATTTACAAGTAAAGTAATCTCAACTAGAAGTAAAAGCTCAATAAAACCGAAAAGGAAATAGAGCTTATAATATGAAAAAATGATTAATAAAACATGTTAAAAGACATCTTGAAAAAGAGTTAAAAACATATTTAATTTTAAAAAGGAAGCACAAGATAAGTGGATACTCCTTAATCCGCGGAGTTTCGAAGAAATACTCTTCTTCTCATCAGAGGGCAGGAATTAGCAAAATGCGGGATCGGATTTTGCATGTAAAAGTATTTAATGAAACTACAAGTAAGTCACAGATCTTACTTGGTTAAAAAAAGAAGTGAGGTAAGGGGAATAGGAGGTAAAAGAAAAATGATAAAAAAAATTTCACATGAATGGATAGTCCGGTGAAGGGTAAAAAATCCAAGAATGGTAAAATTCAAACACGGTCGAATTAAAAATTTCCAATCCAACAGGTAAGTTCCAAATGGTCCAAAATGATCTAAAAGGCAGAATTCCTTGGAAAAATGACAATTTTTTTTGTTGCCTTTTGGGTCATTTTGGACCATTTGAAACTTACCTGTTGGATTGGAAATTTTAATCATTATTTTTATTATTATTATTATTATTATTATTATTATTATTATTATTATTATTATTTTATATTATTATTTTTATTATTATTTTTTATTATTCTTATTATTATTTTTATCATTTTTATTATTATTCTTATTATTATTTTTATTATTATTTTTTATTATTATTATTATTATTATTTTTATATTATTATTTTTATTATTATTACTTTTATTTTTATTTTTTATTATTATTATTTTTATTATTATTATTTTATTATTATTATTATTATTATTTTATTATTATTATTTTATTATTATTTTTTATTATTATTTTATTATTATTATTATTTTTATTATTATTATTTTATTATCATTATTATTTTTATTATTATTATTATTTATTTTATTTTTATTATTTCTTATTTTATTATTATTTTTTATTATTATTATTTTCTTATTTTTTATTTTTATTTAATTATTATTATTATTATTATTATTATTATTTATTATTATTATTATTATTATTAATTTTATTATTTCTTCTTATTTTATTATTATTTTTATTATTATTATTATTATTATTTTCTTATTATTATTATTATTTTATTTCGATTATTATTATTATTATTATTATTATTATTATTATTTTATTTATTTATTTATTTTTGTATATTTGTCCAGAATTCAAGCTAATAAAAACAGAATACAGAATTTGTTTTATGATGTAGTATCCGCCACTAAACGAAAATATTATATTCCAAAAATCATGAAAAAGATCATCAATTTTTATGGTTAAGCGAGGATGATGCGTTTCGATCTGCCATCTTTAAAATTAATCATTGCTTATTTCCTCCTTAACAACCTTTCCAGAAATAAAGATCAAAATCAGTTATGTGATGGCTATGATTAATAGTCAATCAATCAAAACTCGTAAAAAATGATTTTTTTATATTAAAAAAACAAAAAAAATACTTGAGCAATTGAAGTGATTTTTAGAATATGACATTTTCGGTTTGTATTACTGTACACATAGATTCGAAAAAGTTGTCAAAAAACAAATATATAACAAATAAATGTTATCAAAGGCAAGATAGGTTACTTTTCTACCTAACTGGATATAATTGTCGTGTTTTTATTCAATTTAACATGTTTATTCAGCTCAAAAAGCATACAGTGTTTACCGATGTATTGGAAAATTCAAAATGGCGGCCGACTCTCTCTTTAACACGGTAAGTTCGGAAAAAGGTGTTATAAATAATAAACTAGACAAAATACTATTAAAAAAACACCGAATATATGTCAAGTTATGTCACGGTAACATATAGTGAGCAAATTTCTAATAGTATTTTGTCTAGTTTATTATTTATTACACCTTTTTCCGAACTTACCATGTTAAAGAGAGAGTCGGCCGCCATTTAAAATTTTCCAATACATCGATAAACACTGTATGCTTTTCGAGCTGAATAAACATGTTAAATTGAATAAAAACACCGATGTATTGGAAAATTCAAGATGGCGTCGGACTTCCTCTTTAACACGGTAAGTTTGGGAAAAGGTGTTATAAATAAAAAACTGGATAAAATACTGTTAAAAACCCGCTCAATATATGTTACCGTGACATGGGTTGACATATATTCGGCGGGTTTTTAATAGTATTTTGTCTAGTTTATTATTTATAACACCTTTTCCCTAACTTACCGTGCTAAAGAGGGAGTGAGGCGCCATCTTGAATTTTCCAATACATGGGTAAACACTGCATGTTTTTCGAGCTGAATAAACATGTTACATTGAATAAAAACACAAAAAATTTATCCAGTTTGGTAGAAAAGTAACTTATCTTGCCTTTGATAACATTTATTTGTTATATATTTGTTTTTTGACAACTTTTTCGAATCTATGTGTACGGTAATACAAACCCGACATTTTCGTTCCATGACGGGTACGCACACTACGCCATAAACTTTTTTTCTTCTTCAATTCGGTTGAATTAGTGGATTTGCACCTTTTGTTTTGTTTTTTTTTAATTTACAATTAATCTCAAAATATCAAAAATGCAAAAGCATTTAAAAATCCTGTTTGAAGAAATGATTTTAATTACGACATTAAATCCACCCGAATTCATTATCGTTTCTTGGTAAAAAAAAAAAAAAAAAAAAAGTCAGCCATTTTAATCTTTTGTTAATGGTTTAAAAAAAAAAATTTTAAGGGAATTTTGTCGAATAAACGGTCATTTCTGATTTTAAAATATTTTGTAAATTCTCATGTATTAAAAGATTGGATGTTTTGAAAGCTGTTTACAATTATCTTGAACTTTTCAGCTTTAAGATGGTTGACATTAAAACTACATTATCTTCACCAACTTAGTTATAGTTTTCTAACAATTTGTGGCACTTGTGCATTATATAATTCTGGTGGCCATGTTGTTGGTTTTTGTGTACACATCGAATTTTTGCGCGCGTACGCAAAAAGCTTACATGACCACCAAAAGAATACATTGGATAAAATAATATCATGGAACTACTTGTCGGCGACAATTTTAAACGTAATACTCGTTCAAAACAGAGCCGATTACATCTAAAAATCAACTTTTTAAAAATAAGTTGTTTGTTGGTGCTCTAGTGCATATTGACCTTATTATTTATTTATTTTTTTTTTTTTTTGCAGTTCAGCAGTATATAGGCAGTAACAGTAGTACTATGTAAGCCCGGGTGAATGTATGAAATAACCAGTTTCCGGGCCTTGCTAATGTATTGCAATAACAGCAGCGAGGCCCGGGAAGATGTATAAAATAACACAACGCTTCTCCCTTTTCAAACATTGGTCTTTTGCGAATGTATGAATTAACACTTGCCTTATTGCTATTACTACATACATTCGATCTAACAGTGTCACGTACGTCTTTGTTAGATCGCCTATCTTTAACGAGGTATTTTTTTCTTTCTCAAATAATCAATAACTCATCGAACAAGCGCTGAAAACAGTAAGCAAAAAAAAACAACTTTATTTCATTTTATTTTTTTAAAAGAAATAATAATAGAATAATAGAAAACAATCGACACATTTTTAGTTTTCGTACATTGTACGTTTATCATATTAAACTGGTCGCACAAGTTTGACACACCCATTTTTTTATACATTTTCAGTTTTCCCCAACATTAAATTTGTCATAAAGGACACGACTAAAACACAGTTTTTTGCATGTTTATAATTTATGATGAAATTAATTAGGAACTAATAGAGTGACCCGGCGTTTCCCGGGATTGAATATGGAATCATATATTCTTTTGCGCGGGCGGTCGGTCGGGTGTGTGTGTGTGTGTGTGTGTGTCCCACCTAAAAACCATATTACTTTTTGCTACTTTTGCAGAATACGGACCGTACTATTTTTTTTTTTTTTTTTTGATAGAATTTTCAAGTTAAATTTAATTTTTTACGTTATCTTTTGTTTTTACTAAATTGTTAGGTGAAAGTACAAAATAGTTACAAAACGCCATTCCTCTCCTCATGTTAAGAATGGATTTCTGAATTATTATTATTATTATTATTATTATTATTATTATTATTATTATTATTTCAGCACGGTCCGTAAACTGCATAAATAATTATTTTTTTTTATTATTTTTTACATTTCATTGGGTTAAATTTTGGATGGGGGGGCCCAAAAACTTGCTCAGCATTGATTTGAGAGGGAAATGAAATGACATTGATTGAAATAAATATCGGTAAATTTATAGTCTCTACCCACCCCACCCCCTTTGCGGCACACTCGGCGTTTCTTGGAAATCGATTAGAATACTTCGGTATTTCTGCTTTAAGCCTATTTCAAGTTATATAAATTCTCTTTAAAAAAAAAAAAATCTCCTTCAAGAACGGTAATAAAATGTGTTTTCAATCGATATTTATTCAATAATAGACCAGTTTTCCTACCTAGCAAAAATGGACACGTTTTCCATGAACGAGTTTTCTTAAATTCTAAATGAGAGAAGGGGCATAAAAAGCACTTGCTACTAAATGGTAATAATTAAAATTTAATCATTAAATGAAACGGCCCTTCTCCGTTATAGTAGCGAAATTAGAAAATTGAAATATTGAATTTCAAGTAAACACAATGGTATCTACTCAAATGTCATGTCTCAGTAATTAACATATCCAAAAATTACGAAAAACGATCTGGTAGAAAATTAATTTTTAATGAAAATTGTTTTTGAATAAAATTAGCGAAAATTAAGTTTTACTAAATAGGCCAAGGATTTTTAGTTTTCATGAAAATAATTACCTCCTTTTTGTTACGATTCGAACTCTTTTTTTTTTTTTTTTTTTTGACAGAACTCAATTTTCGCTAATTGTGTTCGAAAACAATAGTAAAATTTTACGACGTGCCCCAGTGTAGTATAAACACCCCAACCTCCCCATGTTAAGAACGGCTTTCGGAATACCCCCCCCCCAACCTCGAAAGTCGTTCTTTACATGGGGTGGTTGGGGGTGTTTATACTACGCTGGGGCACGTCGTAAAAATACCAAAACAATTTCGATGAATAATTAATTTTCTACCTTATCGTTTTTCATAATTTTTGGATATGTTTACGACTGCGATATGACTTTAAATGCATTATTTCGATTTTCGAACTTCGCTATTATAACGAAGAACCAACGAAACATTGCGTTCTAATTTCCAAATGAGAAGTTTGTTTTTTCGTACATTAGGTACCTCCAAAACAATGTGACAAAAAGAAAGCATGATTCTGTGACGTCAGACTTGTGTTAACTATACGAACTATGGAAAAGCAGAAGCGACTTAATGATTTTTTAAGACCTTTGTTTATCTTCTTCAAACTGCAAATTAATCTTTGTTACAATTTTGTTAGGTTTTAAGATTTACACAGTTTAATGATTAATAATATTATAAACATTTGTATATCAAATATGAAATACGGTTTTACTGAATGTTCATTTGGTTAACTACCGGCTTCCATATTTTGTTCGGTAAAAAGAGACAAACAAAATATGAGGGAGGGGGGCCTACAAAATGCTTAATATGTGTGCAATATTATTTTCAAATCGGTTTTAATTTGGAGATAAAATCGCTGATAAGAGCCATGTTTATATAAAAACTTAATATTTAAAAAAAATTTAAACACAATTAATTAAAAATCTATGTTGTAACGGAACATTTTGAAATAATGGAACTTTAATCGTTTTAATCTTTTAAAAATTAATTAATGTTTACAAAGTTTCTTTTTCTTGACAATTCGACTGATTATAGTATAGTCGAAAAAAATGCTATTAAAAACATAATATTAAATTATATCATTTTTTAATTACAACTTCAAGGTAAGTTTTTGTTCAATACGGGTATTTAAATTAAAAAAAATAAATATGTTTTACTTGTTTGAACTCTTATGTTTCATAATAAATAGAAATTTCGATAGATTTAAATATATTTACGAAAATATAGGTACGAAAAGAGATTTAAAAAATATATATATATATATATATAACAAATAAATGTTATCAAAGGCAAGATAAGTTACTCTTCTACTTATCTGGAAAAGATTTTAGTGTTTTATTTAATGTAAAATGTTTATTCAGTTCGAAAATCATACACTGTTTATCAATATATGTGAACAAGACAAATGGCGGCGAACTGACTGTTAAATACGTGAAGTTTGGAAAAATGAGTTAAAACGAAAAAATTTAATACAAAATACTGTTAGAAACCCATTAGATATACGTCACGGTAACATATATTGGGTGGGTTTCTGTATTTTGTATATCAGCCGACTGATGAAGTCCGTCTCTAGCTTTTAGCTGTTTATTTTAAAGGAGTTTCTGAGTTTGCATTGGTTTATTACTTTCACATATACATGTTATTTTAGGGGAGGTTGTAACAATTTTCATTGATTGAAAATACTTTGACTCAACAGGTTCCTGTGAAAACTTACTTGCTTTTGGAAGTGATAATAGAAGCAAATCCAAATAAAGCAGAGAAAGAAAGAGGGTAGGATATTAGAGCCATTTGCTTTTTAACATTTTTCAGAATTGTTTCGCAATTCAGTTCTGCTATAGAATTATTTAGACTTCTATTTTCATCTTGGCTGTTATTTTATGTGTAATGTTGTAATTACATGTTCATTTTAACACGGATTTACACGTCGCATGCAAAGACAGTCATAAATGGACAAAAAAGGAAATAATTTTGACTCACTTTTTTTGTTAGTTGAAAGAAAAGGCATTTATTCATGGTACTTTCCAAAATAATGCATTGCATCTTGTTTTAAAAGTCTCTTAGTTCACCATGTCATTTACAAAACCTTGCCGTCTCACCACGTCCTCTCCAATCCCACACACCATACATGAGGTTTTTTTTTATCTTTCTTTTTCTTTCCGCTGCTATGTCTGCAGTTTGCTGAACAGCACACGGTTGTCTGACCATTTTTGTTGTTCAAAGTTTGGATTGCGTCTTGTTTTAAAAGTTCATTTAATGATATTGTCCTATTGAACAACCATGGCCGGAAACTTTGTTGAGCTGTGTCCACAAGCATTGAACCATCCGGATTTGCATTTTGAGGGTGTTGGCAAGGGTCCTATTCTCATAACTTGGATCGATAGAGAGTATGAGTTATACAGTGGTGCATATCCGATCTCGCTCGCTGAACATTGTGTGCTTGTGGACACAGCTCAACAAAGTTACCGGCCACGATTATGGTCTTTGGTGTGGTTTCAAGTGACAGCCACATCATGCCACCTCACATCGTCAAAGTCGGCTTGAAAGTCAACACTAAAGTGTACCTGGATGTGCTGAAGAGAGTGGTGATCCCCTGGTGCAATCAGACTCTGGCTGTGGCAGCAAGACTCGGTGCCAGCCCACAAGTCCAAAGAGACCCAGGCTTGGCTTCAGAAGGAGTGCTATGACTTTGCACCCTTTTCTCACTGACCCAACCCCCTCTTCCCTCGACCTAAACCCGCTGGACTACTTTGTTTGGTGATACATGGAAAACATCATCAACATGACTTCTCACAAACACAAAGCCAGCCTGATAGCCGCCATCCACCAAGTATTCGCCGAGCTCCTATCGGCACTTATGGAAAAGGCATACTCCCAGTTCTGGACCATACCAAGGCAGTGATTGAAGCTGAAGGCGGCTACATTGAATAGATGTTATAATCAAGTTACTTGGATTGTTTTTTTCAATAAAAAATTTAAAATAAAGCTGTAGTGTTATTTTCTTTAGGGCGACAAATTTATCATTCCATCCTGTACTATTTATAATTACTAATTCCCGTATTTTATTTAATCCTATACTAGGCAAATGTCACGATGTTACAATATGTGCAATTGTAACGGTCATAAATAAAGACTTGCTTTCACTTCTGGAGAAATGTCCCTGCTAAGTGATTTGGTTACACACATCATGTTGTGAAAATGACCAATCAGCATTTATATCTGATCTACCTCTGCATTCCATGTTTAAAAAGGATGTGTCCTCTATAGTATTAGACCTGACGGAATGGTTAATTGTAGGTATTGACCGTTTCATACCCTCTAAAAAGTTTCAGCAAAAACCTTATAGCCAGCCATGGTTCTCACCAGAATGTGCTGCTGCCATTGCGCATAGAAATCACTTTTTCCACTGCTTCAAACGTAATAGATGTATGGAAACTAAAGCCGCTTTCAGGACTGCCAGCAACCATTGTAAGAGAGTAATAAAGAACGCAAGAGAGTTGTATGCTCAATCTGTTAAGTCCAAAGTAGCTGAGCAGCGGCTTGGTTCCCACCAGTTTTGGCAAATAGCAAACAGAATCCTGAACAGAAGCGTGTGCTCCATCCCAACTATTATCAATGGACCTGAGGTAATCTCATCAGCATCAGACAAAGCCAAACTCTTTGTCAAGAACTTTGCAGCTAATTCTACCCTTTGCGATCAAGGCCGCCAACCCCCAATAGTTCCTCCTGTATCAGAAAACACGCTATGTGATATACGTATATCTGTGCGTGATGTTGCCAAGCTAATCAAAAACCTTGATTCCAGTAAAGCAACTGGCCCTGACGGTATTCCAATTATAGTACTCAAAAAACTTCAACCTGAACTAGCGCCCATACTTACAAAACTGTTTAAACGTTGTCTTAAGGAGAATAGCTTCCCATCTCCCCGGAAAATTTCATCAGTATGCCCTGTATTTAAGAATTCAGGTGATCGCTCATCCCCCTCTCAGTACAGGCCAATAAGTCTCCTGTGCGTCAGGAGTAAGTTGCTAGAATCTGTGTTAAATACAGAAGTAATCAACCATCTCAACAAAAATAACCTTCTTAGTGACACTCAATATGGTTTCCGTTCTGCTAGATCTACAGCAGATGTACTTACAGTTATATCGCATGGGATTAGCAAATCTCTCGACGGTGGCAATCTTTCTAGGGCAATTGCTCTTGATATATCTAAAGCCTTTGATAGGGTATGGCATAAAGGTTTACTTCATAAGATCGCTAGCTATGGTATAGCTGGAAAAGTCTTCTCAATTATTAAATCATTTCTTTCTGATAAGTTCATAAGAGTAGTAGTTGAGGGGCAAAAATCAGAAGCTCACAGTATTAATGCCGGTGTCCCTCAGGGGTCCATCCTGGGCCCAACTCTTTTCCTGATCTGCATTAATGATCTTCCAAATCACATCCTTACATCATTTCTAGACATTTATACTGACGACACTACCATTTATGGTAGCACATCTAAGACAGTAAACGACCAAGTTCTCTCCAATTCTCTCTCCTCTGATCTTGAGCACGTGGTACAATGGGGAAAGGAGTGGCTGGTTACTTTTAATGCATCTAAAACCAAGCTTCTCTCTTTACATCATCAACATTCTGATCCACATCTGGCATCAATTGAAATGAATGGCTCTCGTCTTCAGGAGGCCTCAAGTTTTGACAAGCTTCTGGGCTTGACCATTACTCCTGATCTTAAATGGAACACGTACATCAAATCTGTTGCCAAGGCCGCTGGAAAAATGGTCGGATCTTTCTATTGATCCGGTAAATATCTCACTGCTGATGCAATTCTCTATCTATATAAGAGCCAGGTACGTCCAAGGATGGAATACTGTTGCCACATCTGGGCAGGAGCTGCTAGAAAGGACTTGTCCTGCCTTGAAAGAGTTCAAAATAGACTTCGTAGCCTCGTAGGAGATGTCCTTTTCTCCTCCTTGCAACCTCTATCTCACAGAAGAGATGTTGCGAGTTTGTCTCTGATGTATCGTTATTTTCATGGAAAGTGTTCAACTGAGCTTCAATCTATGGCCCCCCCCCTCGCCAAACTTTCACAAGAAACACTCGTCTAGCTGTAAACACTATCAATAATTCCCCCCACTCTTTATCTGTGCCTAAACCTAAATGTAGATTCCATGAACAAAGCTTCTTTCTTAGAACTGCACGCCTGTGGAATTGTCTTCCGTTTTCCTGCTTTCCGACTGACTACAATATGGTTGTGTTCAAGTCTAACGTAAATAAGTTCTTGATGAGCCGTTCCATATAAGTTATCAAATTTACCAAATTTTCATTACTAATGATTACTATATTGTCCAATCTCTACTGTACACTCTTTAACCCTTATCCTTGAGTGGCCTCTTGGCCTTGATAATGTAGTGATGCCTATGTAAAAAAAAAAAAAAAAAAAAAAAGAAAAGCTTGCAGAATGCATTGATTTTATCTGTCTCCTGAAGAACTACTTCAGCCTCTTTGGGAATTATTGTAGGTCTGCAGAGAGAACTGTGAAAGCAACCAGAAAAGATGTCCCATCTCTTTCCTATCCCTTTCCACTGGGCGTACAAGCATCGACTATCTTCACCTAAAGATAACTGCTGGCTTTCTGGAGCCCAAATAACATCCCATACTCTTGCATAATTTGACCCGAATTCTCATGAATTCCCGTCAAGCATGGATCGGGCGAGATCGGCAATCATCGGTGTCAGCCGAACGTTGTTTAAATGTTGAAACACTAACTCGACTTCTTATTTTATTTATTTAATTTTTTTTTCTGTTATGTTTTTAGTAATTTTTAAGGTGATATTAAGGGGGCGAGGGTGACTTTTTATTTTCTGATTAGTTATTTATTATATATTTTTTTTAATTGAATTTTTGGGAGTTTGATTAGCCAATGAAAAAGCGCTATCTAAATGGAAGCAGACGACATTTGAATTGGAAGAAAGCGACTAAACCAACAATTAAAAAAAAGCAAAAAAAAAAGCTGACAAACAAATATATTTTCAAACTTGCCAAACAGAAAAATGACAAGCAAGAATCTATACATGTTAGAAAAAGAAATGAAAACATTGATGCAGACAATCTCATATTGTCAAGAGAAGAAATTGCTGTCCCCAAAAAATGAGGTGTAAAACCGCAAATGTTTACTTAAAACAAAGATAGCGCGTAAAGGATGGTTTCTCCTGGAGATGTACAAATGGACAGCGCCACCAAAAGAATTTGACCGAACAACAAGTCTTGAAAATAAAAGAAAAACAAGAAAAAAATACGGTTACAAAAAACAAAACAAACAAAAAAAAATTTGTACTTACTCCTAACAATTATACGGTTAAAAAATCTTTTGAGAAAAAAAACAAAACTTTTTGTTGATAAATATTTTGCAAAAAAAAAAAAAGAAAAATTAAATACTAAAATAAAATAAACATATTTTCATTTTGTAAGGTAGTTTTTTTTTTTTTTGTTATTTTTTATTATTTGCATTTGTATTTTTTGCGTTTTTTTTTTTTTTTTTTTTTTTTCATTAGTCTGCGTCTGTTACGACGTTCGGCTGACAGCAATAATTGCCGGTCTCGCCTGATCCATGTTTGACAGGAATTCACAAGAATTCAGGTGAAATTATGCAAGAGTACCAAACTTCCTAACTCTTTATTTCTTCATTTGGACACTGTCCTGCATTCTTCCATCTTCACCGAATGGTGTAGGTAACTAAATAAATCCTTTCGTTACTGTTATAAAAAATGTTTTGTTTTTTCTTTTTCTACAACGGTTTTCATTACATGCTAATAATATAAACAATTTCATCTCATTAAGTTTGTCTCAGTTCTATACATTTAAGTTTTTGAAAATTTGTTTCTTTCAAATTGTAATTGCATGTGAGCCATTCAACTTCTTGCACGTCCTTTTGCAAAGTTTGACTTTCTGTACATTTCTTTTGTGTCAAGATAAAGCCTAACATATTGAATTAATTTCTAGAGTGTTGAAAGTAAGTACGATAACTCTTACCATAGACTCTTTTATGATTACCTCCCTTTACGTTGTAATCCCATAATCCCTTTTTTTCACTCCCCGCTTGCTCTTTCTGTCCTAAAAAAATATACTTCTCTTAAAACCTGTCACACACATGTTCGTGTCCGCTTTCAAATCTTCGTTCCAGTTCCTTTTCTCTTTTCACTGAAATGCAAGTCAAGATAAAGCCTAACATATTGAATTAATTTCTAGAGTAGAGTCCTTGTTTAATATTAAAATCCAAAGATATGTACAAAAAGAGATATCCAATGGCTAGCTCTGAATGAGTGACGTCACTGATATCAGAATTTTACTTTCTTCTTTGCGATAATTTTTTTTTTTACATAGGCATCACCACTTATCAAGGCCAAGAGGCCACTCGAGGATAAGGGCTAAAGAGTGTACAGTAGAAATTGGACAATATCGTAACCGTTAGTAATGGAGATTCGGTAAATTTTTTAACTTATATGGAACGGCTCATCAAAAACTTGTTTACATTAGACTTGAAGACAACCATATTGTAGTCAGCTGGAAAGCAGAAAAATGGAAGACAATTCCATAGGCATGCAGTTCTAAGAAGGAAGCTTTGCTCATGGAATTTACGCTTAGGTTTAGGCACAGATAAAGAGTGGGGGAAACTAGTGATAGTGTTTTCTGCTAGACGGGTGTTTCCTGTGAAAGTTTGGCGAGGGGGGACCATAGAATGGAGCTCAGCCGAGCGCCTGCCATGAAAATAACGATAAAGCAGAGACAAACTTGCAACATCTCTTCTGTGAGAAAGAGGTTGCTGGGAAGAGAAAAGGACATCCCACACAAGGCTATGAAGTCTATTTTGAACTCTATCAAGGCAGGATAAGTCCTTTCTAGCAGCTCCTGCCCAGATGTGGCAACAGTACTCCATCCTTGGACGTACCTGGCTCTTATATAGATAGAGAATTGCATCAGCAGTGAGATATCTACTGGATCGATAGAAGGATCCCACCATTTTTCCAGCGGCCTTGGCAACGGATTTTATGTATATGTTCCATTTAAGATCAGGAGTAAAAGTTAAGTCCAGAAGCTTGTCAAAACATGAGGCCTCCTGAAGACGAGAGCCATTCATTTCAATTGATGCCAGATGTGGATCAGAACGTTGATGATGTAAAGAGAGAAGCTTGGTTTTAGATGCATTAAAAGTAACCAGCCACCTCTTTCCCCATTGTACCACTTGCTCAAGATCAGAGGAGAGAGAATCAGAGAGAACTTGGTCATTTACGGTCTTAGATGTGCTACCATAGATAGTAGTGTCATCAGCATAGATGTCTACGAATGATGTAAGGATGTGATTTGGAAGATCATTAATGTAAATCAGGAAGAAAGTTAGGCCTTGGATGGACCCCTGAGGGACTCCAGCATTAATACTAAGAGCTTCTGATTTCTGCCCATCAACCACTACTCTTATGAACCTATCAGAGAGAAATGATTTAATAATTGAGAAAACATTTCCAGCTATACCATAGCTATACCATAGCTGGAGATCTTGTGAAGTAAACCTTTATGCCATACTCTATCAAAGGCCTTTGATATGTCAAGAGCAATTGCCCTAGAAAGGTAGCCTCCATCGAGAGATTCACTAATCCTATGAGATATAACTGTAAGTACATCTGCTGTAGATCTAGCAGAATGGAAACCATATTGCGTGTCACTAAGAAGGTTATTTTTACTAAGATGGTTGATTACTTCTGTATTTAACACAGACTCCAGCAACTTATTATGACACACAGGAGACTTATTGGCCTGTACTGTGAGGGAGATGAGCAATCACCTGAATTCTTAAATACGGGGCATACTGATGAGATTTTTCAGGGCGATGGGAAGCAATTCTTCTCAAGACAACGTTTAAACAGTTTAGTAAGTATTGGCGCAAGTTCTGGTTGAAGTCTTTTCAGTACTATAATTGGAATACCATCAGGGCCAGTTGCTTTACTGGAATCAAGGTTTTTGATTAGCTTGGCAACATCACGTACAGATATTTGTCCATCACATAGCATGGGGGTTGGCAGCCTTCGTCGCAAAGGGTAGAATTAGCTGCAAAGTTCTTGGCAAAGAGTTTGGCTTTGTCTGATGCTGACGAGATTACCTCAGGTCGATTTATGAGAGTTGGGATAGAGCACACGCTTCTATTCAGGATTCTGTTTACTATTTGCCAAAACTGGTGGGAACCAAGCCGCTACTCAGGACTTGACGGACTTAGCATACAACTCTCTTGCGTTCTTTATTACTTTTTTACAGTGGTTGCTAGCAGTTCTGAAAGCGGCTTTAGTCTCAGTACATCTATTACGTTGGAAGCAATGGAAAAAGTGATTTCTATGCGCAATGGCAGCAGCACATTCCGGAGAGAACCACAGCTGGCTGTTAGGTTTTTGCTGGAATTTTTTCGAGGGTATGAAACGGTCGATACCTACAATTAACCATTCTGTCAGGTCTGATACTGTAGAGGACACATCCTTTTTAAACATGGAACGCAGAGGTAGATCTGATATAAATGTGCGGAAGCTATCCCAGTCAGCCATAGAATCGATATACTGTACATTGGATAGGTACATCTGGGGACTTATTACTTTTCATTTTTATCTTAATTGATACAACTGAGTTGTCGGAAGATCCAAGTGGAGACAGAACAGAAGCTGAACACAATTCAGGGCAAGTTGTGAGAAAGAGGTCTAGGAGACTTGCATACTGGCCGTCAGAATCGGGAACACGGGTGGGTTCGTGAACAATCTGAATGAGGTCATAAGCAATGGAGAAATCATAACAGAACCTCCCCTCATCATTGGTCTTGTTTGAGTGAGTTAAGATATATTGAATGAATTTATTGAGTAGTCCTTGTTTCATATCTTAATCCAAAGATCTGTGAAAAAAGAGATATCCGGACTCTACTTCTGAACTAATGTCAGTTTTGTCAGACATTTTTCTTTCTTTTTAATTTTCTAATTTTTTTTTTTTGTGCAGAGTGAGTGGATGTGGTCTTTAACTGTTACAAACATGTTAAAAAAACTGCTTAAAGGTCGGTAGTACTTGGTGACAAGTAGTCTGAGATGTCGGAAATTTTTCTGTCTCTGTCTGTCCTTGTGGCCATGTCACTAGTAAGGGTGCTGGAGGTAAACGTTTGTCTGGGCTGACGTTATCCGCCTGGTAGTCAGGGACCCGAACCTTGGATTAACCACTAAGGAGGCTGTCCTATCAGGAGGCGCAAAGTACTAGGACTGCTGTATTGCCATTTGGTGAGTGGATCTGGACCATGCAGTAGTCTCTGGTGGGGCCTCTCGATGCCATACTAGTGGGTAATTGTTACGGCTTTACCTTTTCATGTGCTACGAAAAAAAAAAAAAATTCCTGTCTTTTTCTCTCTTACTTTCCCTCTCTGTACTGCTCTAACCAAGTATGCCGACCTATTCCACAAATCCCCAAACCTCAACATGAAATATATCCAGAATAAAAACTCGATTAAACCTAGAACCCCATCTTTCAACGTAGACCCCTACTACCAGGTCTCCTTCTCCAACATCAGGGGTCTACGTTCCAACCTTCCAGAAGTTGAAACCGAATTACAGGAGACGAAACCGGACATATTATTTCTAAGTGAAACTGGAATAGGACCGACCACTACCCTAGACGAGTTCATAATTAACGGATACTCAAATTTAACAGCTAAATCTGACCCCCAAGATCGCCATGGGCATGGAATATGTGCCTACATTAAGGATGGCTTCCCATGTGGCAGGGATATCTCTAGAGAAGATCCTAATTTACCCTATGTGTGCTTCAGGGTTGCACTTGCTAACACCACTGCATTTATATTTGCCCTCTATAGGCCCCACAACAGCGGAGTTACTATCTTTAAGAGCATATCTGAGAAAATTGACCACATACTGTCTTCACATCCCTCGGCTAACATCCACATATGTGGTGATTTCAATGTCCATAACGTGGAATGGCTGACCCATTCAAATAAGACAGATGACGAGGGAAGGTTTGTCATGATTTTGCCATTGCTTATGACCTCACTCAGATTGTTCGCGAACCCACCCGTGTGCCCGATACACCCGGTCAATATGCAAGCCTCTTAGACCTTTTTCTCTCAACTTCCCCTGAGCTATGTTCATGTTCTGTTCATTCTCCTCTAGGATCCTCCGACCACTCCGTCGTATCAGTTAAGATAAAAACGAAATGTAAGAAGCCCCCAGACGTACCCCTCCACCGTACTGTATACCGATACTCTATGGCTGACTGGGATAGCTTCCGTACATTCATATCTGATTTACCTCTGCACTCCATGTTTAAAAAGGATGTGTCCTCTATAGTATCAGAACTGACCGAATGGTTAATTGTAGGCATAGACCAATTCATACCATCTAAAAAATTTCAACAAAAACCTAACAGCCAGCCATGGTTCTCCCCAGAATGTGCTGCTGCTATCGCGCACAGAAATCACTTTTTCCATAGCTACCAATGTAATAGATGCACTGAAACTAAAGCTGCTTTCAGGTCTGCCAGCAACCACTGTAAAAGAGTAATCAAAAATGCAAGAGAGCAATATGCCCAGTCTGTTAAATCCAAGGTAGCTGATCAGCGACTTGGATCCCACCAGTTTTGGCAAATAACAAATAAAATCCTGAACAGAAGTGTGCGTTCTATACCAACCATTATCAATGGACCAGAGGTCATCTCGTCAGCGTCAGACAAGGCCAAACTATTTGCAAAGAACTTTGCAGCTAATTCTACCCTATGCGACGAAGGCCATCAACTCCCCATATTTCCTCCTATAACACAGAACAAGCTAGGTAACATACAAATATCCGTGCAGGAGGTCGCTGTACAGTTTGCGTTAAGCAAGCTGGTTTCCCAATCCGACAGCGTGTCGCCGTCGATGAGTGTAAACACATAATGGCGATTCGCCTCTTCTTTTATAAGGGGGATAACTCCACTTATGCCAAGTCTGAGCGAAAGGGCGATAACTCCTTTCTGGCCTCTACATGCCCCTCCCCCTCGTGACCACAAAAGCAAGTTGTTGTGGTCATCCTTTATGTGGAGAAATACCCGTGCGACTTCCCCCGCATTTGCAGCGACAAACCCCTTGGGGCTCTCGTCCTCCGACTTGACGGTTCCCTTAACGGAGGACGACTGTATTTTTGGGTATTTCCTTCCGTGGTATCTTCCACTTCCATTTCTTCCTCATGCTCGCTTGGGGATTCCGTGTCGGCGTGTTGTTCCACCTCCATTGCCTCCTCCGGAGGTTGTTCCTGTGGGGTCTCCACATTTATAGGTGGGTTCGGGATTTCTTGTCTGATGTTACGAGGGCCATCCACTACCGGGTGTATTCTACGGAGAAACCGACGGTTGCGCAATGTCACTCGATTGCTTCCATCGACCCGGACTTCGTACTGTCGGTACCCCTGGGTCTCCACGATTCTCCCTGTCTTTGTCCATTGACGTGGGTGGTTCCCGTCCTGGTTCTGGATCTGGACGTAATCTCCTACCTGGAGTTCCCGGAGTGGGCGACTATGTTGGTTGTAATACTGCTCGTTCCTCATATGTCTTTTGGCCATTGCTACTTCCCTTAGTTTGCCTATTTCTGTCCACTGTTTTCGAACCTGGTATTTGTCCCGCAGGACAGGAAGGTGGTCTTTAATGATCCGACCATACAGCATCATGGCCGGGGACATGTCCAGATCCTGGACAGGCGTGTTCCTATGGGTCAGTAGTGCTCGGGCTGCCCGATCATGGCATAGGCGTCCGTAACTGTCCGTATTGTCCGCCAGTATACGTCTCGCGGTTTTGACGGCTAACTCTGCGCGGCCATTGCCTTGGGCATAATGCGCTGATGAGGTACGTTTTCGTATGCCCCAATTCCTCAAAAAGGAGTCGTATTCCTGGGATTCAAATGGTGGTCCACCATCCGACGAAATCTCTTCCGGTACGCCGTAGGTACAGAACCAAGTCCTCAAGGTATCGCACACCGTCTTGGCTCTTCCCGACGTCATTAGGGCCACTTCAACCCATCCCGTATACCTGTCTGCGTATACCATAAAGTGTCTACCCTGCATCTGGACGAAGTCAACCACCACTTGTTGGAATGGAAATTCCGGGTCTGCTGGGGACATCAAGGGTTCCCTGGGCTGAGACGGTGCGATTTCATTGCACGTGCGGCACTGGGCTCTTGTTTGCCTGATGTTAGCATCCAACCCTGGCCAGAATAGTCATTGTCTCGCATTCGCCAGCATTCCGTTCACACCCTGATGAGCGGAATGAAGAGATTCCAATATCTCTGCGCGGAGTTGTCGAGGTATTAGGATTTTGTTCCCCTTGATGATCACTCCTTCCAGGCAATATAATTCCTCACGCATAGGCCAGAAGACTCGAACTACGGTTGGGATATTGTTACGTGACTGGGGGAAGCCATTTTGAATCAGCTCTTTCAAAGTCCTGCATTCTTCGTCTGTGGCTGCCGCAGCCACAATCCTTCCCCATGTGATGGCTCTTAACGTAGTATCATTCTCGTACATCGATGTTAGGGCGGCTTTGACTGCGGTGTCAATGGATTAGTCCTGGTCTCTTGGTGGGGTGCCCGCTGGGTACCGCGATGCACAGTCAGGGGCCAAGTTGAGTTTCCCCGGTCGATGTTTTATCTTGAATTTATACATGAGTGACTTTTCCTTGAAGTTTAACAGGCGTGGGTTTTTTATATTCTCCAGGGCTCGGTCTGAAAATATCTTTACGAGCGGTAAGTGATCCACTGTAATCACCAAGTCTGGGCATCCGAGTATGAACATGCGGCATGATTCCAACCCATAGATCAGAGCCAAGGCTTCACCTTCCACTGGTGCATATCGTGATTCCGCGTCGTTGGTAAAACGGGATCCCGCCAGGATGAGTTTCCAATGGCTATCCCCACAACTCATGTTTAATTCCCCCTCACATCTGCAATGCTTTTGAAACAGAAAATACGATATCCCTGTTTTGCTGTAGTCTGTCGCGAGTCCTGTTGCTCTGTTCATTTCGAACGTTTGGATGCCTTTTTCAATTCTTTCCACTATTATTTTTTTCGACTCTTGGAATACCTGTTCCAGTGTCTCATCCCAATTAAATTTCCTGTCCTTTGTTTTCAGCAACTCTCGGAATGGGGCCATAACTTCGGCTTGTGAGAATGCATAGGAGACTTGGTTTACGAGTCCGAACCAGGACCTAACCCCAGTAATATTTGTCGGGGTGGGGAAGCTCAGGATGGCTTCAGTCATTCTTCTTGTGGGTTTGACCCCGTTCGCTGTTACTTGAAACCCTGCGAACTCCACTTCCATGTCAGCAAAGTGAAACTTGTCTGGGTTAAACACAATCCCTCTATCGGCGCAGTGGTTTATATATTCAATTGTGTGCCAGAATGAGGATTCCATTGAGTTGTTCCACAGGAGACTGTCATCTATACACCGAGTTTTTCGAGCGATGTCCATGGTGATATCGTCAAACCGACGGGTGTAGCCATCTCCTGATCCATGGAATCCTTGAGGGGCTCGACAGTACCTGTATCGACCCCATTCAGTGATGAACGTGGTGGCGTTTCGTGCAGCTGGAGACAGTGGTAAACTGTGGTAACCGTTCCACGCATCGAGTACAGTCTTCCTGGTATGTGCAGGTATTACCGAGACCTGATTGAATGGGGATGAAGTGTGGTGCGTCTCCCTCATGGTCGCCTCGTTCAACTTTTGTAAGTCCACCGTCCGCCTTGGGGATCCATCCTTTTTTGGTGTGACCACCATTCTCGAGCACCAAGTAGTTGGTGTGCCTACCGGTACGGGTTCGATTATCCCCAGTGCCACGTCACGGTCTATATCTTGTTTCACCTTTTCCTTCCAATGATGGGGAACAGGTATTGGTGTGTGGATTGCCGTCGGTGTTGCATCTGCGAGGAATTTTATTTCTAAGGGTTTACCCTTCATTACTTGGAGTGGTTGGTGTGGACAGGTATTGAATGCGCTGGCCTTGAAATGTTCCTTTAGCCATTGCTCCAATTTTTCTCTGTTAATGTCGGTTGGCTTCAATGGGATTGCTGCTGGTTTCTTCGGAGCCGGTGCTCTGCGCGGGCACCCGCAAGGAGCCGTCTCTTCTGTTTCCGCTGAGCTGCTTTGCGATAATGATGTAGGAAAATTGGATGGCAATAATTTCAGCTCCTTAAGTGCCGTTTGTGATAAGTAGAGCCCGGATGTGTTGTCAGACACATACACTGCCTGTCGTGTTTCTCTTGATCCCACCTTAATATGTAAGAACAGGACCCCCTTGATGTGTAACTGGCTATTTGTTATACCCCTTATCCGATGGGTAGTTGGAACCAAGTACCCATTTGGGTACCCGAGGAGTCCTTGAATCTCGGGGCCAACAGAGCAAGTTTGGGCTCCTGTGTCCGCGAAGGCTTGGATGGCGTGGGTGCTCACTTTCATCGGCTCCTTTGGCACCCTTCCAAAGGTCGCATGGCACTTGTTCATTACAGTTACCTCTGCTGTAACTGAGGGGGGCGGTTCTGGGGCGCCCACCTGGAACTGTTTCCCATTCCACTCAAGGTGAGGAATGTTCGCCGGTTGTCTCTCATTGTGTCTGTGAGTAGGGGTTTTATCCGTGGTGCAAAACATGAACGACTCCCCGCTTTTTATAGCCTCCGTTTTGGATCTATTAATTTTCCGGCACACCTTTTTAATGTGCCCTACTATTCCACAAAAGTGGCACTTGAGTCCCACTGCTGGGCAATCTTTCCGGTTCATCGATCCACCTCGGTGTGATGTTTTTCCGCAACCGTTGCAAGGTTTGGTGTCCCGTGGGTTCGACAGGGCCTTTGCCTCATGCATTTGTTGTACTTGATTCGACTTTTGTACCCCACATATAGTGAGAGGTTGTGTGGTATCGGAAAAGTGTGGAGTTGCTTCGTCTGTTGCCTCCAGGCAAACCAACCGTGAAAACTTTAGATCCAAGGTAGGAAGTGTAGCTGCCTCTGCCAGTACCCTTCTCTGGTGTTCGATATTTCTTAACCCTGCCATCATTTGCCCGGCAACCATATCGTCTGAGTAATTAACCTGCTGCCGGCAAGTGGGTTCGTTCGGACACTGAATACTAAATTCACAAAATTTCGCCTGGCCACGTAACCTCGATAAAAAATGGGTCACTGACTCACCCTCATTTTGCTTCATGGAGTGAAACGTTTGCCGGTGGACTTCCTTGTGTAAGCCTCGAACGGTCACCAGTCGTATTTGGCAAAGTAGGAACTCTTCTGCCGCATTGTTGAGTCGTTCTGGTCCAATGAGCTCAAAAAGTAACCTGTTCGTTTCCGGTGTGCATGCTTCTCGCAGTTCGTTTCGAATTACAGCTGGATTTTCGAGTCTGCACATCTCCTTGTACCGTGACCAGGTGTCTAAAAAGAGTGCCCATTCGCTATCTGTTGAGTCCAGACCTATAGAAGGTCGCTGCATTCTTTTTGTTTGCGACGTGTTCGCTCGTCCATGTAAGATGTCCTTCCGTAATTCGATGTTTTCTTTTTGTAACTCGACTAGTTGACGTAATAAGAGAACGTTTTCTTGTTCCATAGTGTAACGATATTTAGTCCAATGCTGCAATATAAGTATTTCACGTTTTAAAGTGACAATATGTTCGTAGCGCCATGTACAGTTTGCGTTAAGCAAGCTGGTTTCCCAATCCGACAGCGTGTCGCCGTCGATGAGTGTAAACACATAATGGCGATTCGCCTCTTCTTTTATAAGGGGGATAACTCCACTTATGCCAAGTCTGAGCGAAAGGGCGATAACTCCTTTCTGGCCTCTACAGTCGCCAAACTAATAAAGAACCTAGATTCCAGTAAAGCAACTGGTCCTGATGGCATCCCAATTATAGTATTAAAAAAGCTTCAACCAGAACTTGCTCCCATACTTACGAAACTATTTAAGCGCTGCCTTAAGGAGAAGTGCTTTCCGACTCCCTGGAATACCTCTTCAGTTTGCCCTATATTTAAGAATTCAGGTGATAAGTCATCTCCCTCTCAATACAGACCTATAAGTCTCCTCTGTGTTATGAGTAAGTTGCTGGAATCCATATTAAATAGAGAAATAGTCAACCATCTCAGCAGGAATAACCTTCTTAGTGACACTCAATATGGTTTCCGCTCTGCAAGATCTACCGCAGATGTGCTGACGGTTATATCCCACAGGATAAGTGAATCTCTTGACAAAGGCTTCCTTTCTAGGGCAATTGCTCTTGACATATCAAAGGCCTTTGACAAGGTATGGCATAAGGGTCTACTTCACAAGATTTCCAGTTACGGTATAACGGGAAATGTTTTCTCAATCATTAAATCATTTCTCTCCGATAGGCTCATAAGAGTAGTGGTCGATGGACAAAAATCGGAGGCCTGCAATATAAATGCTGGAGTCCCCCAGGGGTCAATCCTGGGCCCAACTCTCTTCCTGATCTACATCAATGACCTCCCTAAACACATACTTAAATCATTCGTTGACATCTATGCTGATGACACAACCATCTACGGCAACACATCAAAGGCTGTAAATGACAAAGTTCTCTCTGATTCTCTATCCTCTGATCTTGAGCGCGTGGTTCAGTGGGGGAAGATGTGGCTGGTTACCTTTAATGCATCCAAAACCAAACTCCTATCCTTACATCATCAACGCTCTGATCCCCAGCTGGCATCAATTGTGATGGATGGCTCTCGTCTGGGTGAGGCTCCGTGTTTTGACAAGCTTCTGGGTTTGACCTTTACTCCTGATCTGAAATGGAACACGTACATCAAGTCTGTTGCCAAGGTCGCTGGAAAGATGGTGGGATCCTTCTACCGCTCCAGAAGATATCTCACTACTGATGCTATTCTCTATCTATATAAAAGCCAAGTACGTCCAAGGATGGAATACTGTTGCCATATCTGGGCAGGAGCTGCTAAAAACAGCCTATCCTGCCTTGACAGAGTACAAAATAGACTTCGTGGCTTAGTGGGGGATGCCCTTTTCTCTACCCTGCAACCTCTCTCCCACAGAAGAGACGTTGCGAGCCTGTCCTTGTTTTATCGTTATTTCCATGGCAGATGCTCGTCTGAACTGCAATCTCTGGTGCCCCCTCGCCAATCTTTCACGAAAAACACCCGTCTAGCTGGATCCACTGTGAAAAATTTCCCCCACTCTTTATCTGTGCCTAAATCAAAACGCGGATTCCATGAACAAAGCTTCTTTCCTAGAACTGCTCGTCTGTGGAACTCTGTTCCGTCTGCCTGCTTCCCTCCGGACTACAACTTGGATGTCTTCAAGTCCAATGTTAACAAATTCCTAATGAACCGCCCCCTTAAGTAAACACTTCAGCAAATCTCCTCACTCAATTAATGTACTTGCAATAACCCTTATCCCTGAGTGGCTTCCGGGCCTTGATAAGTGGTGATCACTGTGTAAAAAAAAAAACAAAAAAAAAAAACATGTATCTTCGCCACTCGCGTTCTATGGCTAAATAAATCCTCTCGTTATTGTTCTAAAGAAAAAAATACAAATTCAATCATATTTTTATTTCTTCTTTTAATAAAATATTTTTGCATCTTTAACATGTTCTAAAAACAGTTTATTCACAGTTATTAATCACCATCTCAAAAAAAAAATGACATCTAGCACTTGTCCAGTTTCCATTGCAAGTCGGAATAAGGAGAATTCTTCTCAGGGGTGACAATCGTGACAGTCGTATCATATATGAACAAAGAAGGGAGCACAAAAACAATTCATTTTTTTGTTAATTGATTTTGAAAATCTGACAATGGACAACAGTTTACAGCATTTTCCTTGATGCAGCTCACATTCAAAAAAAGGAACATACGGCCGATAGTAGAAACCTTAACTTCTGTTGATAAAATTAGATGAGTGATTTTTTTTCTTTACTGCATTTTCACCCCAAACAAGGCATGACACCACCTGGATATAAGGAGCTACTAATAGGGGTTAAATCTACAAGGGCACTATGCAGGAAGTTGAGCAGCAAGATGTCTTAACATTATACTTGAACTTCTGCATGTCAGTACAGTCAGGGAAGCCAGGACCCGAGAGGGATTTCCCAAATCTATCAGTTTGATGGAAGAAGCTATTTGAGTAGAAGGCTTTCTAACATCTAGCATAAGGGTGGGATTTTGTTGTTTGTCAAGGGTGTTTATGTCAAGAGTGTGCAAGGGCTTGGATCCCATCAGAACATTTTCCATTAAAATGCTTATAAAAAATGCAACATTTCATCAATGGAAAAAGATTGAAGTTAAGTTCACAGTGCAGGACCTATGAGATTGGCGACTCTTTTTTGAGCCTTGTCTAGGAGTGAGAGACTAGTAGCAGATGCATCAGCCCAAATATGGCAACAATACTCTATACATGGGCGAATGGTGACTTTGTAGAGGTATAGAATGCTCTCAGGTATAGCACAGTAGAGAGAACCCATCTTCTTCACAGCAGCCTTGGCAATGTCCTCGATGTTCCCTCTGAATGTTATCAATCAGGAGTCAAAACTTAGGCAGGAAAATGCCGGGATTCGACTTCTACCGAATTTGAAATATTGCACTATGTTTTTAGATTTTTTAGATAAGGATTTATAATTCATCATATTTGGATTATTCGAACTACTGTTCTCATCTTGAGTGTTATTTGTACAACATGTAACCTCCGACCTTCTTCAGTTGTATCTTATCAAAATTGAGAATCTGCACAGAATTTTAAATGGAATCCTCTATTTAATCTATAAAGTGCTCATATTGTAACAGAGCCGCTGATTCTGGTAGCAGCAGCAACATAATACATATACAAATGACCGAGCCCGTGTGCAATATGACGTCACAGTGAAGGGAAAGAAAAAGCACAGATAAAAAGGCGCACGTGGTTAAAGTAGGGATGATTCAATATGTTTCCTGATTCCGATACAATTACCGATTCCGATTCTTTATAAATCTCTAAATATTTGTTCGAGACATGATGGCCAGAAAACAACAACGAGCGACACATGGGTGACGAGAACGTCTTGAAAACACATAACGGACGAGATAAACTAAATGAACTGTTTAAAAAACAAGATGCAATGCGTTGTTGGAAATACCAAGAATAAATACCTTTGGTTGAAAAAGAAAAAAATGCTGAGTTGAATTTCTTTCCTTTTCCTTTTCTTCTGTTTCTTTGCAAGACTTTTATCTACAATATGTTGGGTCCATTAAAATGTTATGGAAGACTGTCCTGAACCGTTAAAAAGAAGGTGTACAACGTTACAACTAGTGATGGGATGATTCTAATATGTTTCCTGATTCCGATACGATTAACGATTCCGATTGGTTATAAATCTCTAAATATTTAACTATAAAATTGTTACTTTTTCCGATTACTGTAAAAAAAAAAAGAAAATACATGTTAAATGTGCAAATATTTTCCCAAATGTAAAAACACTTGTGGAGGATGATCTATATTTTAGCTTTACTGATAGTTTAAAATCAATAAATATTAATTATTTTACATTATTATCAGAAATGGAAGATTTTGAATAAAAAAAAAATTAAGTAAAAAAAAAAGATAATTAAAGGAATCGTTTTTGGCATTGCATACGGACGTACAGGCACTCACACAAAAGCAAACTATTTAATTTTTTCGGTTCTAAAATGCAATAAAACGATTCAAATTTCGATTTGAACACACGGGAAAACAGAAATTTACATTTATTCAATTTATGCTTGACCCCAAACCGTCACAATCTCCCTCGAAAAAAAAAAAAAAAAGCGGGAAATTCTTTTCTTTTTTTTTTTTTTTCCGTGGACGCTGCCGAACTGTAACCTCCCCCCCCCCCTTTTTCTCTTTCTGATTTAATTGCCCGTTGAATTGTTAAACATCTCCACAAACTTTCCGATGTCACTCTCTGTCCGTTTCTAAATAATATACAGCCGAAAAAAAGAAGAGTCAATTGTTAGTTAACCAAAGCATGCACTTAAAAAGTTATTTTTTTCCTTTTTTTTTTTTTCTTTTTGCGTTCCAATTTCATTTCTTAGTCTTCGATGCTTCAGAGATTGTACTAAAATGACGAGAAGTGGACGCGTACCTAAATGAATATCATTTCACACATGGTCAGTGTTATTTATTATTTTTGTTAAATATATATATATATATATATATATATATATATATATATATATATATATATATATATATATATATATATATATATATATATATATATATATATATATTCCCTTTTGCCGGAATTATATAAACACTAGCTGTACCTATACGGGTTCGTGTCGTGGGGGACCTGAAAAAGCTTGCCCCCCTCCTTCCTTTTTTTTTTTTCTTTTTTTTTCAATGGATTATTATGGAACAGACACTAGTTTACCAGATTATCAAAAAAAAAAAAAAAAAATCCTCAATATTTAAACAGTTGTAGAAGGTACTCAGTTTCTAATGCAACATTTTAATAAATTGATCACCCAATTTAGAACTACTCGATATTGTTTTTATGCCAAATTTTGTGAATTTAGCTTTTTTTTTTTTTTTTTAGCAATTAAGCCCCTTTTATTTTAAAAGCGAAATTAAAAAACGGCTAAAGTGCTAAAAAAAAAGGGCTAAATTTATGAAATGCGGCCTCAAAACGTCAAGTAGTTTTAAAATGTTGCATTAGAAACTGAACAACCCCATACAAATATTTGAATATTGACATTTTTTTTTATATATATAATCTGGTAGACTAGTGTCCATTCCATAAGAAACTGCTGAACAAAACTTTAAAAAAAAAAAACGAATATAAAAAAAAATAGAGAGGGGCAAACTTCTTCAGGTCCGCCTTTCACGGTTTTGGGTTTTATTATATTTATGTTTATTTTGGTACCTATGGTATTATAGATCATAATATTTTTTTTAGATAGGATTCTCAAGTTAAATTCAAGTTTTATGGTATCTTCTGTTTATTAAATTGTTTGGTGAAAATACAGAATAATTCCTGTTTACAATGCCTCCCCACGAGGACAGAGTTAGGCACCAAGGTCGTTTTTTAATGTGGAGAAAAGGAACAAAAATTTTAAACTGTCTCAGTCGTGAAGGATTTCTCCTCCACTGACAGAGAACAAGAAATTGAAGTGTGGCATCAGAACAGATACCATACTTAGATCTTGGCCCAGTTATAAAACGCCATCCCCTCTCCATGTTAAGATATGTTTCTATATAAAACCGTTATGGTTATTCGGAATTTTAACCTATTGTTCCAAGGGAGGGAACTATTTTTTACTGAAGTAGTTGAAAAAAAAATTTTTTTTTTCTTTACAATTTTTACTCAAATGTTTTGTTTAAGAAAAATTGTAATATCGCATTTTACATATTTTGAAATTAATGTTATAAAACTTTGTTACATTAAATGAAGTAGCTTGAAAAAATCGTTTTTTCTTACAATTTTTGACGTTTGTAAAGATTGTCGACAGATCTATTTTTTAAAATATGAAATGGTAATTTAAAATAAATATTTATTATTTTATCATTATTACCAGAAATGGAAGGGTTTGGTTTAAACAAAATAAAACAAAAAGCCAATTAAAAGAATCGTTTTGGCATTGGAAAACAGGCATCAATTTTTCTGATTCCGATTAATCGTCCCAGCACTAATATAAATGCCCTGAAAAAGTCAATTCTAATTAATGTTTATCAGTTTTAAAATATGCAAACGAACTTGACTTTTCTTTTTTGCTGTTTTTGTTTTTTAAGAATAGCAATATTTTAAAAATGGTAAACTTTAATCAGAAGTGACTTTTCCAGCGCATTCATATATATCCGATCAGCTCAGCTCAGCTAACAGAGAGTGTCAACAAAGAAGGATAGAACTTGATGAAAACTCCAATAACATGACAATTAAGTAATATTGTTTTTGCTTAAAAAAGCAAAAAAAATATTACTTGTCATGTCGAAAATAGTAAAATTATTAAAAGACGTGCCCCAGCGTATTATAAACACCCCAAACTTCCCATGTTAAGAATAAACACCCCCCAAACATCGAAAGCCGTTCTTAACATGGGGAAGTTGGGGGGGGGGGTCTTCCAAAAGCCGTTCTTAACATGGGATGGTTAAGGGTATTTATACAACGCTGGGGCAAGTCGAAAAAAAAATTACGAAAATTTGAGTAGAAAGTTATTCTTTTTTTTTTTTCACCCCAAACAACGCACTATTACACTTTGATGTAGGGGTTTACTATCAGGGACATAGGTTGCAGGGGCACTATGTAGGGAGTTGAGCAGCAAGATATATGTTTGCATTACACTTGAACTTCTGCATAGCTGTACTGTTGGGGAAGCAAGAACCCGAAAGGGAATTCCAAAGTCTAGCAGTTCTGAGGAAGAAACTATTAGAGTAGAAGGCATTCTTACATTTAGGAATCTCTACTGTGAAGGGGTGGGACTTTTGCTGCTTGTTGGGTTTGTTGGGTGTATTTATGTCGAAAGGGCACAAGGGCTTGTAGCTATTCGGAGCATCCAGCATTAAATTATGTGTAAAACAGGCAGAAGGATGCGACACTCTATCAGTGGGACAGAGGTTGAATCTTAGATGACAGTTCATGACCTATCAGGTTGAGGGAGAGACTAGTAGCAGATGCACTAGCCCGGATGTAACAACAATACTCCATACATGGGCGAATGGTGGCCTTGTAAGGAACAGGATACTTCCAGACTTTCTAGCATGGTAGAGAGAGCCGATCTTCTTCACAGCAGCCTTGAGAATGCTCTCGATATATCTGTTCCAACTCATGTTAAGACAAGGAGTTTGAACAAAGTACTTTCAGATAATGTATCTCTAGCCATAGCTACACTTGTCTTAATATAGAAGGGGTATTTAGTTCTCTCACACTGCAAGAACTTTTCTCTCACACTGCAAGAACTTAGACACCAGGGTCGGAAAGTGGGATTCAGAAGTCAGCACCCTCGAGGAGGGGCACTTTAACCTGCAAAAAGTGTGTTGGCATTCCCCGGTGAGGGTGCCTCAGGTGATTATCAATAAACTAACTCCTTCTCGAAGAGAGAAGGCAAAGCTTGGGAAGATGGACCTTTTAGAAATGTACAAAACTAAACTCCTGCCACAAAATCAACAGGAACCAGATCATTACAGGAATGGTCTAATCTGTTGATTTTGGGGGCCCAGGATAAAATCCCTAGCCGAGTATCAGAACAGAAACTACACTTGGATCTTAACCCAAAATTATTTTAATGTTTAGGATTATTCTGATTACAGTTCTTGTTTGCAACGTTTCATCCGATGTAACTTCCGATCTTCTTCAGGTGCTTCGTGCCGAATTAGTGAATCTTTATGCCAAACTTAATTTCAAATAAAACCTTTCATTTCATCAATGGAGATCGTTTGCTCTCATTCTGTCAGCCATAACTGACTAGAACTCTTAAATAATTTTAGTGTTTTTTACGAGAGTACCCAACGTAGTATAAACAATAAGGTTGGGGGTGTTTATTCCGAAAACCGTTCTTAATATCGAGAGGTTGAAGGTGTTTATACTACACTGGGTATTCTTGTCAAAAACAAAAAAATAAATACCCTAATTTTTCATTTTATTCTTAGTATTGTCTGTATTGAGGATTGAACCTTTAATTCCAAGAAGATTGTCACTTTGAATTGATGGTAAATTTTGACGGTGCTTATGCACTTATTAAACCATGCTATTTTAAAATAGTATTTTCAAGTTAAATTAAAGTTTTATGATATCTTTTATTAAATTGTTAGGTGAAAGTACGGAATAGTTATAAAACACTCTTCTCTCCCCATGTTAAGAATGGCTTTCTAAATAATGTTATTATGTCAGCACCGTTCAATTTGTGCACAAGTACCAATTTTTACTTTAACTGCAACTCAATATCAACCTGGTTTTCGGGTATGCTGAAAACGAATATCACATCCAAATTTGGGTAAGATAAGTAGTTTTCTGGATATTAAGACATTTTTTTCCAATGGATTACTTAATGAATTTCAGAGGCATTCACCATTCTTAAGATGGGGAGGAAAGGGTGTTTTGTAACAGGCATTAGTACTTTTCAGTTGGAAAAAACATGACCATCAGTGAAAACATAACAGACTACATTAAATAATAAACGTCTTAATATTCAGAAAACTACTTACCTGGCCCAAATTCAAATGTGATATTCGTTTCCAGCATACAAGAAAACTTTTAATTAAAAGTCGTCAATTTAAAGGTGAATGTTGAGTTGCAGTTAAAGTAAAAAAAAAAAAGTACAGAATTGATTATTACTTACCACGGGTCCAACGGAGGTTATGTCAGTTGAAACGTGAGAATAACATCCAAGATTAGAACTTTGAATAATACAAATTATCATTCTTCATCAAAAAAAAAAAGGTAAATTTTTATTTCCTTTCATCTTAACAATCACCATCAAAATGACAACTTTAACAATTTTCGAGTATGCTGAAAACGAATATCGCATTTAAATTTTTTGCAAATAGTTTTCTGGATGTTAAGCAATGTAATTCCTTATGTTATAAGCGGTGGCCATTTTTGTATGCACAAACAAAAAAATATGCATGCATTCACTTAATATTCGGTAAGCTATTTGTTTGTGGAAAATTTAAATGCGTTATTCGTTTTCAGCATACCTGAAAACCTTTTAAAGTGGTCATTTTGAAGTAAGTAAAAATTTACAAAAAAAAAATTTGAAACAGGATTTTAGAAGTTAAATTTTATGATTACGGTATCATTTAGTCATTAAATTATTAACTGAAAAATCATTTTGTTATAATTGTTGAATTAATCTTTCTTCATAAAATCATTCTGGCTTTCATCAAGTTCCGTCCTTTTTTTGTTGACATTCTCCGTTACCTGATCTGAATGCGCTGGAAAAGTCACTTCTGATTAAAGTTTACCAGTTTTAAAATATTGTTATTCTTAAAAACCAAAAAGAAAAGAACAGCCAAGTTCGTTTGCATATTTTTAAACTGGTAAACATAAACCAGAAGTGACTTTTTCAGGGTATTTTTATTAGTGTTGGAACGATTATTTGGAATCGGAATCAGAAATCGGAAAAATCGGAACATTTGGGGGTATCGGAATCGGAAAAATCGATGCCTAGTTTCCAATGCCAAAACGATTCTTTTAATTGTCTTTTTTATTTGATTTTGTTTAAAGTAAAATCTTCCATTGCTGGTAATAATGATAAAATAATAAATATTTATTGATTTTAAATTACCAGTAAAGCTAAAATCGATAGATCATCCTCCACAAGTGTATTTTGACGTTCAGGAAAATATCTCCATGTGTTTATGAAAATCAGGGGAAATGACAACATTTAAAGATTTATAAAGAATCGGAATCGGAATTGGTAATTGTATTGGAATCAGAAAAAATATTGGAATCGTGCCATCACTAGTATTTATATAAAGAGGAAAAGATATTGTTAATAAAAAAGATATATACTAATGCATATAAATTTATTGATCAATTTGCAACAAGAGACTAGAATTTGGTGTGTAGAGGTTATTTATTTATTTTTTTAATTGTATAGCTCATTGGACCCTAATTAATTAATTGATTAACTCCGATAACATAACACCTACTCCCAAAAGCGGACTCCACACCGCTACCGTCCAATCCTGTTAAAGTCCCGCTAGCATATTTAAAGTGCCATAATTACGTAATAATCCTCTGGATAATCCTCTGTCTACCCTCCAATGTATACTCCCCTCCCCGATACAAGATCCCTAAATATGCCTTTTTGCTAGATGCCTCATCCATTTATTATTAACTAGCACCCTCCTCCTCTTCTGAGGAGAAGCATTAGGCTTCGAAATGCCTGGCATAAAGAGCTTTCATAACCCCTACACACTGTATTGTATTCCCTTGCTTCAAATTGATAAATAAATCTATATGCATCAGCATATATTTTTATGTTATAAATGTCTTTTTCTTTTGTATCTAAGCTCCAACTCCATGTCAAGTATTTTATCATATCGAAAAGTTTCCATTTAAAGAATCCTTACGTACATCTTTGATCCTCTTGTATACGTATGTATATATTAGTGTTGGGACGATTAATCAGAATTGGAATCAGAAATTGGAAAACTCAGAACTTTTGGTAGATATTGGAATCGGAAAATTTTGTGCCTATTTCCCGATACCAAAAACGATTATTTTAATTCTCTTTTCATTTTTTTAGATTTTGTTTTAAACAGAATCTTCCACTGCTGGTAGTGATAGTAAAATAATAAATAACTAGCGGGACCTTTGGAAATTCCACAGGGGACCCATGCGTATGTAATATATTGATGTTGGCATACTGTAGATGTTCAGTGTAAGTGGAGACGCTCTGATATTATTGGAGCTTTTTTGTTAAAACTGCAAAAGTATTTATCTAAGCTAGCACGAACACCCGGTAAAGCTCAGTCGTAAAGTACGCTATAACATGATATTTTAATTCTTGAAGATTTCGTATATATTATTATAGAGTTAATGTTCCATCGATTTTTATATATTATAAAGTTGCGATTTTAAAAGTAAAAAATATATATCTATGTGACTTGGGTGCATTAGCGTGAATCGAAACCAAAATAAAAACTTATGAAAAAAATATATGTATATATATATATATATATATATATATATATATATATATATATATATATATATATATAACTTGAGTTCCTTCAGCCATAATCGAAACCGAAACCTATGAAGAATTTTTGATAAAATTATTTATAAAAAAATAAATGATTTAATGACCATCAACTATAGTCGAAACCGAAACCAAAACTTATGAAGAATTCTTGGTAAAATTATTTATGACACAAAATAGAAGAACAAAACAATTAAATAACCCGGATGTAAGCGTGACACACAAAAGAACACACACACACTATCATATTAATATATAGATTTTAAACTATCAGTACAAGTGTCCGTTTATGGTTGGGGGGGTATCTGGAGCCCATATAGGAATATTACTTTGATGAAATAGTTTGATCTTAGCATTGTTCCACATTTGATGAGGTACTTATTTTAATTAAAACCAAGGAAATATCTCTTGGGTGGTCAGACTTAGGCTGAAGATATTTTCAATTCTCTGTGTCTCTCCCTGTCTTTTTACTTTGTCCAAGCATCTGTCGCCTGTAATGTCTGCCATTTGTATGGACCACAAAAAACATGCGGCACAGTGCAATAAGCAATTTAATAGCATTAAATTTTGCGATATTCTATATTAATAAAACAGTAGATGCATGTCAGTTTGTCTGCATATAAATATTTAATCAATAAACTCTTAAACTACTGGTCACATAACACTAAAATTAACATGAAATAGTAATCAGATTTTTTTTTTTTTTTTTTTTTAATATTTCAAGCGATTCTCCGCTCTTTATCAGAAAATATAGGAAAATAACAAGATGTTGGAAGAAAATGGAAATTTGTTTTCTGCCTGCGTTCATTCCTTGCAAAAGTTTTTCAAAGTGTTCACATGAATTCTCTTAACCGTTTGTGAAAGAAGAATATTGTAATTTTTTTTTTAATTTGTAATGCATTAGCGTTTATTTGAACCAGCATCAACATCAAAATGCAGCTGAGTTCAATATGTATAACAAATGATTAGAAACAGAAAGGAATGTGTTGAACAAAAAAATTAGCATAATGGAAAAAAAAAATCAATATATCTATAAAAAGCGTGTGTGTGTGTCTATATTATCCTACCAAACTACTCTGTCAATTTTCAGTCTACAGACTCGAGATTTGACGTAAGGGGTAGTGAGATTTGGGAAAATCTTTTTAATCGGTTTTCAGCCAGAAATTTGGCTGTCAAGGGGTCAAAGTTCAACGATTTTACTTTTGAAAACTCAATCAAACTCCTCCACCAATTTTAGGTCTGAACACTTGAAATTTTAGATAGGTTGCTTCAACAGGGATCAAACTTTTTAGTTTGATTTGAGCCCAAAACAATAAATTTTAAGGGGTCAAAATTGGGGTCAAAGTTAAAAAAAAATTTTATCTTTGCAGTCTCTACCAAATTACTCAGCCAATTTTTGGTCTAAACGTTTGAAAATTTACATAAAGTGTATTCAGACATAGGACAAGCTTTTTAATTGGTTTTTCGCTGAAAATTTGGCTGCCAAGGGGTCAAAGTTAAAAAGATTTGACCTTTGTGGTCTCAAGTAAACTATTTAATCAATTTTGGGTCTAAACATTTGAAATTTTACATAAAGGGTATTTAGACACGCGGCAAGCTTTTTAATCAGTTTTGGGGTGAAAATTTGACTGACAAGAGGTCAAAGTGAAAGAGCTGACCTTTGCAGACTCTACCAAACTCCTCCACCAATTTTGGGTCTAAACACTTGAAATTTTAGATATAGGTTACCTGGACATAAGTCAAACCTTTTAATATATATATTTATACATATGCTTATAAAGTTATGAACAGTACATAGGCCCTGAGCAAAGCTGGGCTGAACTGCTAGTATCTAAAAAATATCTTATTTAAGCATATTTTACGACAGGGCAATGCCAGGCAGCATGCTAGTAATAATAATAATAATATATATATATATAAAGTTGCAAATAGGCTAAAGATTTTTTTATTCCAATATCGAAAAAAAAAAATTTTCCCCCAAGTTCCTTATTCCAATGAATTGTCCAAGCATGAATTATTATATAAATCATGAAATATTTTGAAAATAGGGGGGGGGGGGGAATTTCATAAAAATACTAATGGAGCCAATAATACACAAACAGTGGTATCATCGTTAAAAAGATTTTCAAAGAAAACGTTGCAACCTAGATAAGCCAGTTTTGAAATTATAACCTATAAATGATTGTAGTAAATTTTTACCATTTTTTTTTTTTTTTAATTTGCAGGAATAATATTTTTCCAAGGCTAACAAGAGCAAGATGGCAACAATGCCTTCCAAGGAGAAATTCAAGGAAATCATTGTAACGCTACTCCAAACAAAGAACCACAACTGCATCTCCCTTTCGGACACGCAATACGCAGAAATCGTAAAGACCCTAAAAAGGGTGAAAACTACCGGCCCAAAATCGTGCAAAGACTACTATCGTAAAAACCGGTTTTCGTTGACACTTATTAATGGTGAAGAACGCTTGACGAAAAGTGGGACTAATCTCGAGTTTGTTTCGACGGATGATCTGTTCGATGTCATCCACCAGGCGCACATGTTCACGAACCATGGTCGGAGGAACACCATGGTTAAGTTGTTGGCAACGAAATATGCAAACATAACACAGGAACAAGTGATGGTCTATTTGAAAATGTGTGAAGAATGTCGAATCAACCATAAATCCAAAATTTGGAAAGGTTTCAATTTGAATTTTGGTGAATCACCAGTTCCACGTGTAAGTAGCAGAGTTTTTTTTAACTTCTTTCACTGCTTTTTCGTTATAATAGCAAAATTTGAAAATCAAAATATTGATAAAGCTCAATAATTCGATAAATTCTATCTTTACTTGTTGTCATTTTTCTACTGAATAATTTTTCATAATTTTTTGCTGATGCTACCAAATCAGGCTGTCTATTGGCTTCCTGAGACGAAATGCACCTACCTTGATGTTCCTTTTTGTTTTTCTATTCTCTTTTGTAAAACTTAATTATGTTTTACAAAAACAACAGCCCCTTTCCCCCTTCACCTTTTTTTTCTTCCCTTATTTCTCAGTCCTGGATATGACCTTAAACTATATCCAGTGGTGAGGCCCCAGCTTGCAGGCTTTGGGGAGTGTGGAGCCACCCTTTAATTGCCATTGCTCCCAGGTCCACTCTGACCCAAAGTGATAGTACCTGTTAGGGTCCCAACTATGGGTTAAATAGAAACCGACTTGAAAACAACAAATATATTCTATTAAAAAATTTTTCTTCAAAATTCGGCATTAAATAACCTGAAAAGGGTTGATATGCCGTAAAACAAAAACAACCAAACAACCATCATAATTTTTTGACTAACTAGTGAGACCTGTGGAAATTCCATACCAGACTCTTTCATATTTTATATATTGATGTTGTCATTTGATGGATGTTCTGCACAAATGGAGACATCCTTATTTTATTGTAGCTCTTTTGTTAAAACCACGAAAGTATTTATGTAAGCTAGCAGGAATGCCCAGCATAACCCAGTCGTAAAATATGCTTAAATATGGTATTTTAATTCATGCAGATTTCCTATATAATGTTATAGTTAATTTTCTATCGATTCTTATAAAGCTGTGATTTCAAAAATAAAAAAATATATCCAAAACCAAAACTGATAAAGAAAAAGAAATGTATATATATATATATATATATCAACATTTTCAACCATTCATAAACTACATTTAACATCCCAATGAATGCATTAACAAAGATACTTACAGGCGTTGAAGGCAGACGATTAAAAGATACATCTGCCTTACTTAAAAAATGCTAGTTTTATTTTTGGTGTGTTTAAAACCCCACCTACTCTATTTACTGATGAGGAGACTTTGTTTTATAAAATCAAATGATAAAATTATTGTCCAAGACTTATTGTCTCAATAAAAACATTGTTTCCGAAACCATCGTACAATTTATTGATTTTGTTTGTTTTTCCTTGTGAAACCGATTTTTAATATTAATTATAAATTATCAATCATTTTACTCAGTATTAAAATAGCTCTAAGATATCTATGCCTATCGAGCTTATTATATATCTACATTACAACAAACACTGTTTTCTTTTAACTGTATTAATGCATTTACTAATACATTAAAATAAACTCTGCTCTTTAGACTGTTGTTCTAATCCCCTTAAAAAAAAAATATATATATATATATATATATATATATATATATATATATATTAATTGGAATGATGCAGACATCATTTATAAAAAAAAACATTTTTATTCCTAAACATTACTCAAATAAAATAAGGGAGATAATTCCTATTTTAATTTGTAGGTTAAAATAGGAATTATTTCCTTACATTATCATTTTTCATTCGTTTCATCTCTATATTAAAAACTATATATATATATATAACTTGAGTTCCTTCAGGTATAATTGAAACTAAAACGAAAACTTATGAAGAATTCTTGGTAAATTATTTATTACAAGAAATGGAAAGTCATAACAATTAAATAACAGTTGATCAGGAAGAAGAAAAAAAAAAAAAGAAAAAAAAAGTGTATCCTCGAGTGGCCTCTTGGCCTTGATAATGTGGTGATGCCTGTGTAAAAAAAAAAAAGGGTGTAAGCGTGACACAAAATAACACACATGCTATCATATTAATATACAGATTTTATCATGACATGTAAGCATGTAATAATGGTTTCACCTGAAATGTGTTGGTTTAAAAGATCATCAATGTAAATGAACATCTACAAAACATTTGATCAAAATGAAATATATTTATCCAAGTACCCTGAGTAACGTAATTTCAGAATATATGTTAATAAGAGTGGACGGAGGGTAATTATTTCCAAAATCCAAGAAGGTGTTCGTGAACGGACAGACAGCAACAACATTATATATAAAATGAAAGAAGGGGACATAAAAAGCACTTACTACTAAAGGATAATAATCAAAACTTAGTTATTAAATGAAACAGTTCTTCTTCGTTATAATAGTGAAATTGGAAAATTGAAATATTGTATTGAGTTTTGCGAAAAAAGAAACTGGTGAGGTGAACTCGGAAAAACGAAGGTAGATATTTTCTGAAAACTTTGAAAAATTTCATAAAAGTGATTTCTCGCTAATTGTCATTAAAAACTTTTCATTAATAACTAATTTTCTATCTTATCGTTTTTCATAATTTTTGGATATGTTCAATACTATGACATGACAATTAAGTTGATACCATTGGTTTCACTTGAAATTCCATATTTGGATTTTCGAACTTTGCTATTATAACAATGAAGTACCCTTCTGTTTTTTATGTGGCTCATTATGGAAATAAAATTGTAGCTTTTTCAACCTAAAATGTAATGTTCATTATTTGACTTATATGACAGTAAATAAAATTCCATCTTTTAAAACAACTATTTAGGCTGTTGTTTAATTGGAATGATGCAGACATCATTTATAAAAAAAAACATTTTTATTCCTAAACATTACTCAAATAAAATAAGAGAGATAATTCCTATTTTAATTTGTAGGTTAAAATAGGAATTATTTCCTTACATTATCATTTTTCATTCGTTTCATCTCTATATTAAAAACTAGCAGGACCTGTTAACCAGTGTTGCCCGGTGGAAGTATCCCCCCCCCCTTCCCTGTGTAAAAAAGTAAAGTATGGTTGTTGTTGGTGGGCCCCCTAAACCTGCCCATGTTAAGAACTGTTTTTGGAATATAGCCCCCCCCCCAAACCCTCCATGGTAAGAACGGCTGTCGGAATAGATACCTCCAACCTCCGCAAGTGAATTACCGTGTAGAATGCAGGTATTTATATCTTGAAAACTACCTTTCTGCACCAAATAGAAATAACCTTGCCTTAATGAGTATACTGGAAAACTTTAAAACTCGTCATACTCGAGGAAATTTTGGAGTTGGATCTAATGTAAAAAATTACCCCTCCCCCCCCTGCAAAAAAAGTTGTAGAAGCCGAAAAGTGAAAAAAAAAAAAAAAAGAAACGTAGTTCCCCCCCCCCCAAAAAAAAAATAGGTTCCCGTAAACTTAACTATGCAAGCAGTAATAACAACCATTCCCCATATCAAAAAAGAATGCTGTGCAGACGGTTGGGAAATTGCGCCCCCCCCCCCAAAGTGAATAACGTAAAAATGTTCTTTCACATTTTTCGTTGGTAGTGATCAATGTTTGTTACTTTCAAAGTACATGAGGACACACACTTAATCATTATTGCGACAGACAGACAGACAGACAGACAGAAGAACAGTACATTTTGTTTGTTTTGTGTTCTACAAGCTAGTGAAACTCAACCCACCCCACCCTCACAGATAAAAAAGTAAAAAAGACAGAAGTTATGGTTTAATATGAGAATGGATGAACATTGAAAACGGTTTGTGATTGTATTTAGTTTAAAATAACAGAAACTTTAAAAAAAAAAAAATAATTGTGCTAAAAGTAATAATTTGTTAGTTTTTTTTTTAGAGAGAGCGCGAGAGAGAAAGAGAGCGTAGATGATAAATTAAATGTAAAGTAAACGGAAGCCATTCAGTAAATTTGTTTGTTGGTAGTTAATGTTTAAATATATGCGAGCGGCCAAGAAGTAAACAATCTAAACGTAATTTTGTCTTGCAGATGCCATGTTGTGTATAATCCGTAAGTGTTCGTTTTTGTTAAAGGTTTAAAATCTGGAATAAGAGAAATACAGCTGGCATCCAATGAGAAAGGGTGGAATGAATGAAGGGAGAAATCATTTGCAAATCTGCAAATCGGTAGTGAACATTATTTCTATAAGTTTATGAATTAGTTAATAAGGATGACAGGGCAATACAAGTCTGTGTGTAATTTTACACGGCATAGAGTGGGGGCAGTGAGAGCAGTTATAAATTAGAGAGAAAAATAGGAACTACTTTCTTTAATGGTATTAGCAATAGTGAGAATTTCTCTCCTGGGATGAATTGTAAGATTTTTATTATAAGGCCTAAATCTGCCTATAATGAAGTTGTATAGTTACATAATGTAGTGGCTAATAGTCTAGACACAATAAATTTGTATGTGGCATCTGTTGTTGCAAACCTACGGTAATTTCGTCCAGAGGAAAATTTCTTCAATCAAAATATTATATACAGGATATCATGTATGACCTACAAATTATTACAAACTGAAATAATATGACTGAACCTCAGGGAACTTCAAGTAGGAACAGATAATATTACAGTTCTTATTTAGAATTCAACCTATTTTTTAAAAAAGCAAAAATATAGAAAATCTTTAAAATATACATACTCATCACAGAATGAAGATGTCATATTCCAAAAATCATATAAATTGATCAAGTAGTTTTTATTTTAACAACAAAAATCAAATTTTATGAGTAAGAAAAAGGACTGTCTCGTGTCACCATCTTGAAAAAAAAAGCAGATAAATCCACAATAATTCAAACTGTGAGATAAATCTTGTAATGCTACTGATTTCATATTAATCGCTTAAAATTGTTTAAAAATGGTTTTTCTTTGTATAAGAAAGACTACTTGATCAATTCATATGATTTTTGGAATATGATAGTTCTGTTCTGTGACATGTAGTACATCATAAAGATTTTTTTATGATAGGTTGAATTGTTAAAGTCTTTCCAATCATACTGTGAAGATTCATAACAATCCGCCCAAAAGTAAAGGCAATGTTGGTTGAGAGGTATCTCTCTTGTACATAGTTGGTTTGAACGCAAGTTAATGCTACTGGCATGAGATTTTGTACTTTCGTTACCCGCTTAGTGAGAAATTCAGAAATGAGACCATCTCTCATTGATGTGACTTCATAACTTGTTGAACAGTGTTACAAGAATTAGCAAAAGTTCTTAAAAGCATCATTATCAAAATTCAAACAATCTATATATCTATAAAAGTGAACGTGTCTGTGTGTGTGTGTGTGTCTGTGTACATTTCCCTACTCTGTCAATTTTTAGTCTACAGACTCGAAATTTGATATCCAGGGTACTGAGATTTGGGAAAATCTACGTGATTGGGTTTCGGCCAGAAATTTCGCTATGGGGTCAAATTTCAACGATTTGACCTTTGAGAACTCTATCAAACTCCTCCGACAATTTTGGGTTTACACACTTGACATTTTAGATATTGGTTCCTTGGACATGGATCTAACTTAATAACTTGATTTGAGCCCAAAACAATAAATATTAAGGGGTCATAATAGGGGTCAAAGTTAAAAAAAAAATTACCGTTTTTTTTTTTTTTCCCAGCATACACCTTCAAACACCCGGGCAACGCCGGGCACTCATTGCTAGTTTTGAATAAACAGACAAACTGTTTTGAAACCTCGTTAAGATGTAAATATTTTATTACAAAAAAAAAAAAAAAAATCATACAATTTTTTTTTTTTAACTTGAAATACTTTTTATTAATTTCGAATGGCAAAATATTCATCATCAAAGAACAAAAGAGTTTTTTTGCTGCCGTTTCGTGAATAAAATATCTTTGTTGCATCAAGGCTGTTCAGGTGTTTACTCACTCAGTATTGTTGGAAAGAAACTCTTCACTTTGAGCTTTTTAGCCGCATGTTCATGGTTTTTAACGCCGCATGTATGGTTTTTAACGCCGGCTAATCATAATTTTTTTAAATTTTCGAGTACTTTTTTATTGTATTTGAAAGATTATAGTTTAAAGTTAATTTCTCAAAGAAAAAAAAGTGTGAAATAAAAAATACATGGAATACTTTTGTCTCAAATCTGAAAAACCCTAGATTTCACGTAAAAATGCATTATGACAAAGATCGCGTTTACATTTTTCTGGCATTATTTCCAAGTTAAGTATTAAGTTAAAGTCTTAAGATAATGAATTAATACAATAAATGTACTTAACTTTTGCAAAAAAAAAGTAATAATTATCCAAAAATGTATCACTGGTAGCAACGAGACTCGTTCATTCGTATCAAAATAAACTCTCGCGGCAAAATTGAAATATGTATGGAAGGACAAATTAGACATAATTTATGTCTTTATTCCGGCATACAGAGCGACTTTTTTAAAAAAATATTTTGAGTCGAAGACCCTCCTTCCTTCATTTAAAAATGCATAAAAGTTAATTAAATTCATTAATTATACTACTGACAATTTATTCTTTGAAAAAAAAAGTTAGCGCCATTATTTATTAATATTAATATAGAATTACAATTGGTTAAAAAAAAAAAAAACAATTTATAATCATTGAAAACATTACACACTAAAAAATTACAGTCTTACGTCAAAATTTATCATAATGTTTACGTGAAATTTAAAGTTGAACACAAACGGGCGAGTAGTTGAAAAGAGGAGGAGGGTGAGCAAAACAGACTGGTTTTCTTTTCAACTCTGCGCATCCGTACTTACCCACCTGGAACATTCGTATAATTTTTGCCATTTTTTAATTAAATTATTTTTCTATGTTCCTGTTTTCAATTTAATTTTTTTACTTTATTTTCCAAGATTATATGAACATTACTTTACGTTGATAATTATACGTTCTTGCGTGCAATGGAAATATTAAAATCTTACATGTAAAGATTACGTTAAAAATATAAGCGTAAAAAAAAGTAGAAATAATTTTTACAATTATAATTTTTTTTGTGTGAAAATATTAAATAAACAATGCTGAATTCAATGATAATATTGGTAGTTCGAGAAATTAATTTTTTTTTTTTCAAGTTATATCGAATTCATTAATACGGACTTCAGGGGCTTTTTTCGTAATGTTCGTGTAAAAATTATTTTATTTTTATGTTATTGTTACAAATTACGATGCTTTATTTATATAGAAAAATCAAAAATAAAGTCTTGCGTTTTTTATTTACTACTGAAAACCATAACTTTAGTAAAGGTATTTTTTGTTTAAACAAAATAATACATTTTCACTCGGATTTAAATAAATATAATTAGTTCATTATATTCCGTGATCATTATTTGATAAATACTGAAAATTTCATTAAAATTTGTTAATTTCCTGATTTTTAGTGGAGTAAAGGAAGGGGTCAAAATGTTTATACATTGTGAGCATCGGCATTCATTTTGCCCGTATCTAAGGCTTAGGTTGCAATGGCCAAACTAAAGCATCGCGGATGCTTTAGTTTGGCCATTGCAATTTTTAAAGACGTCGATGCTTAGCATCGGCGTCTTTAAAAATCTTCAAAAATTAAATAATTTAGTTAAAGAAGCAAGTAAGTAAATAAAATGATACCCGAGCAACGCCGGATAGGGTCAGTATTTATATGAAACAGAAATCTTTAATAAACATTATTTTTCCTTTCTTGTTGAGTTATTTTTTTTTCTTGTCCTAATTCTAGTTTGTTCCTGCTTTCTTCTTTCTCTCCCATTGTTAAAAGTACAAAATAAAACCAGTGCACGAGAAAAGCCCAGTCGACAAAAAAAACCCAAAACCAGCCACCATTTTATGCATTTTCGGCATAATATGAGATATTTAATTTCCCACTCACAAAATGGACATTATCAGGAACAACAAGGGGGGTCAGAAACTCTGCTATGGAGGTTACATGTACACCAGGAAAACTATAACTAAAAATCGAATTCGCTGGGAATGTACCCGACGGATTTTGCTCTCGTGTCATGGAGCCATCAGCACGGATCGCGGTATCACGGTTTCAATGAACGCGAAAGCGCACAGCCATGAATCGGATGAGGCTGAGGTTGAATTGGCCAAACGAAAACATCAGCGTCTGATCAAACATCTCTATAGGAAAAAGAAAATATCAAAAACACTTCCTATGCGGAAGGAAGCCATGTTGGATGCCAGTGGTGGTGAAGAGTGCGTGAGCAGCAGAAGCGGTGGAGGGAAACCGGGTGCGATAGGCGACCACACCTGGCGGGTGGGGCCCGACCAAAAGACCCCATCGTTTTTTGCAGAAAAAATAGTTGTAAGTAATTGAAAAAATTTGAATTTATTTTTTTTTTTTTAAGCATTAACAGTAGTCGCGGATATAAAGATACGGATTATTATTGTTTTTTTTTTTTGTTGTTGATGAAGTTTATTATTTCCTATTTTAGTCACGTAAATCATTTAGAGTGTAATGTGTTTCAGTATTTTCTTCAAATAACTAATTTTTTAAATTTATTTTGATTTAGATCATATTGTGATGAAAAAAAAAAACTAAAAAAAAACACAACAATAAAAACAGTAAGTTATAACGAATTTTATCGTACATGTTAAACGAAAATTCGCGCCCAAAATAGTCGGTAAAACTATACAAACACCGTGACAGCGAATTAACCCTAACCCCTAACCCTAAACCCTAACCCTAACCCTAACGCTGTCACGGTGTTTGTATAATAATACCAAATAGTCGCTATTTTTTATAAGTCCCAGTTTATAAGTTCTTATTGAAACTCATGTTCATACTTTTCTAATTAAGACAGACTCATATTTTTCTTTTACAAAGGTCACTGTGTGTGTGTGTGTGTGTGTGTGTCATTCGGAGTTCGTTGACTCCGAATAGTAAATTATTTTGGTATTATTTTTATTGGTAAAGTCACTAAGTACAGTATTGAGTTGATAGCGAGAAAATAATTCTGCGTAGGCATTATTTTATTTATTTATTTAATATTATTACTTGAGGAATCATTTTGAGTTAAAATCTTTTGAGAAATACATATTTTATATGAGAAATACACACTTTCACTTGAAATATCTGCACATTTAGTAATGAAAACCGTAACACATTTTCCGGCGTACGTTTTGTCTATAAAAAAAAAAAAAAACGAAACGTTGATCCAAAAATGAACCGGAAAACGAAACATTTTCTTCCTTATTGAAAACTGTACTTCGTTTCGTTTTCCGTTTTTTACCTCAACAAGACATAAGCCTACGTGTTTTCATTATCTAATATGTAGATATTTTTAAGTGTGTATTTATCACTAAAATGCGTATTTTGAAAAAGATTTTAACTCGAAACACTCCTCTCCTCAACGGTAAATTTTTACTTGGTTTCCGCCTTAACATTTTCCTTAAAAAAGGACAACTTTTAAAAGTTTTCGGATATGCTGAAAACGAATATCGCATTTAAAATATACGCAGTTTTCCGGATATTAAGCAACGTCATTTTTTATATTATTGCCGGTGGCACGCGCACAGTTTCTCGAGTTCCGCAAGAGCGCGCTTGCGCGTACGAAGATGGCCACCAGCAATAACATAAGAAATGACATTGCTTAATATACGGGAAACTACTTATTTGCGGAAAATTTAAATGCGATATTCGTTTTTAGCATACCCGTAAATCTGCAAAAGTCGTCTTTTTAAGGGAAAATATTAAGATGGAAACCAGGTAAAAATTTTAATAAACATTTACACAGGTAGGGGTGGAACTACGCTTTTTTAATAGGGACTAATGACAAAGTAAAAAAATGAAAATGCTTTCTGCTAGTTTGACCGATTCTTTTAGTGTGCCAGTGTGAAAAGTCTTTAGAGAGGTAGAGATAGGGACATAAAACTTTATTGCTTTTATATTCACTCTCTTTTTTTTCTCTATTCGTTTGACTATCATCATAATTTATAATCCGGGTTTGTATTACTGTACACATAGATTCGAAAAAGTTGTCAAAAAAAACAAATATATAACAAATAAATGTTATCAAAGGCAAGATAAGTTACTTTTCTACCTAACTGGATATATTTTTCGTGTTTTTATTCAATGTAACATGTTTATTCAGCTCGAAAAACATACATTGTTTACCGATGTATTGGAAAATTCAAAATGGCGCCCAACTCTCTCTTTAACACGGTAAGTTCGGGGAAAGGTGTTATGAATAATAAACTAGACAAAATACTATTAAAACCCTACCGAATATATGTCAACCCATGTCACGGTAATATATATTGAGTGAGTTTCTAACAGTATTTTGTCTAATTTTATATTTATAGCACCTTTTCCCAAACTTACCCTGTTAAAGAGAGAGTCGGACGCCATTTTGAATTTTCCATTACATCGGTAAACACTGTATGCTTTTCGAGCTGAATAAACATGTTACATTGAATAAAAACACGAAAATTATATCCAGTTTGGTAGAAAAGTAACTTATCTTGCCTTTGATAACATTTATTTGTTATATATTTGTTTTGTGACAACTTTTTCGAATCTATGTGTACAGTAAAACAAACCCTATAATCCTAGCAAAGCCATTATCACAGTACAAGAAAGGTCAGGCATATGAAATCAACAGTAGGTTCTTTGATATATCAGAGGCGCGTCTATAATAAACGTTCTGTTTAGTGCAAAATTGAACCATGATACTTGACTTTTGCATTTTAAATTCAAGCCATTATATAAAAAAATAATTTTATAAAATCAACAGTAGATTCTCTACTTTGCAATGTAGACTACAATGTATTTGGACTAAGTCACTACAAAGGGGCATGTGAAGCTTCCTCCTGGTGTACCGCGATGGGTCCCCAACTAGAGCAATCGATTTGATTGAAAAATGGACGCTTTCACTGATTTCGGTGACAATAAAAATATAGGAGTGTGAAACATTTGTCGATCATCATTTAATCCCGGGCAACGTTTCCGCAAGTAATAGCTTATTTTCTTTCAGAACAAAAACGTTATAATTGCGAGTTGGGGAAAGACGTAAACAAGCAAAAACACTGATAATTTTATACATATTGGCAAACCAGAAGAGTACCCGATTCAAAGTTAGCAGCAAACGATGTTTGGTCAGATTCTATTCCTGATATTAAACTTCATCAGTAATATAACTTCCAACGATAGTTTCAATTTTCAAAATTCATTTATTAAATTGTTAGGTGAAAGTACAGAATAGTTAACAAAGAACCTTCCTCTTCATGTTTTAGGATGGCTTTCTAAATAATAATGTAGGTGCCACAGATTTAACCCCACCCCCATATGTAACACGATGTAACTGTAATTAAATTTAATATTATCATCCTAACTTTTGTACCATTTAAAAGAAGCTTCAAATAAACTGCTAATATTTTTTTATTTTTTACAGCATACGAAAATAATGAAAATGCAAGGCTAAAATTGTGTTTACATTATTGATGGTTTAAAACAACGTTCCTCCTGTGTAGTGATGTTTTTGAAGCCGTAAACATACCAGTGTTTAAAAAAATCTAGCAAAAATCAACTAATGGTCAGATTTTCATGAGATTTTCGATACTTATTCATTTTGAAAATAACTTACATAATAAATATATGAGGGGAAATAATTTTTTAGGCGTTCTATCCCCCCACCCCCATATTTCATGTTACGAAAACTAAAAATAAATTTAAGCCCATAAAAATTGCAAAATGTTTAAAGCTGAAGAGTTTAAATAATTAAAAAAGTTAGATATATAAACCCATTATTTAATTCACTTACCTTAAAGCTGTTAATAAAAACAAAACAATATTATGTTAAAATGAACTCAACGCTTTTTCTCGATAATATTTTTTTATTGATAATATAATTATTTGAATTACAACAAAAAAAACAGAATTCTAAAAATAATTACTTTTAAAAAGCTTTAAATTGTATTAAACTAGCTCTGGTGCCCGGCGTTGCCCGGGTGTTTGAAAGTATGTGTTGATAAAAAAAAAAAAAAAAAGTGGTAGTAGGCAGGCAGGCTCGAACCAGTACCGCGAAGAAGGAAAAGAAAGTGAAAAAATATGACGTGTTTGCTGTTGCGTCCATCGCCAAACCGAAAGTGGTGAAGGTTTAAATTAAAGCTAGTCAATCAAAAAGAGGCGATGATTTTCGAAAATATCGACGAAAAAAAAGCAACCCCTTCTTGTAGAAAGTGCCCAGTTCAGGGTGAAGGAATTAATGTTTTTAGCCAATTTTTCGATATTTGTCGTCCGAAGGGTCGAACTTCAAAAGGATACCGATTTCGTGAAAATTCGTCGTCTCTGTCGAAAGTTTTATATACATATATACATACATACATACATTTAAACAGACAAATGAGATTTATATTATAGATCCCAATATTCCGCGATATGAAGTTTAAACATAGATTTTTTTATAACAGGTTTCTAATATTAAATATATTTGTATAATAGAATATATGACTATTGTCAATGTTAAAATCGGAAATCCAGCATCAGCCTCAAAAAAAAAAAAAAAAAAAATTCATTTTGATTTGATTATTTTAATTGAAGTAGTAGCAACTTTATTTTTACGTCTTTTTAAAAAAACTGTACAAAGGCCAGTTAACAATGACATTACATTGACAATTAACAGCCCCGTTATTTATATAATTTTCGTCAACAGCGAACGTTTAAATTAATTTAATACTATTAAACTCTCGTCTATGTGGTTTGTTAAAAAGAAATCTATTTGTTTTGCGAAAGCTAAGTCTTATATTATTTTTATCCTTTTTTTTTTAATTGTAAATGTTTATTTATTCATAAATTTCTGCATAAAAAATGTATAAAAAGTTTATCGATTAAGGTATGATTTTGCAGATTTTTTCTTACATTGATATCATTAACACGGAATAGTATTTTTTTTTTTTTTTTGTAATATGAGAAATTACTTTTTTTAACTTATGCACTTATGTTAATGTGCTAAAATAATGTTATTATTTAGAAAGCCATTCTTAACATGGGGAGGGAGTTTTGTAACTATTTTGTACTTTCACCTAACAAGGTGATAAAATAATATCGTAAAGCTCCAATTTAACTTGTAAATACAATTTTTAACAATAGAACGGTAACATAAGTGCATAAGCGCCATTTTTATTATTAACATCTACGATTTATTTAATGAAAAATAAAAAATAATTTAAGCCTATTTTTATTTCTGCTCTTTTTTTTTTTTTTTTTTTTTTAAATGACTTCTGTTTAAATGTTAATATTTTATCTTTAATATACAAATATTTATAATATTATCAATCATTAAACTAAGAAAATGATAATAGATTAATTATTAACTAGTGGGCCCTGTGGAAATTCCACAGGGACTCATTCAAATGTAATATATTGATGTAGGCATTCTGTAGATGTTCAGTGTAAATGGAGACGCTCTGATATTATTGTAGCTTTTTTGTTAAAACAGCAAAAGTATTTATCTAAGCTACGAACGCCCAGCAAAGCCCGGTCGTATTGCAGATTTCGTATATATTATTATAGAGTTAATTTTCTATCGATCTATATTATAAAGTTGCGATTTCAAAAATAAAAAAAATATATCCATATGACTTGGGTACATTAACTTGAATCGATACCAAAATAAAAACTTATGATTGATAAATAAATAAATTATATATATATGTATATAACTTGAATTCCTTCAGCCATAATCGAAACCAAAACTTATGAAGAATTATTGATAAAATTATTTATTAAAAAAAAAATAGATGACTTAAGTGCCATCAGCTATAATCGAAACCGAAACCAAAACTTATGAAGAATTTTTGGTAAAATTATTTATGACAAGAAATGGAAGTACATAACAATTAAACGACCCGACACAGAAAATAACACACACGCTATCGTATTAATATATAGATTGCAGTTTGAAAAAGAAGAATAAAGGTTTTTAAAAATCATTAAGTCGCTTCTGCTGTTCCATACTTATTAAAAACTTTGTATAGTTAACACAAGTGCTGACGTCACCGATTTTGTGCTCCATTCTTCACAATCGGTTGGAGGTTCCTAAATAAGGTTATTATTTTAGCACGGACAGTAACTTTTATTAGGTGGATTTCTACCAGTAATTTGTTTTTTTATTTTTTAAGTCATTATTGAGACTCGGAAGATATTACCCTATCGTGTCGGTCATTTTTTCTTATTCCCACGTAATGCTCGGCACTAGTTGTTTTTTGAACCGAATAAACGTTTTAAAGTTTATTGTAAATCAAACTCAACATGCTTATTATAAAAGTTTTATTTGATTGCTTTCAAATATAAATTTGTAAATCAATTTTGCCTGTTTTCTCTATATTAACGTGTATTTTTTTAACAAGTAAAAATGTTTTTGGTGCCTGAAAATTAAAAGCAGTGGCCGCCAACAATTGAATTAAGTTTATATTTTCCAAACTTTAAAAATAAATTGAATTTAGATAAATATAGGACCAGTAAAATTTTATTAAGACTTTTTTCAGATTATTATACATAAATATTTGTGATAAAGTAATTAAATAAAACATAATTATGTTTCGGTGCTGCTACAAAATCACGAGATCGGTATCATTCTGAAGCTCGACCCTTCGGACGATAAATATCGAAAAATTGGCTAAAGACATTAACTCCTTCACCTTTAATTGGGCACGTTTCTACAAGGAAGGGTCACTTTTTTCGCTGATATTTTCGAAAGTCATCCCCTCTTTTCGATTGATTAGCTTTAATTTAAACTCCCGGTTTGGCGATGTATGCAACGGCAAAGACGTCACGTTTTTTTTTTTTTGTTTTCTTTTTTTCACATTCTTTTCCTCCTTCGCAGTACAAGTTCGAGCCTGCCTGCCTACTACCGCTTTTTTTTTTGTTTTTGCTCAACACACACCTCCAAACACCTGAGCAACGCCGGGTACCCCCCGCTAGTCTAAGGCAAAATGGGCGCACGCATTTGTGTACGTCCATAAAAGGCTTTTTGCAACAGGGTTCTCACGTCGGTTAGATTCCGCGAGAAGTTTTCGCATACTTCCCAGTTCGTAATACCTGAGATTTGCAAACAGACATCGTCTCTATCTTTTTTGATCAAATTAAACAAAATTCCCACCGTGGCGTCGTCTTGGGCGTTTGTTTGGTTTTTTTCGTATAAAGCGAAACTGTTTGAAAAAGCGGTAAAGCATTTCGATTGACTATGCTTAACTTCAACGAACGCAACTTCTGCTTGTGCGATGGGGACATCGGCTAACGCGTTACGTTTTTTTGTTGTTGTTGTTTTTTTCACCTTCTTTCCCTCCTTCGCGTTTCGGGTTTCAACCGGCCAAGATCAAAGTGTAGTATCTGTTCTTCAGATGCGGCACTTCCATTTCTCGTTCTCTTTCAGTGGAGGAGGAGAAATCCTTCACGACTGAGACAATTTTTATTTTTGTACCTTTTCTCCACGTTAAAAAACAACCATGATGTCTAACTCTGTCCCGTGGGGAGGCATTGTAAATAGGTACCGTAAGCTGGGGTGACTCTGGCTACCCGGGGCGACTTTGAGCCGTTAAAATAAAAAACAAATGTGTAAATAACTCCACGGTAAATATTTGCTGCTATACCACAATGTGTGTAAAATTATGAAATCGTAATAGGACCTGGAAATTATGCTTAGAATGCAGAAATCATATACTATTTACGTATTATTACTTTTATTTTTTTTTTTTTTTATTAAAGGCTCGGTAAATTTTCAGATTAGGTCCACCTCAACAATTTTCTTTTCAATGACGACTTTTATAAGTTTTCGACTATGCTGAATACGAAAATCGCATTGAGATTTTACAGAAATAAGTAGTTATCGAAATATAAAAAGTTGTATTATGCATTGTATTCTTTGGCGGCCATTTTTACGCGCGTGTGCGCGCCATAAACAAATCTACTCATCTCTGACATTGCATGCGCGTAAAAAAGATGGCCGCCAAAAAATACAATGCATAATACAACTTTTTATATCTCGATAACTAATTATTTCTGCAAAATTTCAATACAATGTTCGTAGTCAGCATAGTCGAACCCCTATAAAAGTTGTCATTTAAAAGAAAATTGTGGAGGTGAACCTAATCTAAAAAAATACCAAAGGGCTCCAAGTCACTCTGAGTGGCCAGAGTCACCCCAGCTTACGGTACCACTTTTTTTTTTTAAAACCTCTCTCCACCGTTATTTCTCACCCCCACCCGGCTGCTTTTTATTTCCACCCTTACTACATCACCGCAACAATGCAACATACCTGGGCAACGCCGGGTACCCCTGCTAGTCCAAAATAAAGCTAAGTGTGTTTCTTAGCCCCATTTTAAACTAGGGTAATGAGGACTTAGCTCGCACTTCACGAACGGTCCTACTTTTCCGTTGCCAAAGTGCAATTTTTACCTATTTATTCACTTTTGCCATTTTTCCGAACACCCACTTTTCTAAATAAATTTAATGTAAAATGAGCACCCACTTCATGACCAGTTAACAGAAAATGGAGACCTGTAACCAATCTTCGTTTTTTTTTGTTTTTTTTTTAAATTTTATTTTAAGAAATATTCGACATTTTTTTAAAAAATCTGAATTGTACCCAATTTCAGAAGAAAAAAATCGTTTTCAGCTTGATCGCTTTTTTTTTTTCAAATTTTATTTATTTATTTATTTATTTATTTTTTGTTTGTCTACCTCTTAGGTTAAGGTTATATATATATATATATATATGCCTGAGAAATCCCTCTTCACACACAAACAAAAGGTTTTTCACCCCTTTAAAAAAGGTACTACCACAGTTTCGCCGAAAATGGAGACGCCATTTTATTTCGAGCACCTGTCATCAAAATCAGAGGGAGAAATCAGTATTTTAAATTATTAATTTGTTGTTGGCCCTTCAATGTTGCTTCAAAAACAATGTTTGATTAAAACTTTTTGTTATAAAAATCCAATGTTGCTTTTATCACAAAATTGTTTTATTAAAATTATATTTTCTTACGCAGACTTTTCATTAAAACTCTTTACAATTATATTTTGATACATTTTTATTCAATAGATGTTTTAGTTTTCAAATGGCGCTCGCCCGAATACTGCAGAAGTGCCAAAATATTTTTTTTTTTTCATGTTACCGAAATTCATTTCCAGTTAAAAAAAAATAAAGAAAGAACATCCAGTTCCTTCTCATTTTCTACTTTTTAATAATGTATTTTTCATGTTCTGTTTTTAATTAAAAAAAATATATGTATACGTTTCATGAAACTTTCCCGTGTTCATTAATTAAATCCAAACATTTACGGATACATGTTCTTTCACTTTCTATATTTACTTTTTTACCTAGTTCTTTTTGGAAGTAAATATCAACTTAATTTTTTTTGTTATTTATTTCATACTTCGGTCATAGTTTAAAGTACTGATTTCTCCCTCTGATTCTAATGATAGGTGCCCGAAAAAATGTATCCACTGTAGTAGTACCAAAAAGAAAATCCTCCCTCCCGTTTTAATTTATGTATTTGTATGTTTTACTTTTTAAAGCAGGGGGGAAAAAACTACACTCCATCTGACAATGTTTCATTTTACAGATAACTGACCATGAAAAAGCTGCTTATTTTACGTTAAATTCACATAAAAAAGAAAAGTGATCCCCCATCCAAAAATGAAAGAAAGGGTTAGTAGTTATATAAAAGATAAATCGTTTATAACCATTTTTTTTTTTTTTTTTCCTTTACTTTTGAAAATATTCGTTTCGTTCTCCAGCGGGTTCGTTCTTTCTCTCTCTTTGGCGTTCTTTTTGTTAATAAAACCAGGACACGGAGAGGGAAAAAAAACCCAGTCAACAAAAACCCAATCTCCGACATTTCAAACGTAAAACCAACCTCCATTTTATGCATTCGGTGAAATATGAAATATCTAATATCCAATTAAAAAAAAAAAAAAAAAAAAAAAAATGGACATTATCAGGAATAATAAGGGAGGTGAGAAACTCTGCTATGGGGGTTACATGTACACCAGGAAAGCTGTAACTAGAGAAAGAATTCGTTGGATATGTACTCGCCGGGTTGCATATTCGTGTCATGGAGCCATTAGCACGGATCGCGGTATCACGATTTTAATGAACGCGAAAGAGCACAGCCACGAAGCGGATGAGGCCGAGGTTGCATTGGCCAAACTAAAGCATCAGCGTGTTATAAAAAATACCTATCGAACACAGAAACCAACAAAAACTGTTCCGATGAGGGAGGAAGTCGTGTTGGATACTGATGATGATGTTGAGGAGGATGTAAGTGGAGGCGGAGAGCAGGCGGATGATACGATAGGTGGCCACACATGGCGGGTGGGGCCCGATGAAAAACACCCAACTTCCCTTGGAGAAATAGTGGTTGTAAGTAATTTAAGTAATTTCATATTTTTATAAACATTAACGGCCACAAGCTAAGCTTCAGAATTGTTTGTGTGTGTGCGAGCTTTAATTAAAAACTGCAGATTATCGATTACAATGTTGATTAAATCCTATTTCAGGTACGTTAATTATTTAGGGTTAACTGTGTTTCATTATTCCCAACTAACTTTTTTATTTTTAAACTGATAAACATTAATCGGAAGGGGCTTCTTTTCCATTACAATGTAGTAGGACGGTCAGCAGAAACCGGAAGTAAAAAATTAAAAAAAAAAATTGCAGGTTGCGAAATTTGATAAGAATAAGACAATTGGGGGTGGGGTGGGGCAAGAAAACAGCAACATAACATAAAAATTTAAGTTATAAACGAGCTTCGATCGCACATGTGAAACGAAAACTCGCATGGGAAAATAGTCGCTATTTTTATAAACAAGTCGAAGACGAAAAAGGGAGATAACTCAAGCAAATAATTTTCTAATTGAAAAAAGAACTTTCGGTGTTTGTTTTTTTATTTTTTTTTTAATTTTATAAAATGGCACTAGACGTCACGAAACGAAGATTTCATAGGTTAAGGTAGCAAGATGGGGTCCGAAAATCCTGCCTCGTTCTGAGTTCGGGAGAAAGGTGGATTATGAGCACCAGCACCTGTCATTAGAATCTGTCACTGGTATCGAGGCAAAACCAAGTGCCGAGTTGTAAACTTCGAACAACAGAAAAGGTGTAATATACCACAAATAAATGTACTCCTTGGGCGTTGAGTTCCATGGCGACCTGCAAAATTATTTAATGGTCGCTCCTTTAGTCCCCCCCTTAGTAAAGGCTAACGCATGCGCACGTAACATTTTTATTTACATATTTTTATTTATTTATTTACTGACGTTGGTTTAGTAACTAGACGATTTATTGATAATTTCGTAACCCTTAAACACATGCCGGAAGATTTAAAGTGGTTCATAGTTTTAAGGAAAAAAAACAAAAAAACTTTCATTCAACACACAAAACCAAAAACATGATTTATTATTCTATTCATTGAAATGTACTAATTTTTAAATGAAAAAGTTAAATAAAAAAAAAAAATGTTTATGTGCGCATGTAAAAATGTTTGTAAAAGTGAGAAATTATTTTAATATTCATTTTAAAAAATTGGTATTTTTTTTTTATCAGGTCCACCTTATAAACACCCCCATGTTAAGAACAGCTTTCGGAATAAACACAATTTTTTTTGGGGGGGGGGTCAAAAAATATTTGTAAAATTTAATTGATATTTGTTGTCAGCATACCCACACGCAAATACTATTTTAAAAATAAAAAAAAAAAAAAAAAAAGGGTTCAGTGTCCGTTGCAGAGAAGTAGATTTATTTATCAATAAATCCTCTAGGATCCTCCAACCACTCCGTCGTATCAGTTAAGATAAAAACGAAATGTAATAAGTCCCCAGACGTACCCCTCCACCGTACTGTATACCGATACTCTATGGCTGACTGGGATAGCTTCCGTACATTCATATCTGATTTACCTCTGCACTCCATGTTTAAAAAGGAAGTGTCCTCTATAGTATCAGATCTGACCAAATGGTTAATTGTAGGCATAGACCAATTCATACCATCTAAAAAATTCCAACAAAAACCTAACAGCCAGCCATGGTTCTCTCCAGAATGTGCTGCTGCTATCGCGCACAGAAATAACTTTTTCCATAGCTACCAACGTAATAGATGCACTGAGACTAAAGCTGCTTTCAGGACTGCCAGCAACCACTGTAAAAGAGTAATGAAAAATGCAAGAGAGCTATATGCCCAGTCTGTTAAATCCAAAGTAGCTGATCAGCGGCTTGGTTCCCACCAGTTTTGGCAAATAACAAATAGGATCCTGAACGGAAGTGTGCGTTCTATCCCAACCATTATCAATGGACCAGAGGTCATCTCGTCAGCATCAGACAAGACCAAACTATTTGCAAAGAACTTTGCAGCTAATTATACCCTATGCGACGAAGGCCATCAACTCCCCATATTTCCTCCTATAACACAACACGCTAGGTAACATACAAATATCCGTGCATGAGGTCGCCAAGCTAATCAAGAACCTTGATTCCAGTAAAGCAACTGGCCCTGACGGCATCCCAATTATAGTGTTAAAGAAGCTTCAACCAGAACTTGCTCCCATACTTACGAAACTGTTTAAGTGCTGCCTTAAGGAGAAGTGCTTTCCGACTCCCTGGAAGACCTCATCAGTTTGCCCTGTATTTAAGAATTCAGGTGATAAGTCATCTCCCTCTCAGTACAGACCAATAAGTCTCCTGTGTGTTATGAGTAAGTTGCTGGAATCCATATTAAATAGAGAAATAGTCAACCACCTCAGCAGAAACAACCTTCTTAGTGACACACAATATAGTTTCCGCTCTGCAAGATCTACCGCAGATGTGCTGATGGTTATATCTCACAGGATTAGTGAATCTCTTGACAAAGGCTTCCTTTCTAAGGCAATTGCTCTTGACATATCAAAGGCCTTCGACAAGGTATGGCATAAGGGTCTACTTCACAAGATTTCCAGCTACGGTATAACTGGAAATGTTTTCTCAATCATTAAATCATTTCTCTCCGATAGGCTCAGAAGAGTAGTGGTCGATGGACAAAAATCAGAGGCCTGCAGTATTAATGCTGGAGTCCCTCAGGGGTCAATCCTGGACCCAACTCTCTTCCTGATCTACATCAATGACCTCCCTAAACACATACTTAAATCATTTGTTGGCATCTATGCTGATGACACGACCATCTACGGCAACATGTCAAAGGCTGTAAATGACAATGTTCTTTCTGATTCTCTCTCCTCTGATCTCGAGCGCGTGGTTCAGTGGGGGAAGACGTGGCTGGTTACCTTTTAATGCATCTAAAACCAAAATCCTATCCTTACATCATCAACACTCTGATCCCCATCTAGCATCAATTGGGATGGATGGCTCTCGTCTGGGAGAGGCTCCGTGTTTTGACAAGCTTCTGGGTTTGACCTTTACTCCTGATCTGAAACGGAACACATACATCAAGTCTGTTGCGAAGGTCGCTGGAAAGATGGTGGGATCCTTCTACCGCTCCAGAAGATATCTCACTACTGATGCAATTCTCTATCTATATAAAAGCCAAGTACGTCCAAGGATGGAATACTGCTGCCATATCTGGGCAGGAGCTGCTAAAAATAGCCTATCCTGCCTTTACAGAGTACAAAATAGACTTCCTGGCTTAGTGGGGGGGGGTCCCCTTTTCTCTACCCTGCAACCTCTCTCCCACAGAAGAGACGTTGCGAGCCTATCCTTGTTTTATCGTTATTTCCATGGCAGGTGCTCGTCTGAACTCCAATCTCTGGTCCCCCCCTCGCCAATCTTTCACAAAAAACACCCGTCTAGCTGAATCCACTGTGAAAAATTTCCCCCACTCTTTATCTGTGCCTAAATCAAAACGTGGATTCCATAGAATTTCTTAGAACTGCACGCCTGTGGAACTCTGCTCCGTCTGCCTGCTTCCCACCTGACTACAACTTGGATGTGTTCAAGTCCAACGTTAACAAATTCCTAATGAACCGCCCCCTTAAGAAAATACTTCATCAAATCTCCACACTAACGTAATGTACTTGCAATAACCCTTATCCCTGAGTGGTTTCCGGGCGTTGATAAGTGGTGACCACTGTGTAAAAAAAACAAAAAAAAAACAGTTGTCGTTAAAAAAGAAAATTGTGGAGGTGAAATGTAAATATTTACCAAATAGTTATCCGCTCATGTAAATTAAAAGTGTTTGTCAAAGTGAGAAATTAATAAATGTTTAGTAACTTTCATTTAATATTCATAAAGAGTAAAAAAAATTTTCAATATTCACGAAAAGAGTTAAGCCAACGTAAATAAATAAATGTTTGTAAAAGTGACAAATTATCAATAAAGGGTTTAGTTACTTTTTTTTATTCATGAAATTCACGTAAATAAATAATGTTTGTAAAAGTGTGAAAAGCAACGTAAGTAAATAAATAAAAAATGTTACGTGCGCATTGCGTTAGCCTTGACTGAGGGGGGGGGGGCTAAGGGAGCGACCATTAAATAATTCTGCTGGTCGCCATGGAACTCAACACCTAAGAAGTACCCAAATAAATGCTACCAAAGGCAAGTTAAAAAGAAAAACAAGCAATTCAAAGAATTAAAGAAAGAAGCAGTTAATAGTTTTTGCGCATTTATTACTTACGCAACATGGCCGATTTGCCGTTTGACTTTGTTCTCGAAAAGAAATAATGAAAGATGAAGTTTAATATTGACTTGTTGTGGTGTAGTGGGGGGGGGGGGGTCAGAAATTTAAGTGAGATTAAACCCCCCCCCCAAAAAAAAGGAATGAGAACGAAACGAACGACAACTCCTTCTGATTTAAACGCACCCCATTTTTTAAACAACAAGAATGAGGTGACTACACAAAGGTAAATGAACAGAAAGGGTTGTTTTCTTTGTGAACGGTGACTGAGGTAATTAAATGTTTTTATGTAAAGAAGAAAACAGTTCTTTTTCTCGCTTACTTAGCGGAGAGATATACAAGGGTAAAAAGAGTCCATCAGGGTAACAAGTCCATCACAACGTGGAAGAATTAATTGTTGGGCGTACGCGTGTTTAACGTCCAAACGCGGACGGGTCGACATAGATGTCTACGCCATGCTTAAAAGGTCGACTGACTCGGTTGGGCGCAAAATGCTCTTTTTATAGCTCCAGACAGGATTAGATTCTGTTGATATTGTGGCGTTTTGGAAATTCGTTAAAAAAAAAGATTATATCCTTAATTTTCATTGGCTAGTTGTGTCACGTGATGGTGGTTCCAACTACGTCCGCCAAAAATGTTATTTTTTAATTTTGTTGTTTTGAAGAGAAGTGTGTGGGCGTATTTAAATTTGTGCCATTGCTAAGAGATGTTTTTTGTTGTTTTTTTTCTCAAAATGCGCAGAGAAAAATTGCAATGAATAATGGCTCGTTATTTGCGCGCGCGAGTGTGTGTGACTGTACAGTAGAGAAGAAGTGTTTCTGCGCATCATCATATGCATCCGAGAACAATATAAGGTGTAAAATCAAACTAAAATTCTGTTTGTTTGCTGTTTAGTTGTACAAATAGCCTCCGACCCAGTGATCAAAAAAAAAAAAAAAAAAAAGGGATACGTTGGGTCGTCACCGGAATACATCCAGAAATTTGTTTACGTATAATTTATTTTAGATTAACCACATTATTTAACAAATAAAAGGATAAAATTTGTTTTACTTCATAATTTAAAATGTTTATTGTATAATTAAAAAATTTAAACATTAAACAATACAAATAATACGTTGTTTAACAAATGAAAACTGCAGTTTAAAAATGATTAACCGTGTTTTATTTTATAATTTAACATTTTTATTTTATAATTTAAAACATTGAACATTACAAATAAGATTTTGGTTTGATTTTACATTTATATTCTTCTCGGATGGATATTATGATGATGCGCGAAAACACTTCTTCTTGCGTCTCATTTTCATTTTTCATTTTCATTTTCATTTTTCATTATTTCTTTTCGAGAACATTTTATTTATATTGTTGGTAACGGTGTAGATTGGCCTTCCTTTGTTTACAAAGCCATTTGACAGAAGTGACGTCAGACATATTTTTATCTACGGATAGCCAAAACAAATATATTGTTTAATGTTTTTATTTTTAAATTATAAAATAAAACACATTTAATCATTTTAAAACTTCATCTGACATTATTTCTCTTTTTTATTTGGGGTTTGTATTACTGTACACATAGATTCGAAAAAGTTGTCAAAAAACAAATATATAACAAATAAATGTTATCAAAGGCAAGATAAGTTACTTTTCTACCTAAATGGATATATTTTTTGTGTTTTTATTCAATGTAACATGTTTATTCAGCTCGAAAAACATGCAGTGTTTACCAATGTATTGGAAAATTCAAAATGGCGCCCGACTCTCTCTCGGAGAGGGTAAGTTTGGGAAAAGGTATTATAAATAATAAACTAGACAAAATACTGTTAGAAACTCGCTCAATATATGTTACCGTGACATAGACTGACATATATTCGGTTGTTTTTTAATATAAAAATAACAGGGTTGGAGGCTATTTGTACAACTAAACGACAAATCTGCCAATTTTAAATTATAAAATAAAACACACTTAATCATTTTAAAACTTTACATTTCTTTTTTATTTGTTAAACAACGTATTATTTGTATTGTTTAATGTTTTAAATGTTTAATTATACAATAAATTTTTTTAATTATAAAATAAAACATATTTAATCCTTTTATTTGTTAAACAATGTAGTTAATATGAAATAAATTATACGTAAACAAACTTCTGGATATATACCGGTGACGACCCAACGTGTCCCTTTTTTTGATAACAGGGTTGGAGGCTATTCGTACAACTAAACGGCAACAGCCCACCCCACAACATTTTATAATTAGATTAAAAACAAATTAAACAGTTAAAAGAATTAGAATTTTATTTTATTTTATTTATTTATTTTATTTATTATTATTAGTATTATTTATTTATTTATTTATTTATTTGCAATTAAACAGTTCCAAGAACTTAATTAACCTTGTAAAACTGTTGATTAAAAAAACTAGTCTAATTATAAAATGTTGTCTATAGTAATAAATGCTCGAAACTTCTTTGAACTACTTTTTTCTTCAGTTCTTTGAATTTAATTTATCTTGTCTTTGGTAGCATTTTTTTTTTTTTTTTTTTTTTTTTTTAGCAATCTCCAAAAATACCGTTAGGGCTTACAACATGGCCGCCAGAAGAGTCACGTGATCCGGTTGATCCAAAACATGAATCGCCGTATTACGAAACCGGAAAACGCAAATTTAAAGCAAACTTTGACAAACAAGCATAATAATTAAGTACAAAAACAGTTTTTCAATATCATAATAATAAATAATTTATTTAGAACGGTCATTTAATTTTTTGTTGAGAAACAATCACAGTTTGTTTTTTAAAACAGTGTTTATAAAAAATATTTTATTCAGAGTTTTTCATAAAAATGGTATTTAAAACAAGGTGTTCATTTTTTTTAAGATGTAATGTTATAAAAATATGATGTAAAAAAAAACAGTTTATATTTTTAATTTTCATTTTATAAATTTAGACAGAATAGATGGAGGTGATGCAACAAATTAGCTCACAAAATTTATTTGGGCCGACTCTTTCATGCCACATAAATTCATTTAAATATGAAGTGAAGAGAGCCCTTGATGTACCGAATTGACGACAAAGTTTTTTCTTCGCTCGCATCCACGTATTTTCAATAAGTTGAGTATTTATAGTCGCGTCGTTAGGCTCCACAAAATTTCTTTCGTGGACAACAACATCGTGGCTGTAAATACCAAAGTCAATGTCTGCTAATGCATTAGCGCTCCACCCATCGCTTATTATATGAGTCCCGGGTAAGATCCATTGGCAAATTATAGGGACCAGAGTTTCACGTTTTCTGTCTGGAACCTCGATCAAAAGGCAATTCTTAGAGCCTCGTTCGATGGCGCCGAACACCCAATGGCTACGTCGGACAGTTCCTCTGTGATATTACCGAGGGTAAAAATGGCTTTCATCAATTTCAACCTCTTTTGGGGTCCAGGTCTCATCTACACCCCCCAATTGAATTGGGTTTTGTTCAATGTACTGAGTGCACACTTCCCTCAAAAAGTTGCACCAGTCGCTCACTGTGTTGGCACTCACCTCACTTTCTGTTGCCATAGTTTTTTGTGGAAAATCCATGCTCCACATATACATAATTATTACAATGGTTCTTAGATTGAGGTTGCTTCTTTGAAAAAAAGAGTTCGTTCTAATTGTATTACGATATCCATCGTTTCGGCAACGCCATCTCCAACCATCCTTGGATTCGGAATATCGAGCCAACACGCATGGTGACCCACAAATTTGACAATTGCATGAATTGGCTATCAGACGTCTCTGTGCAAGCCATGTCAATATGTGCACGTCATCTGGCATTGCTAACATTAGCCGAGACAATGTCATAGTTTCGCCAAGTATAGCGTTATTGTCATGAACACGAGGAACGAGGAACAAGGGTGATACGTTAAGGGCCATTGATATTTTTGTAATTCTCTGAGGTAGGTAGCAGTTCCAATTTCAGGAATCGTCGTGGTTCAATTCCAGGAATTGTCATGGTTCAATTGCGTTCCGTCTCGACCACTTGTTTGTTCTGAATAAAATACTTTTTATAAACACTGTTTTAACTAAAAAAAACCTAAGATTGTTTCTCAAAGTTTGCCTATTTTTATAACAACATTATATCAACAAAAAATTAAATACAAACAAATTGTGATTGTTTGTCAAAGTTTGCCTTCAAGGCTGTGTTTTCCATTTGCACGATTCATGTTTTGGATCAACCGGATCACGTGACTCTTCTGGCGGCCTTGTTGTAAGCCCTAACGGTATTTTTGGAGATTACCTTTTTTTTTTGTACTTTTTCCGTTTTTCGAAGTGAACAACTCGGCACTTTATTAAAAGGGGTTGTGTTCTGCATCGACACCGGTGATAGAGTACCACGTGATCCACCTTTCCCTGAATTCAGAACGAGGCTGAATTTTCGGACGCCTCCTTGCTATCTTAACCATTTTAGATTCCAAAAATTACTTAAATTGATCAAGGTTAAGTCCAAAAAATCAGTGCTCAAAATTAAGACGCCGGAAGCGGACTTGGTTTACCTAAATATGGAACGGAACGGAAGTCACTACACATAAAACGAAATACGAAGCCATATGGAAATAATTTATTAAAAAAAAATATTGGCATATATCTAGAGACATTTCATTCTTGCGTTTTCTAGACTGTGATAGCTGATTTGGCGTCTCCGACGGAACATCTTCCAACAGATATTTTAACTGAAGGAATTTATCACATTCTTAGAGAAAATATTAGTAGAATTTGTAGCATTAGTATTTGTAGTATTATAAGAAGTTTGGCATAAAACATTTTTCTGTAAATTTTTTTTATTTGCTTTAAAAAATGTCTCAAGATAATTACCGGAATGCCATAACTTATTATTATTATTATTTGTTTTTATATATATAAAACATTGTTAAATTCAATAAAGTAGTTGAAAAAAGTCATTTCATAACTGAAATATTTATTTCTTGTAACTGTTAATTTTCTTTATGTGAAAAAAAAAAAAAGAAAAAAAAAAGCTTAATTTCGTTTCATCTTTAGAGACTTCCGTGTCATATTTAGGTAAACCGAGCCGACTTCTGGCATTTTAACTGGGTATTAAATTTCTGGACTTAACCTTAATCAATAGGCACCTCCAACTCGAGACACAGATTTATCCCCCCCCCCATGTAACATGATGTAACTGTAATTTAATTTAATATTATCATCATATCTTTTATACCATTTAAAAGAAGCTTCAAATAAATATATATAACATATTTCTAAATTTTTTTTTTTTACAGTGTTCGAAAATAATGAAAATACGAGACTAAAATCGTGTTTACATTATCGACGCCTTCAAACAACGTTCCTATGTAGTGATCATTTTGAAAGCGTAAACACACCAGTGTTTAAAAAATTTAGCAAAAATAAACTAATGGTCAAATTTTCATGAAGTTTTTGCTACATATTCAATTTTAAATTAACTTATATTTTAAAAGCAGTTTTTGTTAAATGTGAGGGCAAATTTATATATATATATATATATATATATATATATATATATATATATATATATATATATATATATATATATATGTGTGTGTGTGTGAAATAAAATGGAGGTGGAAGGACCTGAATACTCAACGTTTCGCCCGATTTATGCGGGCTTCTTCAAGAGGGATGGTCACCTCCATTTTATTTCATATCGTCGGATTTAGTCCAGCTCAACAATCATATATATATATATATATATATATATATATATATATATATAAAGCTTAACATTTGTCGCTCGCTGCATGTGGGTTAGTCTTTTTCCTATAACATCTTGGGATAAAAAAAAAAAAAGCGTTCCGCAGTAAATGAAATCCCGCAGTCAAACTTGACCTCATTAACTCATTAAAACGGGCACCTGCTAAATACAAGTAATTAAATAAATTCAAACGTGTTTCCGTTAGCATCTCGCGGTGGGGCAATGGTTAACGTCGCACGTTCTTTTTTTTTTTTTTTTCTTCACACTTTGATTTACAACTTTGCCTCAACGGTTCGGGTTCGATCCTCATACTTACTTTTTTACCCCCCCACCGCCAAACACCTGGGCAACGCCGGGTACCCCTCGCTAGTACTTTAATAAAAGAGTCCATTTTCTGTAGGCTGTTTTTGAACCCAGTCAACGACAGGTACTTTTGCTAGTACATATATAAAGGTGTTCTAACTCGCCCTCTCCCTGATATTTCATGTAAACTAAAAATAAATTTAGGTCCATGAAAAATTGCAACATTTTATAAAACTGAAGAGGTTAAATAATTTTTAAAAATTCACTGGGGGGGTCGTTAAGAAATTGATTATGAGGAGGATGAAAATAAGAAAATACCTTTCTGAATAAAGACCCCCCAACCTCCCCATGTTAAGAACGGCTCTCGGAATCAACACCTTTTGCAGTTTGCATAACCAGTGCATATTGATCGTCTTCGGGTGGTCCCCCAGTGCACTTTCCCCCAAAATAGTTAGGGTCGACGGAGCATGGTTACCTAACAAATAAAAGAAATACATTTTAAGGATCACGTGATCTTATGACATTCAGAAAACGTGGAAAGAGAAAAGGAAAGTAAAAGTAGAAGAAATGGAAAAAAAGGAGAAAAAGAGGGAAAGAACATCTATTCTCACGTAAACACAAGTGCTAGGTTTTAATAGTCTCCCCCCCCCCCGTTACATTTTGAACATTTTTATGCCTCAATGAAAAATTATCTATAACTGCCTCGGGTGGGGGTGGCTTTGCCTGGGCGTAAAATACGCTTAAATATGATATTTTAATTTGTCCAGATTTCGTATATATTATTATAGTCGTGATTTCAAAACTTTTTACAAAAAAGTGTTTAGGTGCTATCAGCTAGAACCGAAACTGTAGCATTCAAAGCTGGTGACGTTACCACTGTACCAACGTGACACGCATATAAACTATTTCTATTTATTTTCACCAGCTTTTATCCTCTTTAAAAAAAAAAAAAAAAAAACTGAAACTGTTTGGTTTTTCCGAGGAACATATAAACTGTCTATGATGAGTCGCTGTGTGTTCGTCTGCCATTCAACAAAACACGCGTAAGACAAAGTCAAAAAATATATGAAAGAAAAATATAAATACATGTCTGACTTCAGAATTCGTTTTATAACCTTATCGATTATAGTTTGTGAACCATCCAATTCTTCAATTTATCCATTTTTTTTAATATATTTTAAGAAACGAGTCGATGTTTTCGCCGAAAATTATACAATTTTGTTCTTTTTCGAGGGACATTTGCAGATGAAACAATCTCTTCATTAACTTAAAATTTTTGTTTACATATATCACGTCGTCTGCTCCAGAGATTTCAGGCTTGTTTATTTTGTGAACGCGATTCTGATTGGCTGATTACTAATAGCAAATAAGAGAAATGATTTTATTGGCTAATTTTATTATTCCCAGTTTTTTGTTGTTGTTGCATTATTAAACTATAGAATTATGTTGTGAAAATGAACTGAATACTTTGTGATTTAATCTAAATCGCTATAAAAAATATTGAGTGGCCTTTTAGAGCTGAAGAAAGTAATTTTCAGGGTTGAGAAGCCTGTCTGTGTAGTGTGTAGAGGCCTTCTTTGCACGAAATAAAAATTTTGACGTGAAAAATTGGTGCAAGGCCAGACAGTGTTCAACCTAATTAAAAAAAAAAAAAAGGAAACAAAAAAAAAACAGCAATCTTTGTCATGTTCCAAAAACCATATAAATTTATCAAGTAGTTTTGACATTTCATGATTTTAATAGTAAATCGTATCTATTACAAGACTGATTTTCGATAGTTCTGATTGAGTTGTCCCTCTTTATTAAACATGGCGGGTCAAATAAAATCGCTTTTTTTTATTTTTTTTATTTTTTATTTTTTTTTTTTTATTACATTTTCACCCCAAACAAGGCACATTGCCACTTTGGTGTAGGGGGCTACTATCATGGGAAACATCTACTGGGGCACTATGTAGGGATTAGGGCAGCGAGATGTTGGTTCACGTTGCACTTGAACTTATGCATGTCAGTACAGTTGGGGAAGCAGTGACCTGGAATGGAATTCCGAAGTCTAGCAGTTCTGGGGAAGAAACTACTGGAGTAGAAAGATCTTTTACATCTAGGGATCTCTACAGTGTGGGGGTGGGATTTTGCAGCTTGTCGGGTCTGTCGAGGGTGTTCACGTCGTGGGGGCACAAGTGCTTGCAGTTCTTCAGAGCATTCACCATTATAATACTTGTAGAACAGGCAGAGGGATGCAACGTTTCGACGATGGGACAGAGGCTGAAGTTTTAATGCCAGTTTAGGGCCTATCAGATTTGCGACTCTCTTTTGAACCCTGTCAAGGAGAGAGAGAGACTAGTAGCCGATGCACCGGCCCAAATATGACAGCAATACTCCATACATGGGCGAATAGTGGCCTTATAGAGGTACAGGATACTTTCGGGTGTTAGAAGTTTTCTAGCACGGTAGAGAGAGCCCACCTTCCTCGCAGCGGCCCTGGCAATGCCCTCGATGTAATTGTTCCAGCTCATGTTTCCTGTGAACGTTAGGCCAAGGAGCTTGAAAGACGTACTCTCAGCTAAAGAGTTGTTGGCCATTGCTATAGGTGGTAGAGAAGGTTTCCTGTAATTATTGAATGAAACCAGTTTTGTCTTGGTGGCATTGAACGTTACCATCCATTTTTGTCCCCATTCCACTACTGATTTGAGGTCATCCTCTAGTGTTTCTGCCATTACTTTAGATATATGTTCATTTGTTTTCCTGTCGTGCCTGCTATAGAGTGTGGTGTCATCAGCATATATACCCATCTCAGAGGCAATTTTATCGGGGAGGTCATTTATGAATATCAGGAACAGCAGAGGACCAAGGATAGATCCCTGGGGCACTCCGGCATTTATATTATATTGTTTAGACGTACGACCGTCGAGGACAACCTGGATTTTTCTCTTGTCTAAGAAGGATTTAATTATGTTAAGTATTCTACCAGTGATACCGTAAGATCTAATCTTCCTGAGGAGACCCTCATGCCATACCCTGTCAAAAGCCTTAGATATATCTAGAGCTACCGCTCTGCCCTCTCCCGCTTTGTCCAGTGAATGGTATATGCGTTCAGAGATTACAGTGAGGATGTCTGCCGTGGAACGGGCTTGTCTAAATCCATATTGATGGTCGGTCAGAAGTTTAGCATCTGTAAGGTGCTGGACTAGAGCATGGTTAATTAAGGTCTCAAATATTTTGGCAAAAAGTGGGAGGAGGCTAATAGGGCGATAATTTAATGGGTCAGTTCTTTCGCCAGAATTCTTGAATACTGGTACCACAGAAGCAGTTTTCCAGCAGCTCGGAAAGCAAGATTCATTAAGGCATTTGTTGTAGAGTTTGGAGAGAACTGGAGCTACTTCGGCTGAGCACTTTTTTAATAGCACAGCTGGGATGAGGTCGGGTCCACATGCTTTGGAAGTGTCAAGGTTTTTTATGATAGCATGCACCTGAGCAGGGGTGATTTCCAGATCGTCTAGCTTGGCGTCTGTCCGCATAGGAAAGTCAGGTAGGGGGTGGTTTAAAGGGTCCAGTGTAGAGTTGGAGGCAAACCGACTGGCAAGCATGTTAGCCTTCTCGGTTGCTGAGCAAAGAACCTCGTGATTGTTGGTTAGTGGGGGAATCGTTGATTGCCCATTATTTACTACACTGTTGTAGATTTTCCAGAAGTCACGAGTTCCTAATTTTTGTGCTTCGATGCGTTTTTTAGTGGTTTCCGTAAATTCCCTCTTAGCTGTCGCTATTTCTTTCTTAACGTTACTTCTAGCTTCTATGTACTTTTGTCTGTTTGAACTGGACTTATGTCGGTTAAACCTTCGGAATGCATGCTGCCTTTGAGAAATGGCAGTTGCGCAAGTCGAAGTAAACCATTGGGAAGAGTGGGGCTTGCTATAGAATTTCCGCATGGGAACATGCGCTTCGATTGCAGTTTTGAACCATTCAGTGGTCTCAGTTGCACACTGTTCAGCAGGAAGAGAAAAAATATTTCCTCTGATAAGATCTCTGATAGCTTCCCAGTCAGCCTTTTTATAATATCTCGTTGTTTTGAGCACTGGCTCTTCAGTTTTGGGTCTAGAGTTTAGGGCGATTTCAACCATTATTACCGCATCATCAGCGTTCCCAAGTGGGCTGTCGGCTTTCGTTACACAATCATCAGGAATTGTGGTCAAAAACAGATCTAATAGTGATGCGTGTTGTTCTTCCTGATCAGGGAAGCGGGTTGGAAAAGTAACAATTTGCGATAGGGAGTGAGATACAGAGAAGCTATGAGTTGCGCTGCCTGCTGCATCTGTATAAGTAGAGAATCCAAGCCAGTTTTTGTGATGGACATTAAAGTCACCAAATACATGTACTTGGGCGCTAGTGTCGAAAGAGAGTGCTGTGTCTATGCTGTCAGATACTTTGTTTATTATGGTGCAGTCTTGGGTCGAAGGAGAGCGGTAGAGAAAGTAAAAGTAGCTAATGTTGTGTTGCATGATTAGTCTAAAGCACATAAAGGCTTGATCATCCGTTTCTAGGTTTGTTTCTCTAGTCAGGGGAAGGGTATTACGAATGTAAACTCCAAGTCCGTGCATATGTCTGTCAGAGTCCTTACGGCAGAGTGGGAGATATCCAGGCATGTTAAAGTAGTTAGAGGGGATGGAGGAGTGTAGGTTAGTCTCACTTAGTGCTAAGATATCCGGGGTATTTGTTAGGAGAAATGCTTCAACATCAGCTAAATTAGTTCTAAGCCCACGGATATTTGTGAATGCAAGCCTCAAGGGAGGAGGCAAGTTGAATTTGTTTGACCCTAAGCCTGGTTTAAGCTTATTTTTAGATTGTACTGTCATCATGTTTTTTAACGAGTTTCAGTTGGGTTAGGGGAAGCCGAACAGGAGGTTATGCAGAATATCACACATGCATCACAAGTAGACCATCAGCTGACCCACCATCAACTAGGACTGTGGCCTCAGGAAAGCCCACCGGGGATGAGTGCAGGGTCCCTTTCCATGCGCGCCATGGCACTGCAAACATCCCGATATTATTCAACTGTTGATGGAGCAGCCGCTCTAAGCGCTACCAAAGAGTTAGGGCTCCTGTACTACCAGTCGGAAACAGCAGCCAGTAACTGTCAATCCGGTACCCTCAACCCATCAGAGGAAGGTCAACCCAATCTAATTGCTCAGGCATATGTGGTACTCAAGCATTCTCAAATGTCCAGCTTTAGGGGTGGGGTGTGTCGGGAGTGGGGGAAACGGCGTTCATTGCCCTAGACAAGAAACAAGATCTACCAATGGGTGTTTCTGTCAAATCACTGATAGTATCTCTGCGCCTGACTAATAGGCAAAGAAGGAGTATGGAAGCCGGGCGATAGGCAGGACCTATCTACTCCTTAAGCAATTTAGGTATTGCAAACCGGTAATTTGTTTGAGTCACCAGCTCTAGGAAGGCTGTCATCCAAGACTGAAGAGGCCTCCCTCCTCTTTGGTTTAGTTTCAGAGTTTTCCTTCTCCTAGACGGATGATCTGGGAAGATCTACTGGGTCCGTCACCACTGAGAGGGTTTGCTCCGCGCCTGAGTTCTAATCCAGGTATTTCTGCGACCCCGCGTGGTTAGATAATGTTATTGGGTTAGTTTGTAGAGGTTATATCTGCTAAATAGTTACACTCCTCAAAGTGGATTAGGGATATTGTTATTTCATTGTTTCTTAATAAATTTGATTTTCTTAGTTAAAAAAAAAAAACTACTTGATGAATTGACTCGAATTTTGGAATATGACATTTTGGGTTTGTATTACTGTACACATAGATTCGAAAAAGTTGTCAAAAAACAAATATATAACAAATAAATGTTATCAAAGGCAAGATAAGTTACTTTTCTGCCAAACTGGATATATATTTTCGTGTTTTTATTCAATGTAACATGTTTATTCAGCTCGAAAAGCATACAGTGTTTACCGATGTATTGGAAAATTCAAAATGGTGTCCAACACTCTCTTTAACACGGTAAGTTCAGGAAAAGATGCTATAAATAATAAACTAGACAAAATACTGTTAGAAATTCGCTCATTATATGTTACCGTGACATAAGTTGACATATATTCGGTGGTTTTTTAATAGTATTTTGTCTAGTTTATTATTTATAACACCTTTTCCCAAACTTACCATGTGTTTTTATTCAATGTAACCTGTTTATTCAACTCGAAAACCATAGTGTTTACCGATGTATTGGAACATTCAAGATGGCGTCTGATTCTCTCTTTAACACGGTAAGTTTGGAAAAAGGTGTTATAAATAAATAACTATACAAAATACTATTAAAAACCCGCCGAATATATGTCAACCTATGTCACAGTAACATATATTGATCGAGTTTTTAACAGTATTTTATCCGGCTTTTTATTTATAACATCTTTTCCCACACTTACCGTGTTAAAGAGAGAATCAGACGCCATCTTGAATGTTCCAATACATCGGTAAACACTGTATGGTTTTCGAGTTGAATAAACATGTTACATTGAATAAAAACACAAAAAATTTATCCAGTTTGGTAGAAAAGTAACTTATCTTGCCTTTGATAACATTTATTTGTTATATATTTGTTTTTTGACAACTTTTTTGAATCTATGTGTACAGTAATACAAACCCGACATTTTTGTTCCGTAACGGGTATGTTCTTCTGTATTAATTATTATTTTTTTTAAGATTGCAAAAATAAATAAGTAAATAAAAGCAGTTTTAACGAATTATCTTTTGAAAATAAGCTTAATTTCTTGATCAATTTAACAACCTTGTCTACACACGCGCCGACCCTCCCATTTTTCGGTTTCTTTTTACAAAAAACTAAAATGGAACTGAAAAGGTATAAATTTGGTTCATCAAACACGTTAAGAATGTTTATTAGTCCGTTAAAAAAAAGGTATATTTCTTTTCAATTTAGAACTAATTTCGGTAAATATTCAGATTATTTACAACAGAACACCGAATACTCTAATTTGTTTTTGCATAGGTAATCGATGTTGCTGACAACGAATCTGATAATCAAACCCGGGGCAAATTTACCGTTTGCATGGTATTAACCCCTAAACCCACGAACTACTTTCAGCCATTTTACAGCTTCCGTTTACGCTACGCAACGCAACATAACAACGGTTTTTGAATGTACCTTCACGTACTGAACTGCCTTTTCACATGGCGTACGAATCTTTTGTGGAATATTTAAACTTATACGAAAAAGAAGAAAAGCACACCAAGTAAGGGGGGGTAATGTCGGAAAGACTTCTTTTTTTTTTTGTCTTACGTAGTTTTTAATGCGGTTTACAAAAACATAAGCACCAAAATTTTTATGTTTTTCATTCTTTTTTTTTTTTGCAGGAGGGGTATTCAATTATAGAACTTGTGTGCGCCCCCCCCTCCGCCTCCTCCCCAATGTAAACAGTAAAATCTCCGAAAAATGTTAAATAGTGTTCTAATCGGTAAATGTCGGTGCCTTACTTACGAAAAAACGGTTAATTAAACTTTTTCTGTTTACATTGGGGGAGGAGGCGGGGGGGAACACCTCCTGCCTCCTCCCCCAATGTAAACAGAAAGCAGTAAAATTTAAAAATGTATTCTAATCGGTAAATGTCGGCGCGTTAGTTACAGAAAAACGGTTAATTAAACTGCAGAAGCACCTATTAAGCCACACAAGTGCTATAATTGAATCCCCCTCCCGCAAATAAAAAATGAACGAAAAACGTAAAAATGTTTGGTGCTTATATTTTTGTAAACCGCATTAAAAACTACGTAAGACAAAAAAAAAAAAAAAAAAATCCCCCCCCAAAGTACTGTAAAATGCATTTTTTTTTTTTTTTTTAATTTTGTTTTATACAATTTTTTCTTCGAATTTTAAATTGTCCGGCAATGAAAAAGAAAAAAAAAGTCATTCCGACATTACCCCCCCCCACTTGGAATGCTTTTCTTCTTTTTCGTATAAGTTTAAATGCTCCACAAAAGATTCGTACCCCATGTGAAAAGGCAGTTCTCTACGTGAAGGCAGTCAACAGCCGTCGTTTATGCTGCCGAGTGCCGCGCGCATGCACGTAGCGTAAACGGAAGCTGTAAAATGGCGGAAAGTAGTTCGTGGGTTCAGGGGTTAATACCATGCAAACGGTAAATTTGCCCCGGGTTTGATTATCAGATTCGTTGTCAGCGACCACGATTACCCCTAAAAAAACAAATAAGAATGGTCGGTGTTCTGTTGTAAATAATCTGAATATTTAGCCTAATTTCTATTTGTAAGAAGAAAAAAAGTAAACTTTGGAGTTATGACCTTGTTTTTTCTATATATTTTTTTTATTTTCTCAAAGCGCTCTTTTACAATTTGTCATTGTTCTGAGGGAGACAACTCTCTTTTACTAAGAGATTCGTTTTCTGTTTTTTTTTTTTTTGTTTTTTTTTTCATCTCATAGTTTATGACTTAATAATGTAAGTTTTGCGCAAAAAGTTTTCTTTGGTTTATTTAATCAAAAAAACTTTTTTGAAAGTACTATTTGAGGCCAAAGGGAGGGGCAAAAGCATTATTTGAATATGTATGAAAAAATTTAACAAATAAATAAAAATATTTAGTGGAGAAAATAATAAACAAAATTAAAATAAAATGGAATAAAATAAAAAGTATGAATCAAATTTACCCAAATAAATAAACAAGTAAAATACACGCTCGATTAAAAAAAAAAGTCAAGTCTGTGAGATATACACGGAGAAAGTGAAAGAAAACGCAATTATTAAATAAAAACACCGGGTTTGTATTACTGTACACATAGATTCGAAAAAGTTGTCAAAAAACAAATATATAACAAATAAATGTTATCAAAGGAAAGATAAATTACTTTTCTACCAAACTGGATATATTTTTCGTGTTTTTATTCAATGTAACATGTTTATTCAGCTCGAAAACCATACAGTGTTTACCGATGTATTGGAACATTCAAGATGGAGTCTGATTCTTTCTTTAACACGGTAAGTTTGGGAAAAGATGTTATAAATAAAAAACCGGATAAAATACTGTTAAAAACTCGGTCAATATATGTTACCGTGACATAGGTTGACATATATTCGGCGGGTTTTTAATAGTATTTTGTATAGTTTTTTTTTTTTATAACACCTTTTTCCAAACTTACGGTGTTAAAGAGGGTGTGAGACGCCATCTTGAATTTTCGAATACATACATCGGTAAACACTGTATGCTTTTCGAGCTGAATAAACATGTTACATTGAATAAAAACAAAAAAAAAATATACCCAGTTTGGCAGAAAAGTAACTTATCTTGCCTTTGATAACATTTATTTGTTATATATTTGTTTTTTGACAACTTTTTCGAATCTATGTGTACAGTAATACAAACCCAAAACACCGTTTATACATGGTCCTCGTTCCACATGAAGTGAAGTGCCGTGATTTTTTGCTTAAAACAACGTATTTATTTTATTTTGTTTATATTTTTAATTGATCTTAACAAGCATCTATTTACGAAACTAAACACAACAATGCATTTTCGATTTTTAATAAACAAGTGAGCTATTTTTAGTTTTTAATAGTTGAAAAAAAAATACATATATATTTCATGACCCTTCGTATATTTGTCTCCTTTTTTGTTCTTTTTTTTTTTTTTTTTTTTTTTTCGTAATTTTTTCGTTCGTTCTTTCTCTCTCGTTGTTAAAAGAACAAATAAAACCGGCGCGGGGGAAGCCCAGTCGACAAAAAGCCCAATCTGATATTTCAAATGTAAACCAAGCCCCAATTTATTATGCGTTCATCAGATACTATCAGATATTTTAATTGCCAATTTACAAAATGAACATCATCCGGAGTAGAAGGGGTGGCGACAAACTCTGCGTTGGCGGTTATATGTACACAAAGAAAATTATAACTAAAAATCGAATTCGTTGGCAATGTGTCTGTCGGGTTTCGCACTTATGTCATGGAGCCATTAGCACTGATCGCGACGTGACTGTTTGTATGAGTGCGAAAGAGCACTGCCATGAATCGGATGATGTCCAGGTTGGAATAGCCAAACTATTGCATCAACGTCAGACCAAGTATTTCCATAGAAAAAAGAAAATATCAAAAACTGTTCACATACGACGCGAAGCCCTGTTGGACGCCACTGGTGGCGGGCAGCCAGATGATACGATAGGACCCGACCAACTTGGAGACGTAGTTGTAAGTAATTCGAGTAATTTCATATTTCGTATTTTTATAAATATTAACGGCCACGCTTGGAAATAGAGCCCAACGAGTGGCGGACGTACACGACTGAGGACCCCATAGCGAAATACGCATTGGCTCCGATATTGTACGCAGCCAGCAGTGCTGCCTGCGACGCAGCAGCAAGCAGGCTTTATTAATCTGAAAAGAAACGGAAGAATTTTGGCGTGTGTGGCTTTTTTTTTTTTTTTTTTTTTTTTGCTTGAATTTTGCGCTTTTCGGGTCATTTTGTTGTTTTTCCCCTTTTTGTTTTTTTTGGGGGGGGGATTATAGTTATAGGTAATTATTAACAGGAAAATTGGTGCAAGTCCAGATTTAGCACTTGCTATATATTTTTTGGCCGATATCTGTTTTTATTAAATTGTTAGGTGAAAGTACACAACACTCTCCCGTCTCCATGTCAAGAATGGCTTTCTAAATAATATTATTTCAGCATGGATCAATAAATGCATGAGTACCTTTTATTTTCTTGAATAATAAAAAAAGACGAGAACACGACTGATTCTCTCTCCACTGATCTTGAGCGCATGGTAGTGGAGGAAGAGGTGGCTGGTTACTTTTAATGCATCTAAAACCAAGCTCATCAACGCTAACGCTCTGACCCTCATTTGGTATTAATTGAAATAGGGGAGGCTCCATGTTTTGATAGGCTTCTGGTATTGACCTTTACTCTTGATCTGAAATGGAACACGTACATCAAGTCTGTTACCAAGGTCACTGGAAAAATGGTAGGGTCCTTCTACCGCTCCAGAAGATATCTCACTGCTGATGCAATTCTCTATCTATATAAAAGCCAAGTACGTCCAAGGATGGTGTACTGCTGCCACATCTGGGCAGGAGCTGCTAAAAACAGTCTATCCTGCCTTGACATAGTACAAAATAGACTTCGTTGCTTAGTGGGGGATGCCCTTTTCTCTTCCCTGCAACCTCTCTCCCACAGAAGAGACGTTGTGATCCGGTCTTTGTTTTATCGTTACTTCCATGGCAAGTGCTCGTCTGAACTCCAATCCCTGGTCCCCCCTCGCCAATCTTTCACGATAAACATCCGTCTAGCTGAAACTACTGTCAATAATTTTCCCCACTCTTTAACTTTTTTTTTTTTTTTTTTTTTTTACACAGTGATCACCACTTATCAAGGCCCAGAAGCCACTCAGGGATAAGGGTTATTGCAAGTACATTACGTTAGTGTAGAGTGTTTACTTAAGGGGGCGGTTCATTAGGAATTTGTTAACATTGGACTTGAACACATCCAAGTTGTAGTCCGGTGGAAAGCAGGCAGACACGGAACAGTTTCACAGGCGTGCAGTTCTAAGAAAGAAGCTTTGTTCATGGAATCCGCGTTTTGATTTAGGCACAGATAAAGAGTGGGGGAAATTTTTCACAGTGGATTCAGCTAGACGGGTGTTTTTCGTGAAAGATTGGCGAGGGGGGACCAGAGATTGGAGTTCAGACGAGCACCTGCCATGGAAATAACGATAAAACAAGGATAGGCTCGCAACGTCTCTTCTGTGGGAGAGAGGTTGCAGGGTAGAGAAAAGGGCATCCCCACTAAGCCACGAAGTCTATTTTGTACTCTGTCAAGGCAGGATAGGCTGTTTTTAGCAGCTCCTGCCCAGATATGGCAACAGTATTCCATCCTTGGACGTACTTGGCTTTTATATAGATAGAGAATTGCATTAGTAGTGAGATATCTTCTGGAGCGGTAGAAGGATCCCACCATCTTTCCAACGACCTTGGTGACTTGATGTACGTGTTCCATTTCAGATCAGGAGTAAAGGTCAAACCCAGAAGCTTGCCAAAACATGGGGCCTCACCCAGACGAGAGCCATCCATCACAATTGATGCCAGAAAGCTTTTCTTAGAAGTGCACGCCAGTGGAACTCTTTCATCTGCCTGTTTCCCACCTGACTACAACTTGGATGTCTTCAAGTCCAACATAAATAAATTCCTGATGAACCGCCCCCTTAATTAAGATACTTTATCAAATCTCCAATACTAACGATTACTACGATACTATCCCATTGGTTACTGTACACGCAATAACCCTTATCTCTGAGTGGCTTCCAGGCCTTGATAAGTGGTGACTTCCATGTAAAAAAAAAAAAAAAAAAGAACGACTGTTTTTTGTTTTAATAATTATTTTTATTCAAAAATAACTATAATTTCCGCCCCCCGCCCCCCCCCCAAAAAAAATATCCAGCAAAAAAACAAGTAAAGAAAAAAATAATAATAATCTGAAAAGCGCTAAAATAAACTAAACTAAGGCCACAAGCCAAAATTCTGTTGTTTCTTTTCAGATTAATAAACGCTCCCTGGAACGTGCTGCGTACAACGTCGGAGCTGATGCGTATTTCACTATGTGGGCTTCATTCGTGTACGCCAGCCTTGGGTTAATTCCTATTTTAGTCACGTAAATTATTTCGTGTGAAATGAGTTTCGCTATAACCACGGCTGTATCTCGGTGGCCGTGCCATAACTCCCAAACTTATTTTTATTGGCGTAACGGAAGGAGAACCGTCACGGTGCAGGTAAAAAAAAACGGTGTAAGTTGAAAATCTCACATTGGCCTAAAAATGTTCCATCATTACCACGGCGAGACCGGCCCTGGTTGCATGTTTTAGTTAAAAATAAGTAATATTGTAAAAGTTGCGATCAAATTTTTTATTTAGAAAAATAAATATTACAAAAAGAAGTAATAATAAATAAAATATTGTCTAACAGTTTTGTTTTTTTTGTTTTCATTTTTAGTTTTGCAGTTTTTAATTTAATTTTTAGTATTTATGAAGTATGACGAACTGCAGACACTTGTGCCCCCACGACGTAAATACCCCCGACAAACCTGACAAGCAGCAAAATCCCGCCCATTCACAGTAGAGATCTCTAGATGCAAGAGAGCCTTTTACTCCAGTAGTTTCTTCCCCAGAATCGCTAGACTCTGGAATTCCATTCCAGGTCCCTGCTTCCCCAACTGTACTGACATGCAGAAGTTCAAGTGTAACGTGAACCGATATCTTGCTTCCCCAACTGTACTGTAGTAACTTAGTAATTAGGAGGAAAATTGTGGACATCATTGTCTGTAGGTGTTTACGATGGTGATGATGGCACTCCTAGAATTAAATTTAGGGTTTTATTATAACAAATGAATGTGTCAAAAATGTTGTTCTAAAATTACATAAGATAGTACCTATTTACTATGCCTCCCCACGGGACAGAGTTAGACACCAGGGTCGTTTTTTAACGTGGAGAAAGTTACATAAGATAGTAGCTAATAGTGTAGACATAATAAATTTGTATGTGGCATCGGTTGTTGTAAACTATGATATTTTGGTCTAGAACGGAAAAACTGCGACTTTTTTATTATATATACGATATATTTACCAGATTTATTTTAGACTAAAACAAAAAGTCTGGTTTTGTAATCGAAACATTTTCATATAGAGGCTAGGTTTTCACCTGACACTTGTATAGTTGCACGTAAGGTCGCCCATGCTTATGAATCACCCCATTTCTAAGTAAAAAAAAAAAAAAAAAATGGTGCTTATGCACTTTTGTTACTGTGCTATTTTTTTTTTTTAAATAGTATTTTCAAGTATCAAATATCTTTTCTATTAAATTGTTAAGTGAAAGTAGTGAATAGTTAGAACCCCCCCCCATGTTAAGAATGTAGGCATGGCTAAAAAGTGAAAGAAAAACCAAGTTGCTGTTTTATTAAAACAGATTAAAATCTATTAAAATCCATTATTCTATTAAAATCTATTATTCTTAACTGTTTTTTCCAGAAAAATAAAAGCCTGAATTTTATCATATGAAAAGCAGAATAATATAAAACTTTTTCTATTTTTAATAGAATTTAAAATTTTCAAAACCACACCATTCACCGTTATTTTTGTCTTGATCGCTAAAACATTTAAAACAATTTTTTTTTTTTTTTTTTCATCTAAATGAGATTTAGGATGATTTGCAATAAGAATATGCAAGGATATTATAAGTACCTGCATTTCAAATAATTCAAACTCTTTATATCACTCTATAGATTTGCATAGCAAAATTTAAAAAAAAAAAATTTAATGATAGTTTAAAATTAAGTGTGGAGGCCTGTTGGGGTCTAAATAAACTATATTTAGCCATGTATTTTTTAATGTTTCATGATTAAGTGAAGGGTTAATTCTGTTTTCATAATTGAGATATATATATATATATATATATATATATATATATATATATGTTTGTTGCCTACATAACCCCTGAAGTTAAGCAATGATGAGCCTGGCCAGTACCAGATGGGTGACCATTTTGGGAATGCTACACGCTGTATGTGTTGAAAACAACTCCTGTATCTAGTATCATGGTTGGGCCAACCTAGGTGAATAAACAAGAAATTGCCAAAAGAAATTGTATTTTTAGCAAAATGCATAGTTATTTATCGATTTTTTTTTTCTTTTTGTATCGATTCTTCAAAGCATTTCTTATTTAATGGTATATTAGCAATATTTGGCTCACTAAAAAAATTAATAATTTTAAAAGTAGTGTTTTTTGCAAAAATAATGAAAATATATTTTTTTTTTTGTTAATCTGAAAGATAATAAACATATTCATGAATTCCACACGAAAAATAAAACTCATTCAAAATTTGGATTTTCAACCTTAAAATCTGATACGTGCGCAGTTTTTTTTTTTTTTTTTTTAATCTACAATCCTCCCCCTCCCAACAATATAATATATTTTGTTCAGTTCTGGCTGATTATTTTAAGCATATTTGTACCCACAAATAAAGAAGGGGGGGGGGGTTGTAGGCAAATATATATATATATATAAATATCGGTTATAAAAAAAAGTACACCATTATAATATTCATTCTTCACTTAATAATTGGTGAAAATTTTGTATTGATTTTTGCTAGATTTTTAAAGAGAGGCTCTGTCAAAAAATACTTACTCCCTGCTTTCGTTTTGGCCGTGCCTATAAAAATGGCTTCCTAAATAATAACGCTATTATTTCAGCATGGTAACAAAAGTGCATAAGTACCAAAAAATTTTAAAATGTAAATGTTAGCGAGTTTCGGTATACATGTATAAGATCGAAACAAAAATTTGGCCATACAGTATACATACAGTATACATGTATAAGATTACATTTATACAGTATACATGTATAAGATTACATTTATACAGTATACATGTATAAGATTACATTTATACAGTATACATGTATAAGATCGAAACAAAAATTTGTTTTATTGTACTTTTTCTTTAAAAACAAACCGAGAAAAAGGTTAACTAAAGATGAATGATGACGTAAATCATAAAACTGTCCTTTAACTAGGAAACGGACAGCATTTTTTATATTTGCCAATGCCCGCCACCGATCACAATCAAGGTATTGCAGGGTTGCCAGACTATAATAAATGTTTGAAGCTAAATTTTTCAGCAAAAGCGCCAAAAAAGGCCAAAATGAAACCTAAAAAAGGCCAAATGGAAATTTTTCTGTATTAATGCTATATAAAGAAACGATGGTTATATTGAAGATGTTGACTGGACTATATTGAAGATATTAGCTTCCAAACATTTGTATTTTTAAATTAATTTTGTATTCTTTTCAAAGTAATGAAATAAAGACAATCTCTATGAAATTGAAACTTTGGGCTTTGCTTTGGAGGAATTAAATTTTTTTTTTTTGATAAATAAATTTTTGCTAGGGACATTAATAATATATTCTACAGTTTACATATTCTTTAAGCATATTAGAGAATTTTAAACAATATTTGAAAGTGTTATATTTAAAGAATTGTTGATAAATTTGTAGGTGAGTACCCTAATCTAAATCCTACTCCTTCAAAATAAGATTCTTCTTTTTTAGGCAACTATATGTTGGAAAAAAATATTGTTTCAGAATTTAGAGTTGGGAATTGGTTTTGCATATAAATCTAATGTACATTTATAACCCAATTGTGGCCAATCATCTATCCAAATAGCATTTTAAGAGTATATAACCTGATTTCTTTTGGCTAAGTGAGATAAATTGTGTATGTGTGTGTTTTGTTGGGGAGAGGGATTGAAAAAAAAATTAATTCGCTCTACCACAAACCCTAAGTCCATGCGGCAACAGTTCCTCCAAATCCCTCTGTTTATCATTAACCTTAAGTTTAAGTGTCCCCCCCCTCCAACAAACACAAAACTTTACATTTAAGAACTAGAATGATTAGATGTCATTCAAACGCTACCTGGGCTAAAGTGAGAGATCATAATACGTTAAATTTGTATTCGAAACTGATCCCTTAATCTAAATTTTAAAATAACTAGTTTTTTCTTTTACTTAGGTTTTCAGAGTCTTCATACTATTGTTGAGATGATTAATCAGAATCGGGAATAAAAAAACTTGGAACTTTTTAGGGTATCAGAATTGAAAATTTATAGGCTTATTTCCAATTTTAAAAACGATTCTTTAAAAAAAAATTTCTTTGTAAAAAAAAAAAAAAATGAAACGAACCTAATGTATTTATTTATTAGAAGGTTGTTTATTTATAGCTTAAAAGTAAGGGCCACAAGATCACAGGTTAGGGATCCCATTCCCAAATTTTCCACTATTTAGACTTTCAAAGTCTAATGTAATTGTTTTTTTGAATAGTAAATTATGGTAAGCATAGTAAATATTCCAGCCTATTGCCTTATCAAATTTAAAAAAAATATTCAAATTTCTTTTCGTACCTATTTGCTAACCTTCTATATGAGCCTCTCAGAGAGATTATTATTCATATTTAAGATTTATAATGCTATAACCTGTTTTGCTTTTTATTTTGCTGACACCACTCTGACTTTACTCGTTCTCTGGTCTCTGAAATAATGTTTTATTGTACTTTTCCAGTTTGGCCACACGTTAAAAATATAGATGAAATTCTCACAATGAGTTTATCAAATTCTTGGATACAATACAAAAATGAAAACAATTTAGAACTTTTGTCAAATTACAAAAGCAGTTATATCTACATTTAAAAGTATACAAAAGAATGAAATACTACGTTTTTTTAGGAGATAATGTGCGAACAATTATTTTAGAATTTAATGTGGGCGAATGATTAGTTGCATGTATCAAATGTAAAATGATCCCTATTTTCAGCAATTCTAAATTTCTAGGGAGAGTAACTAAATTTTTATCACTAACTCTAAGTACGACAAGCAAATTGTTCAGTACTTGTATAGTTTAATCAAAAATGAAAATATTGAGAGAAAAAAAAAAAAAAAAAAAAAGGTTATATTGTACATATCCGTTATGGAATGAAGTTCTCCGGAAAAAAAAATTTCACTTAATTTCATCAAGTAGTTTTTTTTTTATTTTTGTTTTTTACAGCGAAAAAACAATTTGTTATGATACCGAGCAAAAGGTTCGATTTTTAGGAAGAAAAACTAGTATTAAAGATGGGAAGGGAGCGTCGGTGCTTTAACTGGAGTTATCTCCATGTGGCGTTTATAAAATTCAAACAAAATTTTTTTTTTTAAATCCAACATTTTATTTTATTTTTTAACATTTTTTGTAAATTAAAATATTTTTCCGACCAATATGATTACTAATGTTCTGCTAATGTTGACTATGAATAAACGACTTTTATTTTTTACAAATAAAATAAAACCAATTTTGCTTCAGACAAAACCTTGTCTTTGTCAGAAAATATTTTAATACACATTGGTCTTTATTATTATGGACTGAAGGATTTTAACTTCTCTTCATAATTTGACTGAAATGAGTTACTGATTATTCTAATATTTGAATGAATACTTAACTGAAATGATTTTCAAATCTATTTATAAATTTTATTTATTTTACTTATTTTTTTTAGCCTGATATGACAATGATTTCTGATTCGGACCAATTACCAGGACAAATGGTGAAAAGCCAACATTTTACTGTGAGTTTATAATTTTTTGTTATGTGATTATCAAAGTGATTGATATTGATCTGCAATAATCAGTATAAAACTTGTGTTGGTTGATTAAAAGATGTTAATACAGACCAATTTCAGAACTTCAGGAGAACCCTAAAAATGTCACTCGCCAAAATTTCCAAACACTTTTTCACCTAAAATTTTTATATCCAATATTGTTTTACAAAAAACGTTGCTTATTTAGAGTTTAACCTATTTAAACAAAAGCTAAATCACAGAAAAAAAACTTTATGATGTACATACCTGTCACACAACAAAGATTGCATATTCCAAAAATCATGTAAATTGATAAAGTATTTTTTTATATAGAAAATCATTTTATTATGATTTTTAGTGATTTAATAGGACTTATTTTGATTGTGATAGTTTGAATTGTCTCTCATTTATTAAACATAACGGTCCAAAGCATAACGTCTCACTTTATCATAAAATTTGCTTTACTTGGTTAAAAAAAATCTACTTGATCATTTTACATGATTTTTGGAATATGAAATCTTTGTTCCATGACAGGTACATTACAAGTGCTTTTAAAAGATTTATCCAGAATTTTTTTTTGGAAAATAGTTTTAATTCTAAATAAGCACTCAAAAATATATTTAATAATAAAAATGTCAGTTTTTCTCTCCGTTGATAAAGGGATTGGTTTCTTCCTTTTTATAGTAGCCGATTTGGTTGGAAAAAAATTCTAATTAGTGTGAAAATTATTTGCCTAAAAAACATGTGCCTCTTGTAGGATTCAACTGCTGAATGATAGAAAAAAAAAAAACAATGTCAACAGTCGATTTTATTTTCAACAATCACACAAACGAATGTGAATTCTCGCTAATCATATGCAAATGAGATGCTGCCAGTTCGAATAAAAAACCTGTTTTTTAGAGACTGAGCCCATTCGGAATTCAGAGTAGCGAGATTTAATAGCAGTGTGTTGAATTTAACCCTGAATATTGTTAGTTGAAAGTGCAGAATAGTTAACAATCAATAATTTAACTACAACTTTTGAAGCGACTGCACTGGGGGGGGGGGGCATCATTTGGTGTTTTTTGCCTGGCTTGAAATTGAAATGGAGGTATTAGATATTCCTCACACTTTTTTTAATGACTGCATTCCAGCCTAATGTTGGTGGTGCTGTGAGAGGCTGCTGCTGATGATAGTGATGATGACGAAGACGATGTGTATAATGGTGTGGATGCTGTTGAATATAGTTCATTTAGTATGAATCAGATGATTTATGTTGGCATTCGTTTCCACAATATCTTTCTAGTTAAAATATTATCTCGAAACATATTGAGAGACTATACGTGAAGTTTTCCAACAATCCTTAAGTTATAGAGTTTCTGTGGAACAAACTGGATTTGAACTTGGCATAATCAGGGTGCCAGTCTGTGTCCTTAACCACTTAGCCACCATCACCTCCCTGCTGTTGGTGTTGATATTGTTGTATTCTTTTGTGCTAGTACTGCGATAGACAACTTTTCAGGATTTCGTTTTAGGCAGGCATTGGCCATATTCCTCATTTTCTAGCAGTGCCAACAATGTGGCCTTGTACCCTCCACACTCACGGAAAGTGACCAGCTTTCAAATTTGTGGATTGGTTGGTTGGTTGGTTGGTTGTTTTACGCATATCAACCCTTTTCAGGTTATTTAATGGTGAATCCAGTGATTTTTTTTTTTTTTTTTTTTTTTTACATAGGCATCACCACATTATCAAGGCCCAGAGGCCACTCAAGGATAAGGGTTAAAGAGTGTACAGTAGAAATTGGTCAATATAGTAATCATTAGTAATGAAAATTTGGTAAATTTAATAACTTATATGGAACGGCTCATCAAGAACTTATTTACTTTAGACTTGAACACAACCATATTGTAGTCAGCCGGAAAGCAGGAAAACGGAAGACAATTCCACAGGCGTGCAGTTCTAAGAAAGAAGCTTTGTTCATGGAATCTACGTTTAGGTTTAGGCACAGATAAAGAGTGGGGGAAATTATTGATAGTGTTTACAGCTAGACGTTTACAAGTGATTCAGAAGAAATTTTTTTTTAATAGAATATATTTGTTTTTTTGTTTTTTTCAAGTCAGTTTCTATGTAACCCATAGTTGAGACCCTAACAGGTATTACCATTCTGGGTCAGAGTGGACCTGGGAGCAGTGTCAATTAAAGGGTGGCTCCACATTCCCCAAAGCCTGCAAGCTATTGGATATTGTTTAAGGTCATATCCAGGATCCTTCACATTTGTACCAGCCAATGAAGGGCAAAAAGAGTTGTTGCAGCTCTCTTCTCGACAGGCAGCATCGTTGTCGGATTTCATATCATCTGCATCATTTGGACTATTGTTGTCATCTTCAGTTATTTTTGCAACATTTCAGTTGATGTAACCTCCGTCCTTCTTCAGATCTATCTTGTCGAATTCTAGAATCTTTCTTTTCAAACCCAGGAACCCTTTATTTAATCCACAGGAGTAGCATGTTTTTATTCTGCCAGCCACAACTCTGTAAAAATCCTTTTGAGTGTCACTCGCAGAAGAGTGTAACTTACAATTGAATTTTACAAAGTATTTTATCCACTACGCCACGCAGACAATTCTAGTATGAATCTTTCGGAGCCTTAAGTCTACTTTTATTTTTAGACGTACAATCTTATTACTATACATCACTATTTTTAATACAGATTACTATATATATATATATATTTATATATATATATATATATAAAGATGTTTTCTCTGTCATAAAAGTATTGTCCAAGTGCAAATTCAAAATGTAAATTTAGTATGACAATTCAACACAGATTTTTTTAAATAATCAAACATTTGTTTATAAAAAAAACTTTGACGTAGTAATGTCTTCATCAGGATAGACAGTTTTTTTTTTTTTTTTCATCTTTTTTATCCCTCGTAGCATGATACCACTAAAAAAAAGCAAGGCATTAGAAAATAGGTACTAATTTTTCCGATATGCCTATATATATATATATATATATATATATATATATATATATATATATATTGTGCAAAAATGTCGTTTTTATTTTTACGTTCAAATTAAAATTAACAAGTGAAGCATGCATAGTCCCCCGTGAGTGCACAGTGAATGAGGCATAAAAAAAAATTACTAAGTTCAGCATCCCATTTAGCTAAAAAAAGTCTCCAGGGTATGTCAGATCCTGGTGAAAATGAACAAATGGTGCAGTTTTAGGCCTTAACATATGTAAAATAAAATGACAAAATCCGTCAGTTGCCCCCCCCCTCCCATTTAGTCCCAAAAGTCTCCAAAGCCTTAACATATTTAAATTTGAGTTCAGCACCATGCAAAACTGCTAAATAGACATACACAGAAAATTTTGAACAAATATGGTAAAATAGTCCCAAAAATGGAGTGTTTTATTAGCCCTAAAAGAGCCCCTGGGGCACACCTAAGAGTCATCGCAAAGTATACACAAGCAAAATTATATAGAAATCAGTTAGTTACAACTTTTCGCAAAGTATTATAAAAATCCAAGGCATCAATTTTTTTTTTTTTTAATACACACAAAAATGTCAGTTTTAGCCATTTTAACCCGAAAGGCACCTTTTAGGAGGGTAACCGGAGTTTTCCCAGAAAATCCGTTTTGTTACTTTTTTACTCATATCATGTTTAATGTTCGTGCAAAATTTTTAAAAAATTCCAAGGTGTAGTTATTGAGAAAAGTGTGGACAGATGAACAGATGAAGGTGAATTTATAGGTCTACCTTCCTTTTGTCCGGGGGAGGGGGGGGGATAAAAAAACAACATTATTTCTGCACCAACCTAATACATCATCATCATCATGCAGTTGGTCAGTCTTGATGATGATTAGTTGGGGCCTCATCCCTCAGTGTTGGCGTAGTCTTACTCCGTCACCAGAGGACTTTCCACCTTGGCTCCAAACTTGCTTGCGCAGTTTAGGTGCAGTATCTGTTGCGCATCAGATAGACACCCTCTGAACCTCCAATGCTCATGTCCAGTAGAGCGAACCCGTGACGGCTGGCAGCAGAGGAGGACGCAGCTTCTGGCCGAAAGTAATCTCAGTTAGGTAAACAGTCGCCCTATCGTGTCCGCTACTATGGCTTTTCTTTCTGGATGAAGTTCCATAGCCTTTTAAGGAAAACTGCAAGGCAGCAGTAGGATTTGAAGTCAGAGTTCCCATCTCTTAGCCTTTTGCTGTGATAAGGCCCACAAAACAATGGTGTTTGATTTTGGGGTTGATTCCCCTAGTCTTCGCCCAACCAAGGGCACCCACAAGACCGTGGGGTAGGGGTTGGTAGTGTGCCAGGGTATGTTCACACATTGGTAGGCCATAATGCACTACCTCTGGGGTCCCCTACTCCTCCAAGATCTTCTACAAGTTTAGCCTGGTGCCGCAAGGCACCCAGTTACCGTATGTGGCCAACGTGGGTGCACTGTAGGAGTCTTGATGATGGAGAGGCTATGTACTGGCAGGGAAGACTTATGCATAGCTGCTCTCTTTTCACCACGAGGTTAGCCAGTGGTGTTAGCTGGAAGCGAGAAGTTATGCAAGCATGAATTTAACACTAACTTATACCTAACACGGTAGATGCATCACATCCCCTTGCCGGATTAAGAATCCAAATGCACACACAACCAACCTAATATATATATTATAGTGTTAGACCAACCTCATATATATATATATTATAGCGTGAGACTATTAATCAGAATCAGGAATCAGAAAAATCAAAACTTTTGGGGGTATTGGAATCAGAAAAATTTGCACCAATTTTCTGGTGCCAAAACGATTCTTTTGTCTTTTATTTGATTTTGTTTAAAGCAAAATCTTCCATTGCTGGTAATAATGATAAAATATTAAACATTTATTGATTTTCAAACAACCAGTAAAACTAAGATTTATAACCCCCCCCCCACAAGTGTATTTTTACGCTTGAGAAAATAGCTGCACATTTAACACGTTTTTTACAGTAATTGGGATTAAACAACAATTCTATTGTTAAATATTTAGAGATTTATAAAGAATCGGAATCAGTAATTGTATCGGAATCAAGAAAAATTATTGGAATCATCCCATAATATGAATTAAAATATCATATTTCATGTCCCCCTCCTTTTTCTTTTTTATTTTCAGAAAGAAAAAAACGAAAAGGAATGCGTATCAAATTATTTTAATGACCTTTTCACTCGTATATAGTTATTTGGAATTTTAACCTATTGTTCTAAGGGTGGTAACTCTATTTTACTAAGAATTGTAAGAAAAAAAATTACTTCATTTAAAGCAACAAGGTTTTATAACATTAATTACAAAAAAATGTAAAAGGAGACGATATTGTAATTTTTCTTAAACAAAACATTTAAGTAATTGTAAAAATGTTTTCAACTACTTTAATACTCATCTTCCTTAGAACAATAGTTTTAATTCCAAATGTATATATATATATATATATATATATATATATATATTTATTGCAAACGTGACATATTAATTTTAGAACAAAATTTATGCAATCAAAAGCAGATTGTGAGTTTGTTGATTCCATTTAAATTAATTTCGTCTAAAAGTAAAAATGTCAATTGCCTGTTTTATTGAAGTTTTGTTGATGTATTTGAATTCCGACATGCATAGCGAAATCGATGATGAAAAGAGAAAGGGAAGGTGAATGTATTCATTGAACCCGGATATTGTTCATACGTTAGCTCGCGTCCTTTGTTTAAGGTAAGGGAAAGGCATAAGAAAAAAAAGAAAAAAATGGAAGCGGTGATTTTGAAACCGCAACAATAGCATCGATTTTTTTAAAAAAAATTTTACGCCTTCTCTGGGGATCGACTTACTAGAACGTTGTATTAGAAACTAAACACCCCTTGCACTCTTAATATTAGTTTGTTTTTTTTTTTTTAAATAATCTAATTGAGTAGTATCCAATCAAAAAGAAATATATGGGATCGGGGAGGTCCACCCGTGTACTATTACGAGTCGTTCATCCACCATTATTTTTTTTGGTAGGGGGGGGGGTAAGAAGATATACTTTAGTAATTTCCTGTTTATTATTTAAGTACAATACAACGCGCGCCACAGATTTAACCCCCTATATGTAACATGATGTAATTGTAATTTTTATTCAATTTTATCATCCTAACATTTTTATCATAAAAAAAAGCTTCAAATAAACTGCTAGATACTTGAGGAGTATGGACCCTGAGCAAACGTTTGCTTTCCAAGAACCGCTCTCTTAGACATGCGCAGAAGGTTTTCAGTGGTCTATTTAGCCATGAAAAACTTTTTCAGCCCCCCCCCAAAAAAAAGGCCAAAGAAAATGCCAAATTGAGTTTAAACTCCAAATTGTTACACATACTAAATGAAATAAATTTAGAATTAAATAAAATAAAAATTTAAAATGAATCAAAATAAAAATAAATTTAAAATGAACAAATAAAATAAAAACAAGCACAAAATAAATGTATAAATGAAATTTATTCAAAGAAAAAAAAAAGTCAAAACAGAAAACATGCTCGATTTAAAAAAAAAAAAAAAAAAAAAATGTAGTTGTGAAATGAAATAGCGCACGAAAAAAGTTAGAGAAATTTAGTTTCGATATAAATCCGATATAAGTTAGCTGTTGATTCCAATTTGTACTTGACGTAATTCAATGGCTAAATAGACCACTGAAACCCTTCTGCGCATGTCTGCTAAGGGAGCGGTTCTTCGAAAGCAAACGTTTGCGCAGGGTCCACGCTCTTCAAGTACCAACTGCTATTTTAATAAATTGGTGCAATGCAAAGAGTGATCCGCGCTATTTTTTAAATCGTATTTCCAAGTTTAATTAAAGTTTGATATGTTTTTTTTTATTATTCAATTGTAAGGTTAAAGTATAGAATAGGTACAAAACACCCTCCCCTCCCCATGTTAAGAATGGCTTTTTAAATAATAACGTTATTTACGCCCACACTCTCTGCACTAGTACCGATAAATTTTCACAGCATACGAAAATAATGAAAATGCGAGACTAAAATCGTGTTTACATTACCGACGCTTTAAAACGTTTCTACGTAGTGATGATTTTGAAGCCATAAACATAACCGTTTAAAAAATTTAGCAAAAATCAACTAATGGCCAGATTTTCCTGATTTTTTTTTTTTTTTTTTATTATACTTATTCATGTTTAAAATAATTTACATATTAAAAGTAGGTTTCGTTAAATATGTGAGGGGAAATATTTTCTTTTAGGTGTTCTATTTTTCATGATAGGAAAACTAAGCAAAATACATTTAGACATACAAAAATTGCAACATTTTTTTAAAGCTGAAGAGTTTCAACAATTAAAAAAAGTTTTTTATATATATATATATATATATATATATATATATATATATATATATATATACATGAATCAAAAAGCATTGGAAATGCAAAAGGATATAGGGATGGTATGCCAAAAAGTATACAAACAAGATAGCTATGAATGGCTAGGCACATGGAAATAGAATTGCATCCAAAGTATAGCCCTATAGCTTTTCTCCAATCTTCATTCCGTGCCATCATTACGGTTGTAAAAAGCTATAGGGCTATACTTTGGATGCAATTCTATTTCCATGTGCCTAGCCATTCATAGCTATCTTGTTTGTATACTTTTTGGCATACCATCCCTATATCCTTTTGCATTTCCAATGCTTTTTTATTCTTGTTAATTAGTATTTTTACTTAGTCTTATTTTTAAACTTACATTCATGATAGTATTGTCTTTTTTAGGAGGCGGCTCATTGCCGCCTCCATTAGTAGCAGGTCGCTTCCTGTTGGGTTTTAGGTCTTTGGGTTTTGGGCCTTAGGAGTTGCCTCTTGGTCCTCCATCGGTTCTATATTACATAGAGAGTGCTACCGCCTCTCTGATAAAACAGAGTATTATAAAGTTCTAAAATGTTCATACCTTCACTATTAAATTTTTCTTGGTTCATTCTTTGGCGTTTTGGCAAAGATTTGGCAGTTTTTGATATTTCTATTTATAATAGTTTGTGCATGAGGCAGCTTTTTTCCCCTTGGGATCCCTGTTATACCATGCTTTTGAGTCAGCACGTGAGGCAGCCTTCTTTTTTTCTGGTTCTTTGTTATAAAGAGCACGTGAGGCAGTTTTTTTCCCCTCGGGATCCCTGTTATACCGTGCTTTTGAGTCAGCACGTGAGGCAGCCTTCTTTGCCTCAGGATTTGCATGATACTTAATTTTTATTATTTCAGCATTTTTCTGATAGTATTCTTTTTGCTCAGATAATACCTTGACTTTGTTTTTTTCATAGTCTATATTTCTCTGAGCTTTTTTTTTACGTGCTGACTTTGGCATTTTTTATTAAATGTAAACATATAACACTTATGTGTATCTTACTATAATATCACTTATCTTATAGCAAGACAACTCTCGTAGAATTGAGATACTGCCCCGTCACCAATAGTTAAAGTGTGGAACGGTATATACACCAATAGTGTAGTTGTTATCTTTATATGAAGTCCTAATCAGTGACAGTGTGAGGTTACTTGGTTAATTTATTGTAGTTTATTTTAGAAAACTTACTTGTTTTTATTAGTAGATTGTGTATAGTAGCCACAATATCTAGTTATTTTTGTGGCTAGGGCTTGGATTTTGATTCTTTTTGGTCAGCTTCCAGTGAGTTCTTAGAAGATGACTTTCTTGCAGTTTCTTTTGCGGTTAATTTAACTTATTTCCTTTGGCGTTTGGTGAGTTCTTAGAAGAACTGGTCTGATCTACTTTTCTTAGCGAGCGAAGAGATTCAGCTGCATTTAACAATGGTTGCTATAGTGTATTTTTGCGCATGCGTGAGGATTTCAAGTTTCCTCCTTATTTTTCAATAGTTTGACAGTAGTCATGTGTCTTTCTGCCAAGAGCGACAGACGTCAGTGTTAGCCGTGATCGTCTAGAGGTTAGGACCCCACGTTGTGGCCGTGCTAACCTAGGTTCGAATCCTGGTCACAGCATTGACATTTTGTACATATTTTACAGTCCAAAATCTGAAGAATTATTTGTTTTTATAACATTGTTTTTTGACGTCGTACTTGCTGATAGGTTACTCTTATATAACAATTTTGATCAACTGAGATAAAGATTTCGTGGTTTCATTAACGCTGGTGGGTTACTGTTTAAAGAAAAAACCTTAACGTTCACCTCAAATATTCAGCGTCCAAGAAATATAGGCCACTGGCAAACTGGAACGTCTGTGAGCATCCGGTGTATTATTTGGAGCTGTCCCTTTTGAGAGAAGTTCCGTGTTCGAAGTGGTCTGTCTACATTGGGTATATAGTGTTTAAAACTTGTTATTACACGTAATCTTATTTAATTATGGAGTTAGCTAAAAAGCGATGGGTCACTGCACTTCTCCGTGTAAAGAGCAGTCGATTGATGCTTGAACTGTTGTCAGAGACCGTTCGTACACCGAGATACATCGTCTCAAAAGAAAGAAGAAAGCAGAAGAAGAAAGAACAATTGGCCATTTTTGTACCCTTTTTTTTTGCTCTCTTTTGACATTTTAACCGACGTTCTGACACTCGCTGGATTCGTAAGACGCTTCTCTGTAAGAATATGTGCTTTTTGAAACTTATAAGTTGATTTTAGTTGAGATTTGGATAGTTATTTTGTTTTGTAGGCGTATATAGGCGTGTACGGGTCATCCCTATATAGAGAGTGCTACCGCCTCTCTGATATGTAACACTAATTATTTATTTCACTTACCTTAAAGTTGTAAATAAAATTGGACATAAAATCATTGATGTTGTATAAAGAGTAATAGAAATATTTTTTTATTTTTTTTTTAAAACAGTAATGAAATTAATTGAATGTTACGAGTTCAGTATTTTTCAATTTTTAAACTTTAAAAATCTATGAAAATTTTTCTATTGATTCTATTTTTACTATATTTTCAGAGACAATGGGAAATTTTATGCCCTTTCCAATAAACCGAATATAATATTTTAGACAAACGTTTTTTTTATTCACGCCCCCCCCCCATTTTGAAATGTCTATTAAAAAGTAAATAATTAATTTACTCACCAAAGTTTTAAATATCAAAAATTGAAGATAAAAGATCAATAAATAATATATTCAAATTTAAAACAACAAAAAAGTAGTGTTTTATTAGAAAATGACCTGTAAAGTCCGAAGTTTAAAATTTTTTTTTTAAACCACGTTTTTATTTATTTTTTTTTTTTAATGAAACCTTGGTCCTTGCTCCTTTTAATTGAAAAAAAATTAGGGTTTGAATTACATTTTTCGAGTAGTTATAAGCTTGGAAAGACAGGGGTCGAATTAATTCACGCCTCCCATTTTGAAATGTCTATTAAAAAGTAAATAATTAATTTACTCACCAAAGTTTTATATATCACAAATTGAAGATAAAAGATTAATAATTAATATATTCAAATTTAAAACAAAAAAAAAAGTAAAGTAGTGTTTTTTAGAAATTTACCTGTAAAGTCGGAAGTTTAAAACCTTTTTTTTTTTTTTTTTTTTTTTAAATGAAACCTTGGTCTTTTAATTAAAAAAAAAAAAATTATAGTTTGAATTACATTTTTCGAGTAGTTATAAGCTTGGAAAGACAGGAAGGGGGTCGAATTATTCAATATTTTTCATAAAGTTTCTGACACACCTTAGTATAACCTCTAATTTATTTCGAAATATATTTTCGCTACATATCATGAGCATGTTTTGGTCTGGTAGGTACAAGTAATTAGACATCAAAGTGTAGTATCTGTTCTTCAGATTGCTACACTTCAATTTCTTGTTTTCTCTCTGGAGGAGAAATCCTCCACGACTGAAACAATTTGAATTTTTCTTTTTCTCCATGTTAAAAAAAAAAAACGACCCTGGTGTTTAACTCTGTCCCGTGGAGAGGCATTGTTAATAGTAACTAGAGACCTCTTCAGGCGATCTTACTTGTAATAATGAACCGACCGAATGCTCATGAAATAATCAATTTCTAATTTTTTTTTTTTCTCGTAGTTTTATATTTTACTCACATAACACAATTAAGTAGACACTGTTGATTTTAATTAAAATTCAATATTTCGATTTGCGTTCGTATTCCGAAGAAGCATCCATTTATCTTTTTATTCCTCTCCCCACTCTGATTAATTCTCCCGCAAGTTTGTTCTGTCTTTTTCTTTCTCGTTGTCAAGAATACTAAAATAAAACCAACGCGCGGGAAAACCCCATCCGACAAAAACCTAATCTCGTTATTTTCAAACGTAAACAAAACACATTTATTAGAGAATTTCAATTTAAAAACAAAATGGACATTATCAGAAACAGAAAAGGAGGCGAGAAACTCTGCGTTGGGGGTTACATGTACACAAAGATTAGCACCACTAAGACTAGAATCCGTTGGATATGTGCTCGCCGGATTGCGTTCTCGTGTCATGGTGCCATCAGCACGGATCGCGGTATCACGGTTTCAATGAACGCGAAAGAGCACAGCCATGAATCGGATGAGGCCGAGGTTGTAGTGGCTAAACTAAACAATCAGCGTGAGATAAAAAATAGCCATCGAAAACAGAAAACATCCCAAACTGTTTCGATACGCAAGGAAGCCATGTTAGATGTCGCTGGTGTTGAGAAGCGTGTGAGCAGACGTGGAACGCAGCCAGATGATATGATAGGCGACCACCCATGGTATATGGGGTCCGACCAAAAGCCCCCATCTTCTATTCTAGACGAAATGTTTGTAAGTGATTTGAGTAATTTAATATTTGTATTAAGTTAAATTTTGGAGTTTTGGAAGCTACGATTCAGTGCTGAATGTCGTTTCCGTTTGCTGCGTAGCAGACTTGTAACCGGTGTCAACCCTTCCTTTTCTCTACGTTAAAAAAAAACGATCCTGGTGTCTAACTGTCCTTTGAGGAAGCATTATAAATAAGCACCCTTCACCCTTTCCTTATATAATGTGAAATGTTCACCCGAAAATGAATACATTTTTTTTTAACCCGTTGAAATATTGTTAATATGGGGAGGGGGGTGTAACTATTCTGTACTTTCACCTAACAATTTAATAAACAATGCTATTAAAAATAGCGCAGTATTACTGCGACTGCGCCGCAGTAATATATATAAGCCCCATCCCTCTCTCTCATACATATCTATACTCGTATTAATTTGGGTTTTGTTGTGTATCCCCTCCCCTTTTCCTCTATTTATTTAAAAAGAAATACAACTTTGTATTCTTTTAAACATTCATGTTAATTAATCCCCTATTAGTTTTTTTTTTTTTTTTTGTTTTTTCGGTTATCTTATGGGATGATCATCTTTAGTTAACTATTACGTGTAATTATATTCATGGAGATATTCTACATGATTTATACTTGCGTAATATTTGCGCAAAAAGTTTACAGCAAACACAAATCTCTTATGCGTATATATATTTGTTTAAAAAACATTGCCTACCAAACTCCTGCCAGTTTTTAGTCTATAGACATGAAAATTAATATATAGGGTATTCAAACCCATGCAAAAACTATATTTGAGTTTTAGCCGGGGAAAATCTGTGCAAAAGTGAAAATTTAAAGAAATGAAATTTGCTAGGTGAAGATCGAACGACGGCATTACGAATATGCATGCGTAACAAATAGCTATTAGTTCATGTTTAAATTTTTAGCCTTGCAGCAAGCATGTCTTCATAGTTCAGGCATTAAGATCAAAGGAAAAAGTAAATCATAAGCTAAATGTTTTCGTTTCGATTCTCACGAGTCTCTTTTTATTTTTTTTTTAACTTTTTAAATCATTACTATATATTGGGTCCAATATAACGATATAATAAATGCGAAATCTGCATTAATCAAAATATATTTAAGCGTATTTTACGACCGAGTAATGTCGGGCGGCTTAATGATTTTTCCACAATTTCCAGGACTGACTTCTTAACAAGTGATACCCCCCCACACACACACACAAAATATATATATAAAGTTAAGTGGTGCTGGTGCTTATACACTTATGTTACCGTACTATTTTTTAAATAATAATTTAAAGTTTTACAATATCTTTTTTTGTTTATGAAATTGTTAGGTGAAAGTACAGAATAGTTAGAAAACACCCGCTAGTCCGGTAACATAAGTGCAAATATAAGGATTTTTAATATCGTAAATGCCCCACCTCTCACTCCAAAATAACTGGTTTATTTTAAAGCTAAATCTATAACAAGCGGCACTTAGTGAATGGTGTATTTTATTCTAGCTACACCGTAATCACGCGATTAAAAATTTTGCAGACGAAAAATTAGGAAACAAAAAGTCAAGGAGAATCGTATTTTTTTTTTTTTTCCCCCAGCAGAATAAATGTTTTGAAGTAAAATAACTAAAGATTATTATTTAGCTAGTGTAATTTATCTTGCCTTTTGATAACATTTATTTGTTGACATGTTTATTCTACTCCCCCCCCAATAATTTTAGTTGCTGTTTACTTCCTTTCGAGAGAGGCTGACTAGCAGTATCAGAATTTTTGTAGGAATTTTTGACACCCCTAACACGAAACTGCGAATAAAATATAAAAATCTCGTAATTTTGCTGTTAAAAGTGGGTTATTTATTTTCTTTATGGATTATATTTCCAAAATAAACTATTACAGTTGTTTTAAAAGTAATAGAAATATTTTTTTTTTAAACAGTAATGAATTTTCCGAACTCAATATTTTTCAATTTTTAAACTTTAAAAATCTATCAAAATTTTTCTATTGATTCTATTTTTACGATATTTTCAGGGTCAATGTGAAATTTTATGTTCTTTCCAATAAACCGAATATAATATTTTAGACAAACGTTTTTTTTTTTTTCTCCTTCCCAACCGGGTAGCCTTCCGCGATTTGATATCGCTAAATTAAATAGCTGAAATGAAAGGCTGTGTATTTTTACTTTGAACAATAAAATAACTGAAATGAAACGCTATGTGTGTAATTTCAATGAAAATTATTCGTCTGCTGCGCGTTCGTTTGAAGCGCCCTGATTGGCTGTAAGAGTATCGTACCGCTCGCCATGTTCCGGCGTTTTCCGACGGATGTCGATCAACACTCGGCTAAGATCGTGAAATCGGTGGGTAAAATACTGCAGGAGTACCTAAAATGTTTAATCGGCTCAAAAAACAAGCAAGTTCAAAGGGTACGCGATTACAAGGACAAGTGGATACACGCGGCAATTTTTTCTTGTGGTTGCGTACACTTTGAAAAATACTAAAAACCTACCCAGTCAGTTAGGAATTTGAATTTTTTTTACCACTTTTTCGAACTCGAAATTTCTTTAAGCATTTTTTTTTTTTTTTTTTTTTTGGTACTAATGCATTTATTGTACCGTGCTGAAATAATTTAGAAAACTTTTTTAAACATGGGGAGCCCGGGAGGGCAGGGTATTTTGTAACTAGTTTGTACTTTTACCTAACAATTAAAAAATATATATATATATATCGTAAAAATTGACTTTAATTTGAAAATATTTAAAACTAAGCGCGGTGCAAAAAGTGCATAAGCACGTTTTCTTTGTGTTTATTTTTACGAATGTTTGTCCTTTTCAAATTCTTCCGCAAGTTTGTTCTCCGTTCTTTCTCTGAACAAAACAATAAAACCAACGCACGACGTTAGAAGAAAAAAAAACAAACCAAAAACAGTCGACAAAACCCCAATCTGATATTTCAAACGTAAACAAGCCTCCATTTTATGCATTTTCGATATCTTAGAATATTTAATATTCAATTTACAAAATGGACATTATCAGGAACAGAAAAGGGGGTGAAAAACTCTGCGTTGGGGGTTACATGTACACAAAGAGCATTATCCATAAAAATCGAATCCGTTGGATATGTACCCGACGGATTTTGCTCTCGTGTCATGGAGCCATCAGTACGGATCGCGGTATCACGGTTTCAATGAACGCGAAAGAGCACAGCCATGAATCGGATGAGGCCGAGGTTGCATTGGCCAAACTAAAGCATCACCGCGAGATGGAAAACATCCATCAGAAACAGAAAACACCAAAAACTGTTCCGATAGACAGGGAAGCCATGTTAGATGTCACTGGTCTTGAGAACTATGTTAGCGGACATGGAGGGCAGCCGGATGATACACTAGGCGATCCCACTTGGCATGTGGGATCCGACCAAAAGTTACCATCTTCTTCTCTTGAACACGAAGTGTTTGTAAGTAATTTGAGTAATTTCATATTTTCGAAGCAGAAACATTGGCGACCTAACTCTGTCGGTGTCGAGTCAAAATCTTATATTGATGTGGAAATGTTCCGTTTATCAAACCACACTTCCTGTTTTAGATTAAAATAAATAAGCAAATTGGCACGAAAGAAAATGGTTATAATAGTCAGCTAACGTACGTCTTAATTTTCTGCGGAGCGGCGCTACCGGAAGCGGTGACAAGGCAAATCAGTTCCTTTGTTTTTATTATGTAATGGATACGATTTTTGGCAAAACTGTAGTTTAGGTGAAAAAATAATCTCGAACCCTTTATCACATAAAAGGAACTAATTTCCCTAATCACCGGTACGTTACTATGTCAATAATATATAAACAATAATATAGGTATTTCAGAAGTTGTTTTTGAAAACAACTTTAAAAAAACAAACAAACTTCTATTTATATTGCTTTTGATTAAAATAAAAAAGGTTTTCATAGGTTACAATTATGAAACGTTCTATTCATATTTAAATGTTTTATATGTTCCGTGTTGTTGCTTTTTTTAAATTGTAATGAATACCTTTTTTTTATGATAAACAAGATATAAATAGAAATAATAAATTATCAGACCTTTTGAAGTCCAAGTTTAAACAATATTTCTTTTTAATTTTTAATTCAAAATTAAATCACGTGATTATTATTAAATCACGTGAGTAGTTATAAACGATACAAATTAATATTAAACACGTGTATAATCTCTTGCAATTTAGTATTTCTCTATTTCAAATTTAGATTTATTAATTATAAAACATTCGGTACTTATGTATTTTTGGTACAGTGCTAAAAACGGGTGTCTAAGATATGGTGAAACGTTCTGTTTAAAATTAAATAGTTTTACATTACAAAATGTTGTTTAAAATAAAGAAGTAAAAAATGAGAGAGAAAAGATATCGTGAAAAAAAAAGATCGTGAAACGTTTTAAAATAAATAAGTAAAAGTTGGGGGTTTTTAAAGTTGTTTTCAAAAACAACTTCTGAAATACCTATATTATTATTTATACATTATTGGCATTTGTAACAATTATGTGCTTCCACCTAATAATTTAATGTAAAAAAAAAAAGAAAAAAAAAGAAAAAAAAAGGTGCTTATCGTGAAACGTTCTGTTTAAAAAAGATATCGTAAAAAAAGATCGTGAAACGTTTTAAAATAAATAAAAACATTTTTTTTTTTAAGTTGTTTTCAAACACAACTCCTGAAATACCTATATTATTGCTTATATATTATTGGCATAGTAACGACCGGTGATTAGGGAAATTAAAAATACATAAGTACCGAACGTTTCATAAAATTTGAAATAGAGAAATAATAAATTGCAAGAGATTACGCGCATTTAATATTAATTTATAACTACTCACGTGATTTAATTTTGAATTAAAAATTTTTTTTTAATATTGTTTAACCTGGAGGTACCTAGTGTACAATTAAAAGAAAACAACACGGAATATATAAACATTTAAATATGAATAAAATAGGCACCGCCAAAACGGGGGGGGGAGGTAAGTACTTTTTGACGGACCGTCTTTTTAAAAATCTACCAAAAATCAGGTAATTATCCAATCAATACGAAATTTTCAGCGATTATTAAGAGAAGAATGAACTTTATAACAGTGTACTTATTTTTCATAAACAATATTTACTTGTACTGGCGTGGCCAGCCTCAGCGTTAATAATACATTGAAATTTTCGTCACTGAAAAATAAGTTTTTTTTTTTTTTTTTTTTTTTTTTGGCTTTTTGGTCTTCCGTAGTTTGCTTTTTATCAAGTCCAAATGTAAACAGTAATCAAATCGACTCGAAGACTTGGCTATATGAATAAGTGGAATTATTTGAAATCCAGGTACTTATATTATAATATTTTTGCATATTCTCATAGAAAATCACCCTAAATCTTAGTTAGACAAGAAATAAACAAATTAATTCTTTCAAAAACCTTTTCTTTTTTCTTTTTTTTTAAGTATTTATATACGTTTTTTGTGCAAAACAAAAAACGCCAATTGTTAACTTTGGGGGAAAATTTAACATTTAAAATTTAATTAAAAATAGTAGAAAAAGTTTTACATTATTCTGCTTTCTATACGATAAAATTCAGGGTTTTATCTTTCTGGGAAATAAAAGTTACTCAGAAATAATGGATTTTAATAAATGTAATTTCGTTTTTAAAAAACAACTTGATTTTTCGGGCATTTTGGGCGGCCGGTGCCTAGAATAGAACGTTTCATAATTGTAACCTACGAAAACCTTTTTTATTTTAATTAAAAGCAATATAAATAGAAGTTTTTCTTTTAAGTTGTTTTCAAAAACAACTTCTGAAATACCTATATTATTGTTTATATATTATTGACATAGTAACGTACCGCCGTACCGGTGATTAGGGAAATTAGTTCCTTTTATGTGATAAAGGGTTCGAGATTATTTTTCCCCCTAAACTACAGTGTTGCCCGATTTTTTGTTTTTGTTTTAATTTGTTTGAAATTTTAATTTTATTTCCGTACTTTCATAAACATATATTTAATTCAAATAAAAGACTTGGATTGAAATTTGCGCATGATGTTTATTTTATCTGTTTTTTTTTTGGGGGGGGGGTGCTGGAGTTTATGTAATTATTCACAGGAAAATTGGTGAAAAAAACTTTACTTTTTTTTTTGCAGGATTTAATAAACAAACAAAATGAAAGCAAAGCCAAACAAAACAAAAATTTGGTGCTTATGCACTTATGTTACCGTTATTTTTTTTAATGGTTTGAAGTGCCTACCCCAATGTTTAAAAAAATATCTGTTCTTATTAAATTGTTAGGTGAAAGTACCCGCGCCATTTTTAAATAGTATTTTCAAGTTTAATTACAGTTTTACGATACCTGTTTTTATTAAATTGTTAGGTGAAAGTACAGAATAGGTACACAGCACCCTCCCGTCCCATGTTTTATCTTTTGGAGGGGGGGGAGTTTATGCAATTATTAACAGGACAATTGGTGAAAAACTTTACTTTTTTTTATTTTGCCGGATTTTTTAAACAAACAAAATCAAAGCAAAACGAAACAAAAATTTAGTGCTTATGCACTTATGTTACCGTTATTTTGGTACTCCTTGGATGTTGAGTTCCATGGCGACCAGCAGAAAAATTTAATGGTCACTCTCTTACCCCCCCCCCAGTCAAGATTAACTACTTTTTTTTATTTATTACAGGTTTCGCATAATTTTTTTCCCTTGCTTGCATGAATGTGAAACTTTCGGTGTAACATAATTTTTATATAATCTTGAATAATAATTTAAAAAAAATTAATTTAAAAACAGGAACATAGAAAAATAAATTAAAAATGGTAAAAATTATACAAACGTACAGGATATGAATGTACGGAGGCACGTCTGATAAAAAAAAAAAAAAAAGAAAACTAGCACCCCTTCCCTCCCTTTTAATTACATGACGTCAATTTCACGCAGTCATTCGACTGGCTGAAATTTTGGGCTTCCGTTTGTAGTGATTTTGCTCTTCGCTTTTTGGACTAATTAAGCTATATTTTGTACAAACGAGGTGGGGTTTTTTAATTTAATTTAATTCAATATCTTAGGACTTGGCTTTACTAATTATCTTTGAAATAGACTCAGAAAACTAATATTTATCTTTTAAAGGATTTTTACAATGAATTTATTTAACTTCAAAATTTAGCTGGATTGGTTAGCTCGCGGTGAAAACATTTTTTATAACTTTTTTTTTCACGTGCACAAATATTTTTTTCCTTTTGGAAATTAACTTTAAATGCAATCAAAAAGTAGTCGGAAATTTACAAAAAAAATTATAAATCAGCTTTCAAAACTATGTCCTCCTATTTTTATTCGTCCATATTAGCTTGTACCTAACGTCAGTTCTCTTTCGAAGAATGGGTCGATACTTCGTCTCTGTTGCTACAATGTTACTGACATGCAGAAGTGCCAACTTTTGTACACATTTTTATATTTTTAAAAGAAATTTTTTATAAAAAATAATACTTAATTATATTTTGCATAAATAATAAAATGTTACTGTTTATTTAATTTTTGTTTTGAAAATAGAATACAATGTTTTGTCAATGGTTTTAATCTGTTTTTAGTATTATAAAAATATATTTAGTATTATGAAAATATATATTACTTTATTAAATATTTATTGATCTGTTATATGTTTAGAAAAATGGAATAGATTGTTTTTAGTGTTTTTTTTTTTTCATGAAAATATATAGTGATACCTTGATACTTCACCATAATTTGTTCCAGATGTTTGTTCAAACATCGAAATGTTCGACAACCGAAATGATATTTCCCCTTTTAAATTAACTGAAATAGAATTAATTGGTTCCAAAGTCCCTTTTTAACTGTAAACGTTGAGGATTTTATACATTTAATTGCATTGCCATTTCATATTCCTTTGCAAGCACTGACACATCTATTCCTCTTTCAAATTTCCCTATCAGTTCCTTTTTAAATTCGATTATTGTTCATAGTTTTCCGTTTTGCACTCGCTTTACTGCTTTTATTTTTCTTTTCTTTCTTTTTATCCAATGGTAAAAGGATGTCCATTTCTTTGTTTCTAAAGTCTTTACATGATGCTAGACCGATTATTTGAACAACAAAGTTTTTTTTTTATTCGCAATTAATTACTGTCATCCTGAATTACGCCCGCTTCGTTCATCATTATTGAAGTCTACTAACCTTTTTTTTTCTTTTTCACTTTTTGGACACCTCAAGGTCCTTTGTCGTCCCACACAAAAACGGGGTCGATCAATCGAATTGTGTGGTTCTGGTGCCACGCTGATGTGCTAAAAATAACTCAGACATGGTCTAAACTGTCGAAGGAGTTGCGATAACGCTGTTCTAAATATAACTTATCATAAAATTCAAACTTGCATGGCGACGTCGTCAGAGTGCAGTTGGATCATTACACTACACCTCAAAAGTATCATGACCAGTATGAATTACAATGTTCTATTGAGGAAAACTGCTGCTTGTTTACATTCGAAGTAAAGCCGACGGTTCAAACTTCGAAATTTCATTCAACTACCGAGGAAAGAAAATGTCCAACTTTTTGTTTGAACAGAGTTGTTCGATCACTGAAACATTAGACAACCGAGGTATCATTGTATATAGGAAAAGGACGCCCTGGAACAAGTTCAGCATAGAGCAACACAAATTGTACAGGGCACATCTCATTTGTTCTACTCTGAACGTCTCGCCTGTCTCAATCTCCTAACTCTTGAATTCTGCAGACGTGCCAGTTGTGACAGGTCTACAAGAGAAGAGGGTTCGATTAATGTCCACCATAAAAAACTTTGCACCAACTGTGGCAACTGTGTTCGCTCTATCTCTCAACCCATCCACTAGGGTACATAACCTAAAGAAGCAGATTTAGCATCATCCTGACTTACGAGATCAGTTCTTCTCGAGCAGAGTTACTCCTGTGTGGAACAGGATAAGTTCCCACACCGTTAATGCCCTCTCAGTAAATGCCTTCTAGTCACACCTGGAAAAATGGAAGGACCACCAAAACCTAGATTACTACTACGTATGCACAATAACGACAGAAAAAAGTTAGGGGAACATAATTTTGAAAGTCGGTTTATCATAATTTTTTGTAGGTTCGATTTTATTTTTAAAAATTAAAGCCAAAATTTCATTTGCAAAAGGAAAAAAAATTTGTACATGTGAAAAAGAAAAGGTTATAATGAAAAAGGTTTTCACAGCTGATGTCAGGGGGATAGGGAGTGCTAGTTTTCTTTTTCCCTGACCGTGTATCTGTACATTCCCATCATGAACGTTTGTATAATTTTCACCATTTTTTTAATTTAATTATTTTTCTGTGTTCCTGCTTTTAAATTAAAAATATTTTTTTGTTCTTCAAGATTACATAACAATTAGGATAAGGATTATTGAGTGTACAGTAGTCAATGGGATATCGAGATAGTAATCGTTAGTAGTGGAAATTTGGTAAATTGGATTACTTAAGAGGAACGGCTCGTTAAGAATTTGTTTACATTGGACTTTAAGATTACCAAATTGTAATCAGCTGAAAAACAGACAAATGAAAGAGAGTTCCACAGGTGTACAGCTCTAAGAAAGAAGCTTTGTTCATGGAATCTACATTTAGATTTAGGCACAGATAAAGAATGGGGGAAATTATTGACAGTGGTTTCAGCTAGACAAGTGTTTCTTGTGAAAGTTTGGCGAAGGGGACCATAGACGAGCACTTGCCATGAAAATAATAAAACAGAGACAGGCTCGCAACGTCTCTTCTGTAGGAAAGAGGTTGCAGGGAAGAGAAAAGGGCATCCCTCACTAGGCTACAAAGTCTACTTTGAACTCTGTCATGGTAGGATAAGGTCTTTCTAGCAGCTCCTGTCCAGATGTGGTCACAGTACTCCATCCTTGGACTTATCTGGCTTTTATATAGACAGAGAATTGCATCAGCAGTGAGATATCTAATGGAGCGGTAGAAGGATCCCACCATTTTTCCAGCAAATTGAATTTTTTTGAATTCTTACAATCTATGATGCTTTATTTTCATAAAAAAAACAAAAATAAATGCATATGTTTTTGTTTTTTTTAGTATTTAAAACTATAACTTTAGTAAAGGTGTTACTGCCGCGGCCGCCATAACACATCCTCCCCCGCCCCTCCACTGCCTTCCCTAAATGTAAACACAGGATTTCTGTCAAATGTTAAACGGTATTCTACTCGTAAATGGTGGTGTGTTACTTATGGAAAAACGGTTAATTAAACTGCAGAAGCACCTGTTAAACTACACAAGTTCTATAATTGAATACCGCCCCCCCCAGAACGAAAAACATAAAATATGCTTTTGTGAACCGCTCGTGAAAACTTAAATTATTTTAGATCAATTAAAAGGGGTTAATACCATGCAAACCGTAAATTTGCGACGGATTTGATTATCAGGTTTGTGACCAGCAACGTCGAATATCCCTTAAAAAAAAAAAAAAAAAAAAAATTAGTGGTCGGTTTTCTGTTTTAGCGAAAGGTAATTACTTTTTTAATTCATTTAAATAAATATTACTCTAAATACTGTTTTTAATTTTAAATCAACTGAAAATAAAATAATAAATATGATAACAACATGAAATATTTATAGATTGTTTTTAGAATTGTTTGTTTGTTTGCTTGCTTGCTTTTTTAACGGTAAGGTTGTATAAAAATGTTGCCAAATATAAATTTAAAAAAAAACATGAAACATTTATAGATTGTTTTTAGAATTATTTGGTTTTGTTTTTACGTTAAGATTGTATAAAAATGTAGCAAAATATAATTTTAAAAATATGAAACATTTATAGAGGTTTAAGAATATTTTTTTTTTCACGCACTTTTAGAAAAGGAAGAGTTATCGACTCCTGTTATTTAGTTGACAAGTGACATCTGTCGGCGGTTCTTGAAACTAAAATACACACATTCGCCTCATGTCACTGACATGCAGAAGTGCCCAAAAGTTTCATATACTTTATTTCATGCCAATTTGTTTATTTATTTTAAACTATAACAGGAACTCCGGTTTGGTAAGCGGAAGATTAATAACAGATTTTCAGTTGACACCGGTGGCGGTACGGTCAGCCTGAGAGTCGCTTATACTTCTGTTTCGCTTATATTTTTTATTAGCTTTAATTTTGGAACTTTGGAATATGAACAGGTGGCTGATTTTAATCAGAAAATCAAAGGTTACGATTTGATCCTAAATTTAATTTCCGTTTACTGCGTAGCAGCACACGCGTAGCCGGTGTCATACAGGAGTCCCTTCTGAATTATCTACCGCTTAGATGACATTATAATTTACGTACGAAATTGATTGATAATGTTTTTGCTTTTGTTTTATTTTGTTAACCATTTCAATTTCCTTGATTCCTTGTCTTTATCTCTCTTTCTTTCCTTATTTTTTCCGTAAGCTTTCGCGTTCTCGCTAGCTTGCTCTCGTTCTCTCTCTCTCCTCGTGCGTGAGGAAAAACCCACGCGATAAAATCCCACGACGAAAACCCACTCTCACTCTCTGATATTAAAAAGTAAATAAGCCCAGATTTTTATGCATCTTATCGACTTTTTAATTTCCCATTTATAAAATGGACATCATCAGGAACAACAAGGGGGGTCAGAAACTCTGCTTTGAGGGTTATATGTACACACAGAAAAAAATCAACAAAAATCGAATTCGCTGGGAATGTACTCGTCGGGTTTCGCTTTCGTGTCATGGGGCCATCAGCACGGATCGCGGTATCACCGTTACGTTGAGTGCGAAAGAGCACAGCCATGAATCGGATGAGGCCGAGGTTGTAATGGCCAAACTAAGGCATAAACATCAGATAAGAAATGTCTATAGAAAAAAGAAAATATCGAAAACTATTGAGATACGAAGGGAAGCCATGTTGGATGTCACTGGTAGAAGGCAGCCGGATGATACTATAGGCGGCCACACCTGGCGAGGAGTGGGGTCCGACCAAAAAATAACATCTTTTCTTGCAGGGGTAGTTGTAAGTAATTTGAGTAATTTCATGTTTTTTTATGAACGCTGGCGCTTCGGAATAGAAAGGGAGTAACGCCTGGTGTGTGTGTGTGTGTGTGTGTGTGTGCGCGTGTGTGTTTGTGCTTCTTCGCGGGGGAGGGAGGTACGGCTCATCGTCTCTATTTACATGCCTCCCCATAAGGACAGTTATACACAAGATCGTTTTGTTTTTGTTTTTTTTTTTGCTTGTGTGTGGAGGAAATACGGTTCTCCAACAAGAAACGCTCTATGAGGACAAAATAAAGAAAATTGCCTCGGCCAAGAAAGAGTTGTTTTTCACGGACTGCATATAAAAAAAGATGAAGTATAACCTCAGCAGAACAGATGCAACACTTTGCTCCTAGCCGAAGTCATTGTCGATTACTCGATTACAAAATTTGTCATTTCCTATTTCAGTCACGTAAATTATTTAGAGCGAACTATGTTTCAGCATTATTTCTGCTTAAACCATCTTTATAAATGCTGAATTATAGCGAGATTCTTTGTTGAAGTGAAACTAAAACAGCACCATTTTTTTTAATAAGCCGAAAACGAAACCAGGGGCACATAACTCTGCTAATTAAAAAAAAAAAATTTGTTTTCATAAAAGAAAAAAAATTTTGTATGTATGGGTATTAAAAAAATTAATGGTATTTTTTTGTTTTGTTTTGTTTTGTTTTCACGTTGACATTCATCGTTAAATTGATAACTTTTATAGGTTTTCGGATATGCTGAAAACGAATATCACATTTAAATTTGGGGGAAACAAGTATTTTTCCGGATATTATGACCTGTATTATCTATTGTAATTTATTATTTCTTTTTTTACTGATGGCCATGATGTTTTTCCTCAACGGAAAAAGACTAATGCGTGTTACAAAACACTCCCTCCTCCCCGTTTTAAGAATGGTGAACGCCACTGACATTTATTAAGTAATGCATTTGAAAAAATGTCTTATCCAGAAAACTATTTGTCTGTCCCAAATTTGAATGTGATATTCGTTTTCAACATACCTGAAACCTAACAAAAGTCGTCATTTTAAAGGTGAGTGTTAGGGTGGAAGGAAAGTAAAAATTTACCAATGTAATATTTTTGTTATTTATTTAATAAAAATTAAAAAATGGTTCCTTGTCCTTAATATTTATGAATTTGAGTTTAGGACATTTTTATTTCTTTTGTAATAAAATATCTATAAGTTGTTTGCGAATGTTTTCAAACCATATTTCACTCAAAATAATTTACATGACTGAAATAGGAATTAACCCATAGTTTAAAGAACTTTTCTTTTTTTTTTTCATACGTGGAGGAGGCTTCATGTTAAGATTAAAGTGTAATATCTGTTGAATTCTAGAAGACTATCCTCTATTTTCTTATAGGAATGAGTTTTATTGTCTTCAATTTCCTAACCAGTGGGGAAATACTAGCAGACGATACAGGTAGTTTTTGTACATCTTTTGAGGATCTGAGTCTTTTCATATTAAAATCCAACTAAAGTTTACCTTTGCATTTGTTTGTTTCTTTAATGGACACTTACTTTATGACCAATGTAACTTAAATCTTTAATTTTAGCAAAAACAGTATTCTACTAGCAGAGATGTTGTGCTGTTTAGATGTTAAGGGTAGACAAAGTGACCCCACCTGTTTAGTACATGAGATAAATATATAAAATTTGAACTCCTGTTTTGTTTTTAATTTGTTTTATTAAAACAGGATTTAGGTAATATATATATATATATATATATATATATATATATATATATATATATATATATATATATATATATATTTGTATATATACTGAAAGCCATTTCATTCTAGATAATTTTAAGTGACTGAAATAGGAATTAGAAGAAAAAAAAAATTTTTTTTTTTTTTTATGAAAATCCCTCCAGACAAGGCATGAGTCCATTTGATGTAAATTGAAAAAAGTGGAACTTATTTTCTGATGAAGTTTTTGCATTGGTCGAAAATGTTTACCTCCCATTATTTTCAGCCAGCCTCAACTTAAAATTAAACAAACATTAATTGAAGAATTAAACAAGAACCAATTGAAGAATTTTACATATATATATATTTTTTTTCATTTGTTAAAAAAATCATCAATGTGTCAGTAATTGTAATAGTAAATCTAATAGTAATCAAAAAAAAAAAAATTCAATTTATGAAATGTGACAAAGGTTATGAAATGTGGGCAATGTTGCTTCCCAATTACTCACCAGTCAGTAGATTCAAAACGATCTGCCCGGTAGTCTGTATGATTTATGTGCAGTTTAGGCAGATGCTACTTCTACTCCAGCTTACCTCTGTACATTACACAACTCAAATTTCATGATTTTACATTTCATAAACTTTACACACTTTTCATGAAATTCATGCTTGAAAAAAGTGTAATATCGTTTCTATGACTTTCACAATTATTTTCTAAGTCACCTGTTTTAATATACTATATTTTTTCTTGATGTAAATAGACAAGCTTTATCTTAAGTAATTAACCCCTAAAAAAATTTAAAAAAAAAACACTCAAACACTCATGACAGGATAAACAAATCAATGAGTATGCTCTCCCTACAAAAAAAAAAACAAAAAAACAACTTCTTTTTCTTTTTTGCGAATAAAGGTTAAGTAGTATTTTGAATCTTTGGACTGCTGTTCTCATATTGAATGTTATTTTCATAAAGTTTCAGTTGATGTAACCTCTGACCTTCTTTAGGTGGATCTTGTCAAATTTGGGGAATGTCCCTGCCGAACTTGGAAATGTCCCTGTCGAATTTGGGGAATCTAGACTGAATTTCAAATGGAACATTTTATTTACTTCACGAGGGTAGCATGCTCTCATTCCATCAGCCATCTTAAAAAAAAAAATCTTAAGTATTTTACAACTGTATTTTTTGGTTGCCCCACACTGAGGATTGAACTTTCAACCTTCAGAATATCACTTTATAATTATTTATTTATTTATTTTATTTTTTTTCCAGTACTCTAACCACTGTACCATGGGTCTTTGTGGACCCGTGGCGCATTGATTAGAGTACTTGGAAGATATACCTGAAGAAGGTTGAAGGTTACATTGACTGGAACGTTGTGAAAACAGCATTCAAGATGAGAACAGTAGTCCAATGAATTGAAATAATAACCAATCCTCATCTCAAAAATTCAGAAACGTAAAGGTTAAGTAGGTTTTTGGTAAAAGCAGTCTTTGAAATCAAATTACTTTCGAGCGTTAAAATTCTTGGTTCCTTTAATTTTTCCTGAGCGACGTCAGCGATACAGGTCCTCTTAGTTTATTATATTATTTTAACCTTTTTTTTTAATGTATTCTTGAGTATTCAAGTATTTGAATAAATGCTTAACTGAAACCGCACCAAAGAATTTTCCCTTTTTCTTTCGGCACAAAAAACCATGCAAAACTTCCATGAATAAAGTTTCTGTCCTAGAACAACCCACCTTTGGAACAAGATAACATGACTCGGTTTCTCAGCTAACTACAGTTGTCTTCAAGTTTAATGTAAACAAATACTTGTTGAGCCATCCTCTTGCAAAATCAAGTTCAAATCAAGTAACCTTCTGCCAGTACTATTCACTGTTTCCAATTCTCTCATGGCAACAATCAACAATCTTTTTAACCTTATCCTTGAGTGGACCCAGCAATTTAAAAAAAAATGTTTCTAAACATAGTTTTAACTTTGTTTTTTTTAGCCTGAAATGACAATGATTTCTGATTCGGACCAACTACCAGGACAGATGGTGAAAAGCCAACATTTTACGGTAAGTTTATAATTTTTTTTTTTTTTTTTTTTTTAACTGTAATTGAGTGAAATGTGTACACAATTTAAAGTTCCTATTTTGCTAGTGATAAAGAAAGATGCTTTTGCTTCAAAGACATTTTAAAATCAGAAATTTCTTTTATAAAAGATTAAAAAAAAATAATGATAAAGTTTCTATTCATTTTTTTTTTTCTTTTACAATAGCATTTTTCTTCCCCAAGTGATTGAAAATGACTCCCAGGGATCAATGTGACATTTTAGATAGTTGATTTGTAGCGATGAACAAAAATTAGTCTTACAAGTGTTACGGTGTCCTGTATCTTTGTCCTTTTCCTAACAAAGTATGGAAACACAAATATGTAATAATCCATGGTTTTAAAAAAAAAAAAAAAACGGTTTCTAAATTTCAAAAAAATTTTTTTTATATATTAAAAAGTATTTTTACAGTTCAAGATCCATGGTTGAATATCCAGCCAGTGCTGTAGTGATATGCAAATTAAGTATAATTTACATATGAGCAGATAACTCCTATTTATAAACTGACACAAACTAGAAATGGTGGTTGTTGAACGCTTGCTTAGTGTTATACACGACATATCAATGGCGTCAACGATAGGATATTCCCTGGTCTTTGAAGACCCGGAATATGTAGATACTTGGATTTGTTGCTAATGCAGGAAGCAAAAAGTTGAAAGACATCAAAAAACAAGGAGGGGAGAATGAAATCTCTGACTTGTTCACGGCTAATGCTGGTTGTGAAGCAATTATGAAGGTTGCTACAATGGTTTACCCTTGAGAACTAGGAGAAATGACTTTCGAAGAAATAAGTCAAGTTATCAAAGGAAACATGAGGCCAAAGAAAAGACTGGTGATTGCAGAAAGGACTAAGTTTATGGCAATGAAGCAGGAAGTTGATGAACCGATAGTAAAATATTTACACCGGTTAAGAAGTGCACGTAAATACTGTGACGTGGAAAAACTAGGAACAGAAGAACAGACAACAGAAGAAGACTTAATCCAACTAAGATTAATTGAAGGTATGCATAGTTCGGCACATAGATATAAGCTAATGGAACAGTTACAACTTACAAAATGTCCTTGAATATGTGTCTAGAATTTATACAACAGCAGGAATTAATACATACCTATAACCAAAATTAAAAATAACTCCTATGGAGAAATAATGGCTGACACGTATACGGTAAAAACGAAAAGAAAAAATGTATGGAAATGGAAAAATTCATGAAAGGAAAAAAGAAAAATGCCCAGCGTTTGGAAAAACATGTTCAAAGTGTTTAAAAAAGAATCACTTCAAAGAAGTATGTAAAACGAAAAATGTGGAAAGAATAGAGAATGAAAATAGACAAATTTTTAATGTAAAGAAGGATGATATACAAAATACTGGATCAAGGAATGGAGATAGAAAAATAAAAATGAAAATCAACAATTGTGTTGTTGAAATGCTGGCAATGAAGTAACCATAATACCCAGAAATTTTGTGGGAAAAAATGGGAAAACCATTTAAAAAAAAAAAAAAAAGCAACATACAATTACATCAGTTTGATAGCTCGATTATAGCAATTATGGGTTGCTTTGACGTTCAATAGAGCTAAAAGAAAAATATGAAGTAGTACCCATTATAGTTACAAATTGCCGAAAAATGCATGCACTATTGAGGAATGATGTATTAAGAATAAATTCAACTTGATTAATGAAATAGAAATGGAAAAACAGGAAAATTAAAAAATTATGAAGCTAGCCTGAAATTAAAAAAAATGTTTCTCTCTCCTTCTACAAAGTGAGAAAAGTACCAGTGCATTTATTACCGTTAGTAATAGCTGTTGCGAAAGTTAATAAAGGAAGATTTATTAGAACCTGCCGTTCCAGGAAGAAGTAAATGAGCATCACCAATTGTGGTATTTAAAAAAAAGACGGTGACTTGCGAATTTATGGAGATTATAAAATAGGGGTGAACCATAAAGTTTGCGCCGACTTGTACCCTATTCTGAATGTAGAAGTAGCTTTACATAAACTTGCCGGAATGAAAGCATTTTCGAAGATAGACCTAAAATCAGCTTACCACCAAATTCCTATAGATGAAAATTTAAAAAAAAATGACGACCATAAACACACCTATAGGCCTGTTAAGGTGGAAAAGGATGCCGTATGGCATAAAAATGGCAAGTGCAATTTTTCAAAAAGGTATTGAAAAAGTAATAAGTGTTACATGATAAGGGCTGTCCCCTTTTCATGTAAGTATAAAAATGGAGAATTTAGTTTAAAATAAAAATGAAAAGCATAGGCGAAATTCGAACCTCGTAATCTAGGTGTAGAAATAGATTACGTGTGAGAATTTAAAAATGTAAAACAAAACATTTGTTTAGAAATAGATAAATATTTCAAGAAAAGAATGTGAGCTGTCAAGTTTATTATGAAATTTTAAATTGAAAGAATGCAGCTTATAAGATAATGTTTTTAACATATTGGATAAATAGGTTACTGAGAAATAGGAAAAGTTTTGGACACGTATGTCCAGGACACGTGAAAGAATGCACATGTTTTAACGTGTGTATGACGTCACGGAAAATAGAAAGTTCTAGGAATAGAGAAAAACTTTAGTTAGAAAACAGTCAGTGAAAAAACTCAGAGGGATTCAGACGTCTGGAAGCGAGATGTCACTTCAAGAAAAAATGTGAAACTTTGAATTCTTGATGATGGAATCACGGCCGTGTGAAGAATAAACCATCAAGTGTTTTTTGTAAAGCTCGTTTTGTGTCTTATGATTCTTAAAAAAAGGTAAAGTCCAATTGTATTATATATTTGTGTTATATGTCTTTACATACACGTCTCAACATCATCATGTCTGCATCATGTCCTCACTCAAAGAGCTTTCTCCTTCTTCCATCAGCAAGATCTAAGAATGAACATTTTCATATATAAGAATCTCTCCTTAACATGAACAATCTCTCTCTCTCTCTGAGTCTTACAACATCCCTCACTGTAATAAGACTCTTTCCAAGCATCTCTTCCTAAGACTCTCTCAATGAAACCTATATGTAACATAAGAAATGTTAAAAATACAATCTGTTATCAAGACGATATATGTGTTGGAGATTTAAATGAGGATGATTTAAAGAAAAAACTGAAAATATACTGAACCGACTAAGAGACGCTGGTATGACAATAAATACAAAAAAGAGTGTAACCAACAGTAATGAAATATCATTTTTGGGTTACTCAATAGTAAAGGAAGGGAACTCTCCAGATGAAGCGCTAATAGAGAAAATTCTAAAAGTGGCTACACCAAAAAATAAAAAAGAGTTGGAGTCTTTCTTGGGTTTGATAAATTTTTATAGAAAATATGTACCAAAATATGAGTTGACAGAATCATTTGCGAAGTTAAGAAAAAAAAATGCGGAGTTCATTTGGTTAGAACACCAACAGAAAGTCTTTGGAAAGTTAAAACAGATTCTAGCAAAAAAGCTAATAGTACAAATTTTTGACCCTAAGAAGGACATAACTCTAACTACTGACGCTAGTGAGCATTCTGTATCCGGTATTTTGTCACAAGATGGTCATCCCGTAATGTACTTATCGAGGAGATTAACAACGACTGAACATAATTATTTTAATATAGAAAGAGAGGCACTAGCCATAGTGTGGACAACAGACAGAGCAAGACAGTTCTTGATGGGAAAAAAATTCTTGTTGAAAAGTGATCACAGACTATTGGAATTTATTTTCAACCCAAGAAAACAACTACCGAAAGTTACAACGTCCAGAATATTACGTTGTATGATCAGACTGATGGCATTCGACTTTGACATTGAGTATGTTAAAGGGACTACGATACCGCACGTTGATGCTTATCTAGATTGAGGTTTTATAGAGAGGATAAGGACAAAAACGACGAGGGATTTGAAGACACAATCCTGCACCTTGTAGAAATCGATGTAATATCTGTAGATAAAATGGCTACTGAAACTACAAATGACCCAGCGTTAAACAGAATAGTGTTGAGGATAAAAGAGAATCGTTGGGGAAATATTTTAATGACTGAAAGATCATTCAAAGAAATAAGACATAAACTGACTATAGAAAACGGGGTAATATGTAATGGAGACTTAGTAGTTCCCCCAGAAACACAAAGGAGACAGATTATAAAAAGTGTACATGATGATGTACATTGTGGAGTAGCAGCTACGCAAAGAAGATTAAAATTGGAAGCATGGTGGCCGGGGTACTCAAGAGACGTAGAGGACAATGTAAAAAGATGCACAAAATGCACAGAACTCAGGAATTTCAAGCAAAAGAAAATACATGTGTGGCCCCAAGAAGCAGAACCGTGGAGCAGAGTACACATGGATCATGCCCATGTCAATGAGATAGGACTATTATTAATATTAGTAGACGCATATTCAGGTTGCCCTGAAGTGGTGAGAGTACCTGATAAAAAAAGTACCACCGTAAAACAAATATTAAGAGTAATATTTTCGAGAAAAGGGATACCGAGAACATTAGTGACAGATAACGCGCCAGAATTTGCGGATACTGATTTGCATGAATGGTTAGGAAAAATAAAATACAGACCTTACAAGACCCCTCCCTACCACCCACAAAGTAACGGGATAGCAGAAAGGATGGTCCAGACGGTAAAGAAGGGCATAAAAGCATGTGTGCAACAGAAGGAGGAAATCGATGGTTTCCTACCAAGATTATTACTAAGTTATAGAACAATTTTGCATGCAGGCAGGTCAGAAAGTCCATCTGCCTGAATGGGCAGGCAATTAAGATCCCCTTTGACTATGTCATATACCACAAATCAAAAGATATGGTACAAAAGTAATAGGAATACAGAAGATAACACAGCAAAATTTATTATTCAGAAAGGACATAATTGCAATATTAAATAAAGAAAATGGGAACAGTGTTCTAGCTCATGCTGACCAAATAAGATACCAAGGAGAACAATCAGATGAGGAAATGCCTTCAAAGCTGCCCATTTTTGACGTAACAGAAGAGTTACTGCAGAATGAGATTACGGAAGAAGAAGTAGACGAGGTAGAAGAGGAAGAAGTAGAATGGGACAAGGCAGAAGAGGAAGATCAGAATATGCAGGAGGAACACTGCGATTATAGGAAAAGACATGATAGATCCAGATCTCTAAGGAAAAGGAGTGAGATAAAGGAAGATGTTCAGGAGGGCACAAGAAGTACAAGAAGTACTTGCGGCATAAAGCCCCTCCGTTATAGGGAGATGTAGTGATATGCAAATTAAGTATCATTTACATATTTATAAACTCACACCAACTAGAGCAGGTGGTTGTTGAGCGCTTGCTTAGCGTTATACACAATATATCAAGTATAAAGTTATTTTTTTACTCTCTGTATGGGACTCCATAGTTCAATTTGGGTGAACGTTTACAAAAAGATGCCAAATTTCAAAGTTAAATGTGTTTTTGGTTTGTGGTAATGCAGAGTATCGGCTGTGTGTGTGTTTTTTTAAAGTTATTTTTTATTTATTTATTTATTTTAAGTACACAAGCTCGATGCTTAACCCATCTCTTATAAATAATATATTTGAGTTGTCAATATTTTCAACATTAGAATAATAATTTTTCTTTTTAGTAATGTATCCATAATAAATTAAACAAATATTTAACCCTCAAAAATTAGTTTATCTAACAGTATTTCAGAAGCAACTTAACAGCCTTGACAGAATTCAAAATAGACTTTGTGGCCTAGTGGAGAATACTCTTTTATCTTTCCTGCAACCTCTTTCCCACAGAAGAGACATTGCGAGCCTGTCTCTGCTTTATTGTTATTTTCATGGTATGTGCTCGTCTGAGCTACAATCTATGGTACCTCCCCCTTGCCAAACTTTCATGAAAAACACTTGTCTAACTGAAACCGCTATCAATAATTTCCCCCATTCTTTATCTGTGCCTAAACCTAAACGTAGATTCCATGAACAAAGTTTCTTCTGCATGTCTGGAACTCTCTTCCATTTCCCTGCTTTCCGCTTAATTACAATATGATTATCTTCAAGTCCAATGTAAACAAGTTCTTTAGAAGCCGTCCGCTTAAGTAACCAATTTACCAAATTTCCACTACTAATGATTATGACGATATTGTGCCATTGACTACCATACACTCAATAACCCTTATCTCCAAGTAATAAATAAATTTGTAGAAAAATAAGTCGGAAAAATTTGAAATGTGGCCAATGTTTTTTTTTTTTTTTTTTTTTAAACAACTCCTTTATGTTATGGTTAAAATGTTGGAAAGAATAACGAGAAGACTCTGAAACAATGAAATGAAAAATATAAAAAGAAAATACAGAAACGATGTTAGTTGAGTGGGAACTCTGCTCAACTGAAGGACAAAGTAAAGTTACAATTGTCTCTCTCCGAATCTTTGGTTCAGACTGCCAAAAAGCAAAACCTAGTCACCAGAAGTGACGCCAGGAATAGTCTATTGTCAGAATCTGTAGGCATGCCACCCCAACTCTTTATTATGGATTGAAGAATTTTTAGTCTTCATAATTTTACCCAAATAATTTACAAGCAATTCTAGTATTTGGATGAATATTTAACTAATGATTCTGAAATATATTTTTTAATTTATATTTTTTTAGTCTGAAATGACAGTGATTTCGGATTCAGACCAATTATCAGGACAGATGGTGAAAAGTCAGCGTTATACGGTAAGTTTTTCAGGGTGTTTTTTTTTCATGTGATTATCAAAGTGATTGACATTAATCCCCCATAGATCAATATCACATTCGTTCTAACTCAGAATTCTCCCTCTAATAAAAAAAAAAAGAAAAGAAAAAATCTGTATGGTGTAAGTATGTGTGACAAAACAAAAATATCATATTCCAAAAATCATATAACTTGATCTAATAGTTAAGAAAATCAAATTTTATGAGTATCCAAGGAGTCACTTAAATTGATCATGCAGTTTTATTTTTATAAAGAAAATCATTTTATAAGCAATTGATGGGAATTCGTAGGCATTATAATATAAATATCGCAATTTTTAAATTATCTCCTTTAATTTTTTTTTTTGTGATTATTTTCAAAATGGCAGACGGGAGAGTAACACTGATCCTCTTGAAATTTTATTTTGTTTATAAAATTAAAACTACTTACTGGATGTATGTGAGTTTTGGAATATGATATTTTCATTTCATCACAGGTACTTTTATATGGGAGAATTCTTGACAAGAACCATAACATTTTCAATGGTTGATTAAGAAATGTTAATAAAGCCTGGCCAGTACCAGATGGGGGACCATTTAGGAAGATTAGGCACTGTATGTACCATGCCAAATCATAGAAATATCCAGGTCCGTATCTGGAGACGCATTTAACTTACTGGTGAGAGATGCATCCCCAAATCAAGATAGAAAGCAATGGGAAACTACTGCCTTTATTTGTCTTCTCGAGATTACCATGGCTCTACAATTTGGAGAGCCATGGTTGCCGATGCTGTTAAAATAGCAGGGCCGCTGATGATGATGAATATAGACTGATATGAATCATGCCTAAGAAAGATTAACAAAATGTTGGATTGCATTACATTTAAACTTCTGCATAGCAGTACAGTCAGGGAAGCAAGTAGCAGGAAGGGAATTCCAAAGTCTAGCTGCTTGAGGGAACAAACTATTAGAGTAGAAAACTTTCTGGCATTTAGGGACTTCAACAGTGAAGGGGTGTGATTTTGTTGCTAAGCGGGTTTGTCCGGAATATGTACATCAAGGGGGCACAAGCGCAACGAGTTCATCAGAGAACATTCCATTAAAATACTTGTAAAACAGGTACAGGGATGCAACATTGCAGCGATGGGACAGAAGTGACCAAAACACCTATTGGGTCATTCGGTCACTCTTTTTATTTTAGATAAGAATAAATTCTTATCCATTGTCTCCTGATAAATTATTTTATTACTCATTGTTTATTTTATAATAAAGTTTAGCATTTCGTTCTCCATTCATTTTTAGCAGCAAGGTAAGTCTGAGGTGGTTGTCTGATTCTCATTTCCCCTTCTCACTTGAAATAGTTAGTGTTTATTTAGAATTACGCTTACTTTAAAAAAATATACATAAAAATCTTTATGATGTATATACTCGTCACAGTACGAAGATGTCATATTCCAAAAATCATGTAAATTGATCAATTATTTAAAAAAAAAAATTTTTACCAAGAAAATCAAATTTTATGACAAAGCAAGACATGGGATTTTGATCTGCCATGTTGAGTAAATAAGCAGACAACTCAGTTTGAACTATCAAGATGAAATTCAGCCTTATAATGGATACATTTAGTATTAAAATCAGTAAAAATCATAATTTCTTTTAATTTAAAAGAAAAACTACTTGATCAATTTACATAATTTTTGGAATATGACAACTTTGTTCTATGTTTCTATATTTTTTATTTTACTATTTTAAATAAATGTAATTTTAAATAAGCACCAAATAGTTTTGTCTGGGGCTTAGAAAAGGCTTGTGTTTTACTCACTAACTTTTGCATGACAAGATTGAAGTATATATTGGTTATATAGTCAAACCCAAACGTCACAGTCAACAGATATTACACATTTCAACGTTATTAATATTTAATTCCAGAGAAATTATGAATTAAAATATTTTTAGAGAAAGACCATTACTAATGTTCTAGTTGTATTGACTATGAAGAAACAACTTATTTTTTAAATAAAGACCAAGTTTGCTTGAGACAAACTCTTGTCTTTATCAAAAAAAAATATTTCAATACACATTTGTCTTTATTAAGGATTGAAGGATTTTAACTTCTCTTCAAAATTTGATCCAAATGTACTATTGGTGATTCTAGTATTTGAATGAATACTCAACTGAAATAATTTTAAATTCATTTTTATTTTTTTTTAGCCTGAAATGACAGTAATTTCTGATTCGGACCAATTACCAGGGCAGATGGTGAAAACACAGTGTTTTTCGGTAAGTTTTTCTTTTCTTTTTGGTTCTCCAACAAAAAAGGCATTGAACTCCCATTCGTCCATACTTTTCTCAATAACCACGTCTTGGATTTTTTTTTAAAATTTATTCTTATTTTGCACAAACATTAGTCATGGTGAAAGTAAATTTTTACCAGAACGAATTTTCCAGGGTAACTTTAGTTGACACCAGGAGGCATTATAGGGGTAAAAATACCCCAAAATTGTTCGCCCATTATTTCTCAAAAACTGCACCTTGGATATTTTTTTAAAATTTTTGCACAAACATTAGTCATGGTGAAAGTAACTTTTTCACTTGTGCTGCTTGACTTTTTTTTTCTTTTTTTTTTTACAATCTAATCAATGAAAATATGTATGACTTAAAGTTCTTACTTTTTCAATCATAAAGAAACATGGCTTTTATTTAGTGCCATTTTTTGTTAATTAGAAATCTCATTTTAAAATGAAAAGAAATATAACAAATTCTGCCTTTTACCTTTCTTATAAAAGCACTTATAAGAGCAACATGCTTAATATTAAACCTCAAGAACAAATACAAAATTTTAGATGGTTGATTAAAAACAGTTGAAACAGATATTGGTTAATATTTACTTGTTAAGAATCCTAAAAAATACAATTTGCCATTATTAAAAAGTTTAAATTTTATCAGCTTTGTTATCTATAATAGTTGTAGTTGATTCAACATGGTGATTTTGGTTTTGAAGAAATATGCCCAATACAATGCATTATGAGAACAAATAAAACTTACAATTGGTTAATGGATCTAATTAAACTTAAACTTTCCCCCATTTTTGTTATAAATAATTTACAAATGATATCCCCAGAGCCTCTTCTTGATATTTTTTATTGACTTTGTTTTGTAAATTTACTTTCAACTTGAACCTAAATACGAAACCTCAGAAGTGCGGAGTTAACCCCCTTTTTTGTCGTGAAACCTGTCGACATACACCTGAAGAAGGTCAGAGGTTACATCAATCAAAACATGCAAATAACACTGAAGATGAGGTCATTAGTCAGATTAATCCAAATAATACAATCATACTCTATCAAAAATTAACTCTGAAGACAAATAAATTTGAATAAGACTGGAGAGCTCATGGAATAGGAAACTCATTCACACATTTTTGATAAAATTGGGTTAATGTTAATTTTTTTTTTTCTCTATTTTATAAACTTTTCATTTTTCCAACATTTTATTTGTTCCCATAATGTATTATACCTTAATGGCCATGATTGTTTGAAAAAAAAACAAGAGTTATGTTTTAATCAAAGCTTATATTTTTTTATTATTAAACTAGTGGGGACAGGAATACACTTAGATATATTTTAATTTATGCAGATTTCATACTATTACAGGCAATTCTCTATTGAATATTTTATATATATATATATATATATATATATATATATATATATATATATATATATATATATATATATATATATATATATGAGCAAACAGTTAATAAAACATGTTAAAAAACACTTTGAAAAAGAGTTAAAAAATATATTTAATCTGAAAAGGAAACACTTGATAAGTGGACAGTCCTTAATCCACAGAGTTTTGAAGAAATACTTTCCTTCTCATCAGAGGGTAGAAATTAGCAAAATGCAGGATCGGATTTTGCATGCAAAAGTATTTGATGAAACAACAAGTAAGTCAAAGATCTTACTTGATTACAAAAAAGTGAAGCAGCGGGAATATGGTGAAGAAAAAGGTGATTACACGTGAATGGATAGTCTGGTGGAAGATAAATAATCGAGTGATGGTAAAATCCAAATGTATAACTTCAAGAAAGTTAATTGAATTTCCATTTGCACAAGTAAAATCCAAGGAAATCCCATAATTGGAAGATGGTCCAAAATAATCCAAAGGCAGAAATCCATGGAATAATTCACAAAAATGTGTACAAGGGAAAAAGGAGAAAAAATTCCAATAATATTAATAAAAGAAAAATAAGATATGCTTTTCACTCTACTGCCGAGACATAAATATAAATAAGAAAGATCAGGGAAAAAGAAGAGGAAAAAAAATTAGATAGTGATAGAATTAAATATAAAATAGAAAAACAAATGTCAAAATGACCCAGACAGGAAATGTTAAAGGGCATGAAAAAATATATAGGGCAAAATAATATAGGTCAACTGAAATGTACAGGTCATCACTTAAAAAAATGTCAGCAAGAGTTGTTAGAAGACACTAAATGGAAAATAAATAAATAAATTAATAAATAAATAGAAAATAATAAATAAACAATGAATAAAAAATAAAATAAAAAATAAAAATTATTTAAGGGGAGAGGATGGCCGGTATCTGCAAATTCAGGAAAAAGCAAGCAAGAAAGTAAGTAAATGCATATAGTAAAATATAAGTAAATATACATACAAGATATGAAAGTGTGGGTAGATTGATATATTAGATAGATAGGAAAGTTTAAAGAATAAAGCAGAAACTGCAGATAAAAAACCGGCCATGCAAAGAAGAAATTATATTATAAGCTCTATCTCTTTTTTGGTTTTATCGAGCTTTTACATCTGGCTGAGATAACTTTATAAATATTAATTTTTTAATATTTATATTATACTTTAATTTTACCATCTTGGATCATTTTGGTAAATATAATTGTAATTTTTCTTTTATTTATTTATTTATATATATATATATATATATATATATATATATATATATATATATATATATATATATATATATATATATATTAGTACAGATTTCGAAAGTTTAAAAAATCAATATGACTTTGGTGCCAGCAGCTAGAATTGAAACCAAAACATTTAGGGCTCCAGCCAGATTCCTTACCATTTGAGCTATCCAGACATAGATAAGAAAGATTTAAAATTAAACTAATTCAAAACAGAACAAATGCCCAAAAGAAATTTTTAAAAATATATTGGCAAGTTGAAAGAACATTTTGCATTTTAACTTGCTGACATATTTCTGTACGCGTTATTCATCCAAACAAAGATTTTACATGTTATAAACCCATCTTGTTGTATGATGAGTGTTTCCTGTTAATTTCAGAGTTATGTGACCAGTAGTTTATCAGTTTAATGTTTACATACTGTTTTATTTATATAGATTAAAGAGTTGATTTATATTTAGCTAAAGAGTTGATTTATATTTAGCTAAAGAGTTGATTTATATTTAGCTAAAGAGTTGATTTATATTTAGCTAAAGAGTTGATTTATATTTAGCTAAAGAGTTGATTTATATTTAGCTAAAGAGTTGATTTATATTTAGCTAAAGAGTTGATTTATATTTAGCTAAAGAGTTGATTTATATTTAGCTTTTGCCAGCAATCTTTTTTTCTCCCCAGCACCAAAATAAGTCTCTGCCATTTCTGAAATGCCCTGTGTAGTTCTAGAAAGTCTATCTTCCCAACCTTTACCATCTCTCTTTGAGAAGGGATTAATTTATTGATAATCACCAGAGGCAGCTCTACAGACGGGACTACCCAGACATTTTTTGCAGGCTACAGTACTCATTGCTGACAATTCAATCCCACTTTCTGACCCTTGTGTAAAACCTTATCGCATTAAGAGAGAGATAAATACTTAGCTAGGGATATTTATTGGCCCAAATATTTCCGATTGCGATTTATGGAAAAAAAACAGAAATGGCCAAAGCAGTTTGATTTGAAGGGCGCACAAAACATGTAAAATGACAAACATTAAAATGTATGACTGGAAAACCAAATTGACACTAATATTAAATCAGAAAAAAAATTAAAAAATTTTTTTTTTTATATACTGAATGCTTGATTATGGACAGCTTTTACCAATCTGTTACATGAATCATAATTGGAAATATTCAGGTCGATATGAATATCAAGTTTAAGAAACACAAATCCAATGTATTTTTTTGTAAAAAAAAAAAAATTGTTTTAGGCCATAAGATGTTTTGAAATAGTGCCAAGGAGTATTTATTTTAGATTCCCAAGATATTTGTTATCTAGCTCCTGGGCTGAATCACAATCAAAATATTCTGTCTTTGGTCGGAGGAGTTTTTTTTTTTTTTTTTTTTTTCTTTTTTTTTTGTTAAAACGTTTTCCTAAAAATGTTTTGAAAAAAAATATCCTCCTCTGACCAAAGATAAAGTATATACTAATATATTGCACTTTGAAAAATTTATTCATTTTGGGAAATTTTACAGTAAACATAAAAATTTTACAATAAAAATAATCATAAAACAAATTAGGTACAAGGTCATTCAAAAGTGTAGAGAGGGTGGGGGGGGGGGGTCTGTTATCATCCTCGTTACTCTACTTAAGGGTTGTCTGTTTTTCCTAGTTAGAATCCAGTTTATTTTTCTGTGTAAATACATACGCAAATATAAAGTCGTTTTTTACAATAATTTCATTGGCAGTGCGTGGATGGGGGGGGGTGTAAAAAATAGGTGTTAGTAAGACCTTATCCTGTCTAAATGATAGACCGCTTATTGTTTTTCAGCTTATTTGGAACTGAAAACAAGCAGGACAATCTTTAAGTAGTGCTGAAATATAGACTGGGAAAAGAAAAAATAAGGTGGGGAGTTGAGGAATATGCATCATCCTTCAAAGATGAGTGCAATTTGGAGGAGGCCATGGATAAAAAGAAAAATTGGAGAGTGAGCATCTTGGAGGTTTCCTCTTGGGAGGGAAGCATACACTCGACTAGCTAAGAAACTAAAAGGCTTACCTCAGGGACTGGGGTCCGACAGGACCAAGAACCATGTGTGCCATACTCAAGCAGGGAACATGTATTCAAACTTGACTTGTCTGCCTACATACATACTGGCTACTTTTATCGATCTTTCGTAAACCGTGAAATGTAATCTTTTTCTATCACATCTCATCGTGACCTTCAATTGGTGCTTGAAGAACACGATCAGATCCTGATTAGCAAACGATTCAATCCTTCTGTTCTTTTTCAAATACAATGTCCACACCACCATTTATGCTACGGCCAGGATCATGAGACACATCATTCATCTCTCTGTCCCACGGTGGCTTGATGTTATGGATGATGTAGAATACGTTCAGCGGGTGATGGTGATATGGATGATGATGATGATGATGATGATGATATGAGCCATCACTGTGGATATACTGCCAGAGTTCGCTGCATTTGAAGAAAGCATGTTCCGACGTATCTTCTGCTGCAGACCGTCAACGGAGGCGTCCGGCCAAATCTTCTAATCCGGAACTGTGTTGTATAGCATTGAGGAGTAATCCATTCCAGGTCAAGGAAAACTTAAAGTTTTCGAGATGACTCAAACCTGGCACCCAACTGCTGGGAGTGAATCTCTTCTTCCCACAATCCCAACTGCTTGACAAGTAGGTCGTCATTGTTCTTCTCTTCCTTCCTAGAAGTCAGAAAGGTTGCTGTATTTTGGAAGCTTCTTGAGCATGGTTTAGCACTCTCTGGGGAACTGCATATCACCCCTCAGCCCACAACGACCCTTGACTGAATGATCGAGGATGAAATCAAGAAAGGCACTATTGACCACAGGGTTCCATGCAGATTCCTCCATCAATATATGACTCGGGGAATGCCAGCCTCTTGGTGTCTAAATTACACACCAAGTCAGGCATTTGCAAACATTTCTCACACAGATGTTGAACACGGATCTGTGTGCAAACCCAATGTCTCTTCCTATCCCAAAGAAGTGAGAACAAGAGGACCTGGAGGCTTTTTAGGTATTTTGCAGGCAGAGGAAGTATAGACAGTCAGTAAAGGTCAGAGGAAAGATGTAAGTGGCGCACGCTTCCACTCTACCATTTAAGGAAAGTTTCCTTCGAAGCCAAGAGTTGACCGACGCTTCGCCCTTTGACTGTACATCAAACCAATTCTTTTCAAATTGGAGGCTCAGTGTGAACCACATGCCAAGGATTCAAACTGGATCATCCGTTTAGCTGAAGGGCGCTAGAAATGTGGTGACACTTTTCCAGACACCCAACCGTAGACCGACTGACTTGCTGTGGTTGATTTTGGCCTCAGTGATCATTTCATAACAAGTGAGTTTTTTTTTGTTTTTTTCGTTTTAATTATTTCTCACATTTTTTTTTTGGGGGGGGGGAGAACATCGGTAGTATCACACTTGTATCCAGGGCAGAGGGCAAACACCCTTGAATGGATTATTTACTTTGTCTCCAATAGCAAGAAGATATGAAACAATGTCGGGAAGTTAGAGAAAGTGAAGTTCGTGCCCCTAAAGGAGGACACGCTGGTCATTTAAAAATTGCCTAGGAAGCCCTGCCGGTATTCCCTGGTAGGAGCACCCCGGGCAGTAAGCAATAAATTTACTCCACCTGAAAGACAGGAGGCAATGGGAAGGTGGACCATCCAGAACTAAACCTCAGCCCAACAGATGCAACGTTATTTAATATACTCAAAAATGGCCCAAATTCTGTTGGAATGTATTGAGGGTGTATCCTTAACTGGTACGAATATAACCCACTCAGTTTGAGCTGAGTAATTACTCCAGAGTGAAAATAGGCACTTATTTTATAGAGTATTGGTGACTGCCGCTTGTACTGTGCTTTGATACGATCTGATTGGTTGGTTTGATTGACAAAACGCTGCTCAGTGTTATGTGTTTGTGTGTCGAGTTATTCACAGCAACACATTATTTAAATAAAAAAAAGAGTGAAAAAGAAAAGCAGAGAATTGGGTTATAAAAAATATAAAATAAATGTTAATAATATATAAATTAAAATAGTATATAAGATAATATAAACAAAATTACTTTAATATTAGAAAGTGAAAATATCCTTATAAGCGTTTCTGGAGACTTTTAAAATATAACTGACAAAAATTATTTGTTTTGTGTTGGTTCCAGCATTTACTATAAATAGAAGTATATGTGTTTGTAAAACCAGTTATTGATTCGTACACCAAATGAAAGGGATGCAAAACTTAAGCGACTTTTTAGCTTCAGCCACAATCGAGAACTGAAATAATCCCTGGTCTTAAAAACAAGTCTACTGATTACCAAGCCAAACAAACCACTGCAAACAAACCACAATTGACAATATATTGGTAAATATAGATTTTCCTGAATTTTGATATTGACCAAAGTAAAATATATCTGTGAAAGTTATTTTAGTATTTCTGACTAATGATTAATAATTAAAACTTTATTATCTCCCTTAGATTATTTATTTTGATGTAAAATAGTCTTGTTATTTTTACTTTTGTTTACGAATAAATTTATTTTCTTTTTATAACTTCGTTCTGTTTTTCTTTTCACTCTTTTTTTTTATTTAAATAATATATTGCTGTGAACCTCTCTAGACACACAAACACATAAGAAAAAAGTGTCTTAATTTTTGTCACTCGGGATTCAATATTTTATTTAGTGTAAAATCATAAACAGTCTGCATGGAACGCGAAGATGTTCGATGAATGAACATTTGTTTTTCTTAGTTGTGTTAAGTCATAAAACGAGTGTTGGCATAACAGACTAACAAGTCATATAGAATAAAATAGAAATTTCATTTTCTTTAATTACATGTTTTAGGAATATTTGTCATTCTGTCACCAGTTTGTTTTCTCACTACCATTGGTAAAAGGACAAAAATAAAAGCAGTTTGTAGGAAAACCCCATCCGACAGAAGTTAAATCTTTGATATTTCAAACGCAAACAAAACTCCATCTTATGCATTTGTTATGTAGATTGTTCTATTTTTACGAGGTCAAAACTGAGTATTTTCCTCTCTCTCTTTCTCTCGCATATATATATATAATTATTTACTATAATAATTAAATACCTGCAGACACTAGTGTTGCATCCTTTCAGGAATCATCAGGGCAAGGTGTCACAATTAACGCCAGTGCAGAGATTCGAACCCTGACAACAGAAGTCATGTCTGGCTTCATTAGTAGTGGTGGGATGATTAATCGGAATCATTAATCATAAGAATCGTGTATTTTGGGGGAATCGGAATCAGAATCGCATCGTTAAAAAATACCTTAGATTTACCATTCTTTCATTATGATTCTCTTATATTGTTAAGTTGAACTGTTTGTTTGAAGTGAGTCATATAAAATAGAAATCTTATTTTTTTAACCATTTCATTTTTCTTTAATTGTATTTTGGAATATTTGTCTTTTTGTCACCAGTTCATTTTCTCACTACCATTAAGAAAATTAAAAAAAATAAAAGCAGTTCGTAGGAAAACCCCATCCGATAGAAGTCAAATCTTTTCTATTTCAAATGCAAACAAAACTCCATCTTATGCATTCGTTATGTAGATTGTTCTATTTTTACGGGGCCAAAACTGAGTATTTTCCAACATGGTCTCTATATATATAATTATTTATTATGATAATTAAATACCTACAGACACTAGTGTTGCATCCTTTCGGGAATCATCAGTGTAAGGTGTCACGATTAGCGCCAGTTGAGAGATTCGAACCCTGGCCACAGAAGTCATGTTTGGCTTCATTGGCAAAGACACAAACCATTTGGCTACTGATAACCTTGAGAGATATGGTTGAAATTAAACATTTATTCTTTTTAAATGCTTTTAACGTTAGTCAGAGTGATCTAGTCATATGACGATCTACACATATGAGCTAAGTTGACTGATTTTATTACAACTGAAAGTGCTCAACGATAAGAAACAAGTTTCTTAAAGGGGCTGACATAGGAGGGAGGCGCTTTGCCCAAGTGTATATTATGCTTAAATATGATACTTTAATTTGTCCAGATTTCGTATATATTATTATAGAGTCGTGATTTCAAAAGTAAAAAAAAACAATCTTGAGTTCCATCAGCTAGAATCGAAACTAAAACTGTAGCATTCAAACCTGGTGACGTCCACACTGTACCAACGTGACACGCATATGAATTGATTAAAAATTAAACTAAGATGAATGTACAAAATGTTTAACGATGTTTTTTTCAATTTTGACCCATTGTTGACCTTTTAAAAACAATTTTTAACTCGCTAAAGACCCATAAAAGAATAGTTCATAAAAAATGCAACCAATGTCACTCTGCAAAATTTAGTTTCGGAGGAGATAGTTTGAAAATATGGAGACAGATTAACAGACACATAGCCTTTTATACTGTGTAATAAATACAATTTATTTTTTGCAAGTAGTGACTAATTGTAGAATTTATTGAAAGAAAGAAAAAAGCCTCCCCCCCCACATTTATATTTAGGAAAAAACAAAACAAAAAACGTCCCCAAATTGAGAAACCAAAATAAGAAAGCAATAAAGAACGCAAGAGAGTTGTATGCTCAATCTGTCAAGTCCAAAGTAGCTGAGCAGCTGCTTGGTTCCCACCAGTTTTGGCAAATAGCAAACAGAATCCTGAACAGAACGTGTGCTCTATCGCAACTATCATCAATGGACCTGAGGTAATCTCGTCAGCATCAGACAAAGCCAAACTCTTTGCCAAGAACTTTGCAGCTAATTCTACCCTTTGCGACCAAGGCCGCCAACCCCCAATATTTCCTCCTGTATCAGAAAATACGCTACGTGATATACAAATATCTGTACGTAATGTTGCCAAGCTAATCAAAAACCTTGATTCCAGTAAAACAACCGGCCCTGACGGTATTCCAATTATAGTACTCAAAAAACTTCAACCAGAACTAGCGTCCATACTTACAAAACTGTTTAAACGTTGTCTTAAGGAGAATAGCTTCCCATCACCCTGGAAAATCTCATCAGTATGCCCTGTATTTAAGAATTCAGGTGATCCCTCCTCCTCCCCCTGTCAGTACAGGCCAATAAGTCTCTTGTGCGTCATGAATAAGTTGCTGGAATCTGTGTTAAATAGAGAAGTAATCAACCATCTCACCAAAAAAACCCTTCTTAGTGACACACAATATGTTCTGCTAGATCTACAGCAAATGTGCTTACAGTTATATCTCATAGGATTAGCGAATCTCTCGACGGAGGCAATCTTTCTAGGGCAATTGCCCTTGACATATCAAAGGCCTTTGATAGGGTATGGCATAAAGGTTTACTTCACAAGATCTCCAGCTATGGTATAGCTGGAAATGTCTTAATTATTAAATCATTTCTCTCTGATAGGTTCATAAGAGTAGTAGTTGATGGGCAAAAATCAGAAGCTCACAGTATTAATGCTGGAGTTCCTCAGGGGTCCATCTTGGGCCCAGCTCTTTTCTTAATCTAAACTAATGATCTTCCAAATCACATCCTTACATCATTCGTAGACATTTATGCTGATAACACTATGATCTATGGTAGCACATCTAAGACCGAAAACGACCAAGTTCTCTCTTATCTTGAGCACGTAGTACAATGGGGAAAGGAGTGGCTGGTTACTTTTAATACATCTAAATCCAAGCTTCTATCTTTACATCATCAACGTTCCGATCTCCATCTGACATCAATTGAAATGAATGGCTCTCATCTTGGGGAGGCCTCATGTTTTAATAAGCTTCTGGGTTTGACCTTTACTCCTGATCTTAAATGGAACAGTACATCAAATATGTTGCCAAGGCCGCTGGAAAAATGGTGGGATCCTTCGATCGATCCAGTAGATATCTCACTGCTGATGCAATTCTCTATCTATATAAGAGCCAGGTACGTCCAAGGATGGAGTACTGTTGTCACATCTGTGCAGGAGCTGCTAGAAAGGACTTGTCCTGCCTTGATAGAGTTCAAAATAGACTTTGTAGCCTCGTAGGAGATGTCCTTTTTTCTTCCTTGCAATCTCCATCTCACAGAAGAAATGTTGCAAGTTTGTCTCTGCTTTATCGTTATTTTCATGGCAAGTGCTCGACTGAGCGTCAATCTATGGTCCCCTCTCGTCAAACTTTCACAAGAAACACTCGTCTAGCTGAAAACACTATCAATAATTCCCCCCACTCTTTATCTGTGCATAAACCTAAACGTAGATTCCATGAACAAAGTTTCTTTCTTAGAACTGCACGCCTGTGGAATTGTCTTACGTTTTCCTGCTTTTCAGCTGACTTCAATATGGTTGTCTTCAAGTCCAACGTAAACAAGTTCTTGATGAGCCGTTCCACTTAAGTTAACAAATTTCTCGAATTTCCACTACTAACGATTACTGTATTGTCCAGTTGACTACTGTACACTCTTAACCCTAATCCTCGAGTGGTCTCTGGGCTTTGATAAGTGGTTATGCCTCTGTAAAAAAAAAAAATAAAAAAAAAAAACATTTGGTTATACGTCTCTATTCACCACTAACTGGGCTGGAAGTAGGTGCCCACTTGATGTTAAATTCTTATAAGAAAGTGATTCCTCAAATTCATTTTTTTTTTCTCTTAGAATTTTGTTCTGATATTTTTCAACCTATTTACATGTAATAACAAGAAAGTAGAATGTGAAACGATACTGGGTGTGATAAAAATAACGGGTTTATATATATATATATATATATATATATATATATATATATATATATATATATATATATATATATATATGAGTTTGTTTTATTGTACACATAGATTCAAAAAAGTTGTCACAAAACAAATATATAACAAATAAATGTTATCAAAGGCAACATAAGTTACATTTCTACCTAACTGGATATATTTTTGGTGTTTTTATTTAATGTAATATATTTATTCAGCTCGAAAAACATACAGTGTTTACCGATGTAATGGAAAATTTTAAATGGCAGCCGACTCTCTCCTTGAGGCGGTAAATTTGGGAAAATGAGTTATAAATAAAAAAAAAACAGACAAAATACTGTTAGACACTCGCTCAATATATGTTACCGTGACATAGGCTGACATAAATTCGACAGGTTTTTAACAGTATTTTGACTGGTTTTTATTTATAACTCATTTTCCCAAACTTACCGTCTTCGAGAGAGAGTCGGCCGCCATTTTGAATTTTCAAATATATCAGTAAACACTGTATGTTTTTCGAGCTGAATAAACATGTTACATTAAATATAAACACTAAAAACATATCCAGTTAGTTAGAAAAGTAACTTATCTTGCCTTTGATAACATTTATTTGTTATATATTTTTTTGTGACAACTTTTTCGAATCTGTGTACAGTAAAACAAACCCATTATATAAATATTTTTTTAATTATTTGATCTTTTTTCAGCTTTAAAAAATGTTAAAATTTTCATGGGCCTACATTTATTTTGTTTAGTTTTCGTAGCATGAAATATAGGGGAGGGGTGTAGAAAAAAAATTCCTCTCCTATATTTAATGAAATCTACTTTTATTATGTAAGTTATTTTAAAAATGAATAAGTATAGAAAATTCGTGTTACATATGGAAGGGGGGGGGGTAAATCTGTGGCCTGCTTTGGAAGCACCTAATGCACATCAAAGAAAATTTTGTTAATGAAAGTAAAATAATACCCGGGCGACGCTGGGTACGTAAATCGAAAGCTAGTAATTATAAAAATAGACATTATTTTAACCATTTAAAATTTCGGTGCTTATGCAGAATACGGATCGTGGTGAAATAATCTTATTCTTTAGAAACGCATTCTTAACATAGGGAGGGATGGGTTTTTTTTTTTTTTTTTTTTTGACTAGTATTTGAAAATCCCCTAACAATTTAATAAACAAAAGGGTACATTTTTACCTGATTTTCCACCTTAACATTTTCCTTTAAAATGATGACTTTGGTAGGTTTTCAGGTATGCTGAAAACAAATATCGCATTCACATTTTTCGCAAATAAGTAATTTCATTTCTTATATTATTGCTGGTGGCCATCTTGGTACGCGCTTGCGCATAATTTCTCAGGGTTGCGTTTCCAGTGCATGCACGAGCGTACCAAGATGGCCACCAGCAATAACATGAGAAATGACATTGCTTTATATCCTGAAAACTACTTATTTGCGGAAATTTTTACTATGATATTCGTTTTCAGCATACATGCAAACCTTTAAAGTAATCATTCTAAAGGAAAATGTTACGGTGGAAACCAGGTAAAAATTTAGCAAAAGATACCTTAAACATTGAATTTAACTTTGTAAATCTTACCTAAAACCAAAAAAAAAAAAAAAAAAGAAATAGTCGGGTCCGTAAACTGCATAAGTACCAATTTTTCTTTTCTATCTTTATGTTCGTTTCTCTCTCTCTCTCTCTCTCTCTCTCTCTCTCTCTCTCTCTCTCTCTCTCTCTCCCCCTTGATTCTCCTACGAATTCGTTCGTTCATTCGTTCTTTCTCTCCCATTGTTGAATGGACAAAAATAAAACCAATGCGAAGAAAAAAGCCCATCCCACAAAAAACCCAATCTCTAATATTTCAAACGCAAACAAAACCCCATTTTATGCATTCGCCATCTTATCAGCTTTTTAATTTCCCATTCACAAAATGGACATCATCCGAAACAACAAGGGGGGTCAGAAACTCTGCCACGGGGGTTACATGTACACTAAAAAAACTGTCAACAAAAATCAAATTCGCTGGGAATGTACCCATCGAGTTTCGCTCTCGTGTCATGGGGCCATCAGCACGGATCGCGGTATCACCGTTACGTTGAATGCGAAAGAGCACAGCCATAAATCGGATGAGGTTCAGGTTGCAGTGGCTAAATTATTCCATCTGCATCAGATAACGAATGTCCATCGAAAAAAGAAAACACCAAAAACACTTCCGATACAGAGGGAAGCCATGTTGGATGTGACTGATAGTGAGAAACGTGTGAACACTGGAGGAGAGCGGCCGGATGATACAACGATAGGCGGCCTCACCTGGCGGGTGGGGCCCGACCAAAAGCCACCAAAAGCAGAAAAATTGGTTGTAAGTAATTGAGTGAATATTTCTGTACTTCTGCAGAATGCGAACCGTTATTTTTATTTATTTATTTATTTTTTTTTTTTTTAATAAAATTTTCAAGTTAAATTTAAGTTTTATGGTAACTTTCATAAAATTTGTTAGGTGAAAGTACAGAATAATTAGAAAATGACCTCCCGTGTTAAGAATGGGTTTCTAAATAATAACGCTATTATTTGGCACGGTCCGTATTCTGCACAAGTACTCATATTGTTTTTATGACCGAGCTTTGGAAAAGAAAGAAGCCGGGTCGATTTTTTTCTTTTAGTGGGCGGGACGGGGGGGGGGGTTAACGAAAAACAACGGATCATTATTGAAGTTGGTTTATTCCTATTTCAGTCACGTAAATTATTTATTGTCTTGGTATTATTTTTAAATAAATAAAATTTTTAGTATAACAATAACAATAATGGTACTTGTACAGTTTAATCAAGACATTAAAAAATGAAAATATCGAAAAAAAAAAGGGGGGGGTATATTGTATGTATCCGTTTTGGACTGAAGATGGAAGATCTCCGGAAAAAAATTAATTTAATTTGATCGAGAAGTTTTGTTGTTTTTTTTTTACAGCGGAAAAACAAGTTTTTATGAGAGCGCGTTGAAGTCAGCCATTATGGAAATTTTTAAAACGCCACGGGGAGATAACTCCATTTAAAGCGCCGACACTCCCTCCCCATCTTTATTAATAGCTTTTCTTCCTAAAAATCGAACCTTTTGCTCGGTATCATAAATTGTTTTTTCGCTGTAAAAAAAAAAAAAAAAAAAAAACTACTTGAAATTAAGTGAAAGTTTTTCGGAGAACTTCGTTCCATAACGAATACGTACAATATAACCTCTCTTTTTTTTTTTTTTTTTTTTCGATATTTTCATTTGTTTAATGCCTTAATTAACCTGTACAAGCACCATAATAATAATAAATTAATTAAAAATAGTGAGTTTCAGCGAACTTGTGAAACAATAACTCGCTCGGAAAAATATAATCGACATTCTTTATAAAGTTGAGAACAAAGCCAAGGGCACATAACTCATGTGAATAGTTTTTAGTTAAAGGAAATGGGTTTTTCCCCCGATTCATTGCTGTAAAGTATTGTTAAATGAAAAATGTCTTTCCTTTTTCTTATAACAATGTATTGAAAAATGGAAAATCGGAAGGGGTTTAAGAACAATACTTAATATTCTCTCTCTCCGATGAGACTTCGAGTTACGAATACGATCAATGTGCGGAATTAGCTTCCAGGTTGAATAAGGTTGACTAAATAAAGACTTGCTTCCACAAAATATAAAAATAAAAAATAGTTCGTATCAAAGTTGGTTTAAGAAAAAACACCGAACGGAACTAAAAAATGAAACGAAATAAAGCGAAATAGTTTTATTTCTTTCTGAAATAATAACACTAAAATTGTATTTGGTAAAACTTGCGGAGTATGTGCTGTTATTACAGTTGTAAAAATGGAATGGAAATTTAAATTTCGGGCCGTTCAACTTTTTCGGTACAATTTTACATTACGTTCAACTCGTCGTTCACATGTCAACCTTTATAGGTTTTCTGGTATGCTGACAAGGTTAGGGGCGTCTATTCCGAAAGTTGTTCTTAACATGGGGAATTTGGGGTGTTTATTCGTTGTAAACGTACCTGAAAAGGCGAAAACCTATAACGACATTTCCATTGTGAACGGTGAGTTGGACTTACGTAATAAAAAAAAAAAAATACCCAAAAGATATACCAAATTGTCTTTTTTCGTTTAAAAATTATTTCGTTTTTGCTAATAAAATTTTACGATTGTTGAATGTTATGCTTTCGATTATTTTTGTTGGGGGGGGGGGGGCATAATAATAATAAAAAAAAGATTAAAACGGGACGAAATTTAAATTTCCGTTCCATTTTTACAACAACCGTAAAACCGCGCATACTCCAGAGGTTTTAGTAAGAAATCCACACATAAACTGAAAAATGAAACGAAATAAATAAAATAGTAAATAAGGTTGACTAATGGTTTACTCGCTTGAAAAAAATAATCGTAACACCTATTTTTAATTATTTTATTTCTTTCGAAACCTTGCAAATAGAATGACGTAAAATTGAAAAAATAAAGATTTCCTGAAGAGGTTAATGTATTGACCGAAACGCCCCCCCCCCCCCATTATTTTTATCTGGCTTCATTTAAGATTGAACATTAACAAGTTGAACGAGGAGGCCCTTCTTTTTGTTGTAAAAAAAGGAAAGACTTCAATGTGTCACTAGGGTCGACCTAGACGAGAGTACCCAAAATGGCCGACCAGGACTGAGATATGACACTTGACCGGATGTAATGGAAGAAATATCTCATGTATTTAATTTAAGCCGTCGTTTCGTATCTTACAACATCGTATCTTACAACATATACAACAAATACTTTATTGTAACTTTTTCTTTAATAATCTATATTTAATAAATATTTACAGCAATTTACTAAACAATCGGCCCGGTAATCTGTATGATTTATGTGCGGTGCGGCGCTACTTTTACTTCTACTTATTCTTAACCTTGTAAACAACTCACATTTCACGATTTTGCATTTTGTGAACTTTCGTTAAATTCACTCCAAACCAAGGATTGTTATTTTCTATAAGGATTATCGTAATTTCATGACTTTCACAATTATTTCCTAAAAAGAGAAAAACATACGAAAAACACGGGGGGGGGGAAAAATCTCCGAAAGTGAAGCGAAAATCGGACAAAAAAAAAAAAAATGAGGTCATCATTGTTTTAAGACTTATGACGGGTTTGTCAGTTATTTTGTGGCTTTAGAGGAATAAGTTTTTTTTTCTGGTGCTTTAACGAAAAAAAAAAGTGAATTTCAATAAGCGGTACCTACGTAATTATCATCTCGCAAGTAGTAGCATATCCAAAAATTACGGAAAACGATAATGTAGAAAAGTAATCACGAAAAAAAGCAATTTTATTTCAAAATCTTCCGATTCGAATTGGAAAGTTAACAGGGGAGGTAAATAGTTTATTGGAAATTTAATGCCAAAATTCAATTAGTTATTTTTTTTATAAAAAAATAAAAAATTCAAACAATTAAGTCATTTTTTTTAGTCACAAATTATATACGTATATTATATTTATTTTTGTTTCCTGAATAAACACTGTCTGCTATTGTTTCAACTGAGTTACTTCCCCTTCACTATGTCACGGATTCAATATGTCCCCCTCAGCGTGTAATCTTATCGAAGCATTGGCACTGTTTTTTATGAATAATTAATTTTCTATCTTATTATTTTCCGTAATTTTTGGAATGTTGCTATATGCGACATGACAATTACGTAGGTGCATTTGTTTAACATGAAATTTAATATTTTTCGTTATTTAAATGTAGAAGCACTGTTTTTTTTTTGTTTTTTTTACAATGTTTTATGTTTAGTTTATGGAAACTTACTTTTGAATAAGATATATAGATATCTATGCAAAGTTTAACAAGACACCCACAAAAAAAAAAATCCCTTTTGTTTTGCCAAATTTTTCCCCGCCCCCCAAAATGCTGCGCATATTAAACTTTTTAATGGATCTTCCCAATATTAAAGCCAGATTACTTTTTCATATTGATTTCCAGTGGATACATTTCATATAATATTAATAATTAATGCATGTATTTGTTAATTATTTTTAAGCTTAAAAGAATCTCTTTTTTATCATTTATCTAAAACCAACTATTTTTATCTGGCGTTGCTCGGTAGTTTAGTTCGCTCATTTTTTTAACTTCACACACACACACACACGACAATGTGATTTTGAAAATTAAATGTTGTTGAAGTAATGTTTGAATTTATTTATAAAATTCCAGCAATGTCTTGAGATACCAATACACTAAAATAAAATTTTATATATATATATATATATATATATATATATATATATACGACACATTTTATCTATATTTACACTCTAAGATACAACGATCTCAAAAATAGCGTGACGGCATCAATATGTGGCAGTGTGTTCATTCGGTTACCCGAGTCGATTCGTATGCTCATTTATGGCACCCGAGGTTACCCAAACTTCTCTCTCCCAGTGTGTTCATTGTCGTCATATAAAAAAAACGTTTTATTGTCTGTTTACAATTCTCGTGCGTTTTTATTTTATAAATATTTGTGTGAATCATGGGTCCCAAGTCTAAGTTGAAGGTTAAGAAAAAAAACAAGAAAATGATCTTTATGGAAATAAAGCATGAGATAATAAGAAAACATGAACAAGGGGTGAGAATCTGTGATTTGATTACTGAATATGGCCGCAATGCGTCTACCATATCCACCATTCTCAAACAAAAAGACGCAATAAAGAAGGTGCCACCTTCTAAAGGCATAACTATTATGTCAAGGTTGCGTTCTGATTTGCATGATGAGATGGAGTGTCTACTTTTGAAATGGATAAAGGAAAAGGAACTGGCTGGTGACTCTGTAACAGGGAGTATAATTTCTGAAAAGGCTATTGCCATTTTCAATGACCTTAAACGGGATGCAGCTGAAGAGGGAGGAGAGCCCTCGCAAGGCACTGGAGATGAGTTTAAAGCCAGCCGTGGCTGGTTTGAAAATTTCAAAAAGCGAACTGGCATCTTCTCACTCCTCCGTGTCTCCATGGTAAGTTGGTTACAATTTTCTTTCTTTTTCTTTTATTCATCATTTCTGTTACATTAAGACTTAAATATTAAGCATTTAGTAAGTTCATTCAACGTTTTTAATCGTGCATAATGTTGCCTCTTTTTTAGTTACCATATCATGTGTGTGTGCATGGTAGCCTTTCTTTTCTCCCTCCTTCCTCCTTGTATTTTGTGAAAAAATTAATCCTCTCCCCTTCAAAAAAAGGAATTAATGACTGCTCGGTCAAGAAAAGGAAGCAACGTGCGCCTACTTTTAGTTGTGGAAGAATTGCTCCCTTCTGCAATATGACAGTAAACGTAGTTTCTCGCTTGGTAAAGAAATGGTAGATCTAGAAGTAAGTCCCTGCCAAGCAGAAACACAACTAGTATATATAAAAAAAAAAAAAAAAAAAAAAAAAAAAAGCTGAAGTGAGAATATCTCTTCTTATAACTGAAAGTTCATGTGATTGATCATCACATGATCTGGAAAAAACTTTAAAACTGCTGATAAGGCAACAATGTTTTTTTTGTTGTAATTAAGCAATCATTACACAGATGCAGCGAGCAGCACAACACATAGCTTCTCTATATCTCACTCCCTATCACAAATGGTTACGTTTCCAACCCGTTTCCCTGACCAGCAAGAACAACACGCATCACTTCTAGATCTGTTTCTTTCCCGATGATTGTATAACAAATGCTGATCATGCAGTGATAATGGTCGAAATCGCCCTAAACTATAGACACAAAACTGAAGATGCCCCATGGGGAAATATTTTTGCTCTTCCTGCTAAACAGTGCACAAATGAGACCACTGAATGGTTCAAAACGGCAATTAAAGCACATGTTCCCATGCAGAAATTTTATAGCAAGCCCCACTCTCTCCAATGGTTTACTTCTACTTGCGCAACTGCCATTGCTCAAAGGCAGCATACATACCGCAGATTTAACCGACATAAGTCCAGTTCAACCAGACAGAAGTATATAGAAGCTAGAAGTAACATTAAGAAAGAAATAGCGACAGCTAAGAGAGAATTTACTGAAACCACTAAAAAACGCATTGAAGCACAAAAATTAGGAACTCATGACTTCTGGAAAATCTACAACAGTGTAGTAAATAATGGGCAATCAACAATTCCCCCACTAACCAACAATCACAAGGTTGTTTGCTCAGCAACCAACAAAGCTAATATGCTTGCCAGTCGGTTTGCCTCAAACTCCACAGTGGACCTTCCAACCACCCCCTGCCTGACTTTCCTTTGCGGACAGACGCCACACTAGACGTTCTAAAAATCACCCCTGCTCAGGTGCATACTATCATAAAAAACCTTGACACTTCAAAAGCATATGGACCCGACCTCATCCCAGCTGTGCTAATAAAAAAGTGCTCAGCTGAAGTAGCTCCAGTTCTCTCCAAACTCTACAACAAATGCCTTAATGAATCTTGCTTTCCGGGTTGTTAGAAAACTGCTTCTGTAGTACCAGTATTCAAGAATTCTGGCGAAAGAACTGGCCCATCAAATTATCGCCCCATTAGCCTCCTCCCACTTTTCACCAAAATATTTGAGACCATAATTAACCATGCTTTAGTCCGGATCCTTACAGATGCTAAACTTCTGACTGACAAACAATATGGATTTAGACAAGCCCGTTCCACCGCAGACATCCTCACTGTAATCTCTGACAAAGCGGGAGAGAGCAGAGCAGTAGCTTTAGATATATCTAAGGCTTTTGACAGGGTATGGCATGAGGGTCTCCTCAGGAAAATTAGATCATACAGTATTACTGGTAGAATACTTAACATGATTAAATCCTTCTTAGATAAGAGAAAAATCCAGGTTGCACTCGGCGGTCGTACATCTAAACAATGATATAAATGCGAGAGTGTCTCAGGAGTCTATCCTTGGACCTCTATTGTTCCTAATATTCATTAATGACCTCCCCGACAAAATTGTCTCTGAGATGGGTATATATGCTGATGACACCACGCTCTATAACAGGCATGTCAGGAAAACAAATGAACACATAACTAAAGAAATGGCAAAAACACTAGAGGATGACCTCAAATCTGTAGTGGAATGGGGACATAAATGGATGGTCACATTCAGTGCTGCCAAGACTAAACTGGTTTCCTTCAATAATTACAAGAAACCTTCTCTGCCACCAATAGCAATGGCCAGTGACTCCCTGTCAGAGAGTACATCTTTCAAACTGCTTGGCCTAACGTTCACAGGAAACATGAGTTGGAACAATTATATTGAAAACATTGCCGGGGCCACTGCGAAAAAGGTAGGCTCTCTCTACCGTGCTAGAAAACTACTGACACCTGAAAGTATCCTGTACCTCTATAAGGCCACTCTTCGCCCATGTATGGAGTATTGTTGTCACATTTGGGCTGGTGCATCTGCTACTAGTCTCTCGCTCCTAGACAAGGTTAAAAAAAGAGTCGCCAATCTGATAGGCCCTGAACTGGCATCTAAGCTTCAGCCTCTGTCCCATCGACAAAACGTTGCATCCCTCTGCCTGTTCTACAAGTATTTTAGTGGTGAATGCTCTGACGAACTGCAAACACTTGTGCCCCCACGACGTAACCCGACAGGCAACTAAATCCCACCCCCACACAGTAGAGATCCCTAGATGCAAAAGATCTTTCTACTCCAGTAGTTTCTTTCCCAGAACCGCTAGACTCTGGAATTCCATTCCAAGTTCCTGCTTCCCCAACTGTACTGACATGCAGAAGTTCAAGTGCAGCGTGAACCGACATCTTGCTTCCCAAATCCCAACATAGCGCCCCAGTAGTTGCTGCCCCTGATAGTAGCCCCCTATACCAAAGTAGCAATGTGCCTTGTTTGGGGTGAAAAAAAAAAAATTAAAACATCCAAGAAAAAAAACTAAAAGGAGTGTGAATACGTCCTCTTATATAACTGAAGGGTCATGTGATTAATCATCACATGATCTGAAAAAAAAAAAGAACTTTAAAACTGCTGATAAAGCTCTATCAGAGCACATATGCAAGAATGGCAGCTGTATGCAAATGACCGAGCCATGTGCGCGGACTGATGATCACTTTCAAGAGGATCGCAATCACAGTTTATTCGGGGAAAATACCTGGAAATAAATGTTGTTTTAATGAGAAAAAGTGAGTAGTTATTCCTTGTCTTGGTCTCTTTTTTGATGGTGTCTACAACGTGTGGGGTCTGTACATGTTAACATGAGTGTAAACGTGTATAACGTTACAATGCAACAATGTCTGGTTTTTGTCAGAAACCAAGGTAAATGCACATAGATCTCCTTTTCTCTCGAGCAATCATTAGCTTTTTATTTGCGATATCTCCAGGAACAGAAAATGAAGGAAAACAAAGGACAAGGCTAGGCCCACTTCGCAGCCGTCTCTGAGGTGCACAATCAGGACAATACCACTTTTATCATTCAGGAGGGGGACGGTTCAATCCTCACACACCTGAAGTGACACCAGTCGTCATATCTGTCACAAATCATAGGCTGGTTACCCTATGGGGAACAGCATATGTGACAAAGCCAACTCGCTTGTTCATTAGAAGGTGTTGATTGAAAAGAAATATTATCATTGATCAGCCGCAGACCCATCATCAGACCCATCGGGTATAAATTGCCTAAAGACTACTCAAGCTTTTAAACTTTTTCTTCAACTTTTTCTTCTAGGGGATGGGACATCCAACCAGATGTCTGACATTTACCCCTATTTTAGTGAGTCCAACCAAGAGATCTTTTCAGGATTCTAGCCGTCCCTTTCAGTGCAATCGTTTGTATTTCACTTGCACTTGGTTCACCGGGTATGCTTGCTATGTACTTTTTAAAGTTCTTTTTCATAAGCCCAGTTGCTCCTATGATGACTGGTATAATTGAAACGTCTTTTAATTTCCAATTTCGTTTCATATCATACATAAGTCCTTGATACTTTGTTATCTTTTCCCTCTCAACTCTGTTAAGCCCTGTATCATTGGGTACACTGACCTCTATTACGGTCGCTTTTTTGTTTGCTCTGTCCCAAATCACTATATCTGGTTTAACAGCTGCGTTTTCAAGGTTCTTTAGTGAATGAATATGCAGTGCATTGTTCCCCCTGCTTGATTTTAGCTAACCGGACTACACCATCCTTTCTACAAAATATCTCCAAGACTATCTCGAGAATCCAAAAGGGCCTGGGTTTAAAACTTCTGAGCAAATCACATCTCTAATCTTCAATCTGTTTCTGAATGGCACTTTAAAACGATTTTGGGGTTTCTCTCTGAATCTCGATAGGTACTCCTCATATCATAGTGCTCGGTATTTCTCCATGATACTGGTTTCGAACCTGCATGATCTTGAAAAGCCTTTCTCGGCTGGGAGAGAGGTGGAAGGCAAGATCCTGATCATTCAGACCCAAGAGCAGCCCAGGGTTCTCATTAGGCCACAAAAACATATTGGGAGATTTTCGAATCGATGAAACATTTTAAAGCGAGTAAAACCACTAAAAACTTTTCCAGGTAGGTAGAAGAGTAACTTATCTTGCCTTTGATAACATTTGTTATATATATTTTTTATCATTTTTTTTCCTACGTCTGTAGATTGTAATACAAACTCGATTTTTATTTATTTCTTAAAACTAAAATCTGATTTGAGTAAAAAATTTTAAAAATTAATAAAAAATAAAATAATTTGCTCTGGAAAATCATTACATTCTAGATAATTTAGGTGACTGAAATAGGAATAAAAAGAAAAATAGTTTCGAAACCTTACAAATAGAATAACAGCTTAACATTGAAAAAAAAAAATAAATAAATAAAGATTTCCTGAAGAGGTTAATGTATTGACCGAAACGTCCCCCTCCCCCCATTATTTTTATCTGGCTTCATTTAAGATTGAACATTAACAAGTTGAACGAGGCCCTTCTTTTTAGTTGTAAAAAATAGCAAGAAAAGAATTCCAATATGTCACTAGATGTAGTAGCAGTCGATGAAAATAAAAAATCGATTTATGGAATTTAATAAAGATTGTGAAATATGGGCATTTCTTCTTAACAGCAATTTACTAAACAATCGGCCCGGTAATCTGTATGATTTATGTGCGGCGCTACTTTTACTTCTACTTATTCTTAACCTTGTAAACAACTCACATTTCACGATTTTACATTTTGTGAACTTTGCGTCTGTGCACATTTTTCGTTAAATTCACTCCAAATCAAGGATTGTTATTTTCTATGTGGATTATCGTCTATTTAATTTCATGACTTTCACAATTATTTCATAAAGAGAGAAAACACACGAAAAAAAAATCTCCGAAAGTGAAGCGAAATTCGGACAAAAAAAAATGAGGTCATCATCGTTTTAAGACTTATGACGGGTTTGTCAGTTATTTTGTGGCTGTAGAGAAAGTAGTTTCTTCTTTTATGCATAGTTTATGGGGCCTTACTTTTAAATAAGATATAGAGATATTTAAAGTTTACCAAAACAAACAAAAAAAAAACATCCATTTTCTTTGGAGCGATTTTTTTCCGTCCACAAAATGCCGCGCATATTAAACTTTATTAAGGGATCGTCTCCATATTAAAGCTAGACTACTTTTTTATATTGATTTTTATTAGATACATGTATAATATTAAATGTATGTCTTTGCGAATTTAAGCTTTGAAAAAAAAAAAAAAAAAATTTCTATTGTCTAAAACTGGCTCGATTGGGCGTTACCCGGGAGTCTTTTTATTTTCTCCATATTTATTTATTTATTGCAAACTATTCTTTTTATATGATTTGAAATTAAACTGATTTATTTCGCGATAATTTGGTCATTAACTTATCAAAGCAAATTCTTCCCAAACTATAAATGTTGTTGATGCAATGCTTGAATTATTGCTTATATATATTTAAAAAAAAAAAACTTTAAAGTCTTCACTCATTTAATATACGCGGATTCCTTTCAAATATTGAAGCGTTAACAAAATATTAAAATGACTGATTTGCTATGAAGAAACAAAAATGTATTCTGGTGGATTTAAGTTCGTAGTTTAAAAAAGATTTTAAAAAAAAACCGTTTCATTTTACAATATTTCAATATTATTTCAATAAATATTCGATTAATCATAAATTTTAAAAAATATAAGTAACGCATAAGTGAGAAACACGAACACGTTAAATGAAAAAAAAATTACACTCTTAATAATTTTGTTTCCGTTAAAATTTTCTAGTGATGAGAAACATCTCATAAAAAGTATTTAAGTTTTAATTTAACCATTTTCAAATTAAACTTTATTTAAACTGGTCAAGTCTAATTTATAAAACTTACTATGTCTGCCTCCATTTTTTGAAAGTGCATTTTCTCTGAGACGCAAAGGCAAACAAACAAAAAAAAATCTATCTAATATACAAATTATGTAATTTGACAGAATTATGGAATTTAAGCATTTTCTTTAATCATTCATTTTTTCCGCCTCAATTATATTGTTTTATATTGCTCATAATTGCGTTACATTTTAAAAACCATTTTGCTATTGTTTTGATTTTAATTTATTACCAACTGTATCTATCTGGCGTTGCCCGGGTGGAGGAGGGCTTAGAGAAAATTAAAAATACAATTTAATAATAAATTAAATTATTTACATTAAAAAAAAAAAATGTCTGATGAAATAAAGTTTCTCAGTACTTGGCGTTTGAAGAAGACTGGAAAAGTCGGTAAGAATGTGATGAGCCTCACAAAGAAACAGTATAATCGATACGTGACCATCCTGAAGGGGGCCTGGGACAAGAAAACCGCATGGACAACTCAAGAGTACAACGTCACCCGTCGGTTCGATTTGCTCACCGAGGGAGAGGAAGACAAACTTGTGAAGAAACGCAAACCGCAAGACAATGGGGTCGTCCGGGCTTACGTTGCCGATGAAGATCTTTTTGCAACCATCAAGGCGATCCACTTGAGCCATAGACATGCCGGTATCAACAAAATACAAAGTATCACTCGCCAACTTTATGCGAACGTTACATCCGAGGCAATCAAGATTTATATCACATTCTGTCCTCGGTGTGGGAACCGAAGACACGGAAACTGTAAAAGGAATGCCGATGCTGATAGTGATGTTAGCGCGTCAATGGTATTGACCATGAACGGTCTTGGTGTTAACATGTTGACGGCAATGACAGGAGATGCTACTAATGGTACTAATATTGTTAATAATATTAACGGTGATGAGAAAGATATAATAACCTCTCTGAAGGATGAGACTAAAGGATGTTATCAGCAGCAGCCACATAATGTCGAACTTGAAGCGATTGATCTTAGTAATGATTCGGTGTCATCGTTACCCAATGAAGTAAGTTCTTTTTTTTTTTTTTTTTTTTATTTGGTTATATGACAGTTTTGCATTTTTTTACACAATTATTTGTGTATTAGATTTTTCGGGTTACTGTTCTCAGCTTGAGTGTTATTTCTTGTCAAACTTAGGAAATCTTTCTGTCGAACTTATCCACTGGGAGGGTGATAGTATAGAGCAGGGGTCTCCAAACTATGGCCAGATTCAGACCACCAAAGTCTTTAATCCAGCCTCCAGAGCTCTTATGAAAAACGTAAAAATATCCAGGAAATATAATAGTATGGTGGTCTTTCATTTTGTTCATAAAATGTTTATAAAAATGATGTTTTGGAGAACCAAGTTTTAATAAAATCAAAGCTAATGAGCAAAATCGTATAAAAAATATGTTTCAGTAATTTTTTTTTTTTTTTTTTACTTTGGCTCACGTAGATCTAAAAAAGCAGCATAATGGCCCCCTGTTAGAAAACTTTGTGGAGACCCTTGGTAAAATTTAGTTCTTAAAGTTACACTCTTCTGGGGATTAAAGGTTCAATCCTCAATGTGGGCAACACTCAAAATACAATTGCGAATTACTTCGGACTTTGAATCAGTAAGTTCTATTTGCAGTTTTCGCTGTCCCTTTCTTCCTGTCCTCGATTCGCATAACTGAGACGAAATCTCTTTCACCAAGCAAATGAAAGAATGCTGCGCACACATAAAAGTCCGACGTCTTTTATCACCGCGGGGGCGCCAACTCATGCAAATCAGTACCAACCGGATTTCCCGTCCCATCACGCAGGCGCAGTGTCATTTGTACGTTGGACGCAACAGCGACCGGCTCATCATACATTGTCTACAGACTTATATCCAGTCATGGCTGACAGAACATTGGATTAACTCAAGGATTCCATCTGACATTCTGTGCAGATTCCAGAGTTCACAAAGATACCCCTGAGGAGGTTACATCGACTAAAACATAAAAATAACACTCAGTAGTTTAAATAATCCCAGGGCTTTATGGACACATTTATCTTTAGTTGACCTTTGACAACTAAATATTTTTTGTTTACTAGCCAAATAGAAAAGTTACTAGCCAAACCAACATGAATTTTAGAATATGACAGCTTCGTTCTGTGACGAGTATGTACATTATAGAGTTTTCTGTTTTATTTTTAAATACGTGTAATTCTAAATATACAATAAATTTTATGTTGATACTTGAAGGTATAATAAACATTCTAATTTCTTCAGATGTTTTTTAAACAGCCTTCGTTAAAAAAAAAAAAGAAGATATTGTTCTATTAAACGTTTATTGTTTAAATAATTTAAGCATGTCCTTTTTATTACAAGGAAAAAAAAGTTGAAAAGATATTTTTCACTCAGTAGTGAGCTTCGGAAGATTGTCAGTGAAAGAAACACAATTGCCGAAAGATAAGCGTTTCATTATTTCTAGTCGCCATTTTGAAAAATTACTCGCAAATGCGACTGTTTTACTCGCAATGTAGAGCTCTGAATCCAAATAATACGAATAATCAATCCTCATCTGAAAAATTCAGAAATGTACACTCAGCTGCATTATACTTGAATTCTGCCAGATGTTTTAAACTGTATTAGTTGAATTGTAGAGGACAGGAACAGCGATGCTGCATCATATGCTCCCCTCTTCATATTCACAAATGATTCCGTCAGTTTTGTGGCCCCCTCTGGCCATTGCAGAGTTTGATCACTCTATGATAGTTTTCAGTCAGTTGAGTGTCGTCTAGACCCAGGATGTTTCTTAGCTAGGCAGGAAGGCTTTAAAATAGAGAAGGGGGTATATTAATAGGACAACCTACATCTAGACATGAGTCTGAATTTTTGCTAATAAAATATTCTTTGAAAAAATAAATGATGACATCATTGGCAAACAAATGAAAAACTTTTGGTCGCTACATTTTTCAAACTTGCATGTACATTCATCCCATGGTTCATATTTAACAGAATCACCCAAAAAAAAAAAATTATGCTAAAACTATTTTAAAACACCTTATCACCTAAAATATTATTTATTTATGGACTGTTATCCTCATCGTCATAGTTATTGTTGTTTCACCACCTTTCGGCCAACTCATCCTCTGGCCTTTTTCGGGTGATTAACCACAACAGAATAGGAATGCGGAGTCTCGTAACTATATCCCCAGTAATTACTGCCTTCCATAGTTGTTGTTTCACCACGTTTTGGCCAATTAAACTTCTGTCCTGCTTTGGGTAGGATTGAAACCGCTATCTTCAGACAATGCTCACCTGAAACCGTAGAGATTCAATGCCTTTATTCACTGTTCCATAGACCAGAGGAATGGTTGGCCAAAACCTGGTGAAACAACAACTATGAACATGAGGATAAAAATCTGCAAATAAATAAATAAATACACAAATAACTCGTCTCTAAGGATTCCATTAAAAAATAATATTTAAAACTATATTCTATATTTTGGTGAAAATGAACTCAAAAAGAGTCCCTAAAACTTGAATGATCCTGAAAAAAATGGCTGATGAACATTTCAAAATAGAATTTTAGCCCAACAGGCATGTTAGTAGCATGCTAAAGTTTTTATTTCTTGCCTTTGTCTTCTAATTGTCCAAGAGCAGTGACAAAATTCAAATTAGGAATTGTTTAGCATTTTCCAGTACATAAATAAACACAAGTATCGATTTGTAAAATGTCAAAAATCATAACCGTATCACTCATAACCGTTTGGATTGCAATATGAACAAAATGTCACTGTCTGCTTTGTTTTTTTTGGGGGGGGGTTGTGTGATGTGACGTGGATCAGCTATTTTATTTGGGATCGTTCAAGTCTTAGGGACACTTAAAACTTAGAAAAGGCTTGTTTTACTCACTAATTTTGTGTGACGAGATGTAGGTACATATTGGTTATGTAGTCAAACCCAAATGTTATGATCAATGGATATTACACATTCCAAGTGGGAAATATTTTCTGACAAAAACAATTACTAATGTTTTGATTGTATTGGCTCTGAAGAAACGGTTGTAATATATATAAATAAAATAGAGGTAGATGTGTCTGTGGAAAAATATTTAATCAATAAACTCTTAAACTACTGGCCACATAAACACTGAAATTAACAGGAAATAGTAATCATACACCAAGAATGGTTTATAATAAGTAAAATCTTTGTTTGGATGGATGAATAAAGCATACAAAAGTATGTCGGCAAGTTGAAATGAAAAATGTTCCTGTCAACTTGCTGACATATTCCTATTACTTTTGCGCATGTGCAAATTCATTCATAAATTGAAGTGTTTAATCTTAAATCTTATCTTTTGATAGTTCAAACGGTGGGGAACACATCTGAGGTGCTAAATGTTTTGGTTTCGATTTGAGCTGATGGCACTCAAGTCAGTTTTTTAATTTTTGAAATCGGTACTGTATCTATATGCACACTGGTTCTCAGCAGATCATCAAAGTTAAGCAACGATGAACCTGGCCAGTACCAGATGCATGACCATTTGTGAAGGCTAGGCGCTTTATATACTGCCTCGAGTCATAGAAATTTCCAAGTTGGTATCTAGAGGCGTGTTTAACTCACCGGGGGGGATGCATCCCCAGTATTCATTAAGACATGCATCTAAGAGAAGGAAAACTCTGATTTAAAAACCTGCAGTCTATTGTATGTCTTGTGACAGTCATGTGCACCAACAAAGATTAGCAGTAATACCAAAAAGTGTGGCTGGTTCCACACAAAACCTTCACTACTACGTGGATTTACAAAAAACTTGGTTGTGGAGGAACCTCATATGTTGAAATCCATAGCAGAGTCCATTATATATATATATATATATTCAATAGAGAATTGGCTCTTTAATAATAAATACAAAATCTGCATGAATTAAAATATATTTAATCATATTTTAGAACCAGGTAAGGCTGGTCCCCTAAACCCCAACATCATCCTCACTAGTTTTTTAAATAAAGACTAGTTTTGCTTGAAACAAAATCTTGTATTTGTCATAAATTTTTTTTCTTTTTTTTTTTTTTTTTTTCCAATTAAATGCACAATCGTCTCTATTATGGATTGAAGGATTTTAACTTATCTTTATAATTTGATGCAAATAAGTTTCAGGTATTCTAGTATTCGTATAAATACTTAACTAAAATAAATCTCAAATTTATTTTATTTTTATTTATTTTTTTTAGCCTGAAATGGCAATGATTTCTGACTCAGACCAATTACCAGAACAGATGGTGAAAACACAGCATTTTGCGGTAAGTTTATATTTTTTTTTTTTTTTAATAATAATCTTACAATTATAAAAGAAAAGTGTGTATAATTTGAAGTTTCTATTTTTGGGGCGATAAAAGGAGATATCTTTTCTTCAATACGATTTTTTAATTAAAAACTTCTTTCGAAAAAAAAAAATTGAATAAAACTTCTACTGTTGCAATATTTTGAGAGTAATGGGGTATGATCCCACACAGTTGGAAGATTATATTTATAAACGATGCTGCTAAGAACTGACGAATCAAATTAATTCACGTTCTGCTACCACCCAATCAGAAACCAGAATTGCTTCATAAATATTAAACCTTTTCTGGAGCAATTTCACATGTTCTTTCCCAGGTTTCGACACGGTAAGAATATTTTGTTCTGTGGAACTGTCTACTACAAACAAGTCACCTCTCAGGACTTGTGTGTAACAGCAAACCATCTGAAACTGTTCTGAAACTCAAAATGGCTTACACTTCTAGAGGTTATGCGCCCAGCGTGCGTCTTTATTTCGATTGATCCGAATCGAAGTTCGAATTGTGGCAAGTTAAATTTCTGGGATATCTACGAATCCAAAAGCTACACAAAGTACTAGAAACACAACCTGAAAACAGAAACGACCCGGACTTCATTGAAAAGAACGCAACTGTCTTTGCGGAATTAATACAGTGTTTAGATGACTGAAGTCTATCACTGGTAGTGAGAGAAGCCCTGAACGACGGCTGCAAAGCATTGAACATATTGAGAGAGCATTATTTATCGAAAGGAAAACCCAAAATTATTTCTTTATGCACTGAACTGACCTAATCACAAGAGTTTCCAATGTAGATACAGGACTCAAAATGGCGACTACATTAAAAATGTAGAGAGCTCTGTTAGCGAACATACATTTTTATTTTCGTGTACATTTGATGCGTCAACAAGCAATAATAATTTTCTTGTCGATTGTGGGGCCACGGCACATGTGATTACAAAGGAATCTGATTTTATCAATTTTGATCCCAACTAAGCAACAAAATCATTTTGTAGAACTAGCTGACGGGAGTCGAGTCAATCGTTTTGAAAAGAGGCAATGCGAAAATCTCGCTAAAGAACAATAAGGGTGAACTGTGTTTCTGTATTCTGGAGAACGCTCTTCTGGTCCCAAAATTTAAACAAAATATATTTTCTATGCAGGCTGCCATGGGACAATGTGCAGATATAAACTTTGGCCCCAATAAATCTGGGCTGGTGTGCCCGAATGGAACTGTATTCGACATGGGGGGGGGGGTGGAAGACTGTATTATTCGAATAGCGTAGTCCCATCAAAAACCGCCTGCCATGATCTACAGACATGGCATAAAATTCTTGGACACTGCAATATTCCTGATATCAAAAAGTTGCCGACTGTAGTTGATGGAATGCGAATACAAACATTTAAAAAAACCTTCAACTGCGACGTCTGTACGCAGGGGAAGATGACAAACTATGAATACAAGATACCAGAAAAAAAGAAAAATCCTATCAATGGTGCATTGTGACTTGAACGGTCCCGTAGGACCGATGGCCGGAGAACATTATAGATATGTGTTGAATTTCGTAGATGACCATTCAGGTTTAATAATGGTTTACTTTTTAAAGAACAAATCTGATACCCTGCTAGCAACTAAGAAATATCTGGCCGACATGGCCCCCTACGGTGAAATCAAGTGTATTCGCTCTGACAACGGTACGGAATTTACCAATAAAGACTGAACTTTTATTTATTAACCATCATATCAGGCATGAAACATCAGCTCCTAGATCGCCACACCAAAACGGGACTGCTGAACGTGCGTGGCGGACACTTTTTGAAATGGCAAGATGCTTACTCATTGAATCAAAACTCCCTAAAAACCTCTGGACGTATGCACTTATGGCGGCAGCCTATATGCGCAACAGGTGTTTTAACAAAACACTATCTAAAACTCCATATGAATCTTTCTGCGGTAAAAAAAAAAAAAAAAAAAAAAAATTTAAGCAGAATGCATATATTTGGTTCAACTTTCTTCGCATATATAGAGAAAAAGAGTAAATTGAATATTAAAGCCGACAGAGGTATATTTCTTGGATATGATAAAAACAGTCCAGCCAATTTAATATTTTTCCCCGAAAAAAATAAAATAAAAAGAATCCGGTGTGTAAAATTCACAGACACGTTTAATTGTAAAGACGAAAGCCCGTCATAGGAAGAGGATGGAATTATATTACCTCAAATAATTAGAACAAACGAAAAGAATAAAAATAACGGAGACGAGAGTGTCCGTGATGATGATGATGATGATGATGATGATGATGATGATGAAGTCGAGATATCCCGAAAGAAATAGAAGACGACCCAATTTTTTTGTGGTCGACAATATAAAGGATTATCAAATCGACTATTGCTATTCAATGGAAAATGCGCCAAAAAAAAAAAAAAAGCTTCAACGAAGCAATGAATTCAGAACATTGTGATGAATGGAAAATTTCCATGAAAAAGGAAATAGATGCCTTAACCGAAAATGATACCTATACGGTAGTGCCTCTCCCAAGAGATAAACACGTTATTTCTACCAGATGGGTCTTTACAAAAAAAAAAGAGTACAGCATCAGGCGTAGAACAGTACAAAGCAAGATTTGTTGCTAAGGGGTGCTCTCAGATTTACGGTAAAGAATACTTTTCTACGTTTTCGCCGACCACAAACCTAACGACAATCAGAGTTTTACTGCAAGTCGCATCACAATATGACCTAAACATCCATTGAATGGACGTAAAAAAATGCTTATTTGAATGCCCCAATAGACTGTGAAATTTATATTACCCCTCCAGAGGGATTTATAATGAAAAATAAAAATAGCGTGTGGCGACTTAACAAGTCATTATATGGTCTAAAGCAGAGTGCTCAGTGTTGGAACACAGTATTCCATGATTATATTATTAAACAACAATTTAGACAATGCGCTGTAGACCCCTGTTTATATACCCAACACAAAGACGATAAACTACTGATTTTGGTTTTGTGGGTCGAGGATATTTTAATCGCATCAAATTGTGACATAATGTTAACTGATGTTAAGAACAAATTAAGTAAAAGATTCAAAATGACCGATCTTGGCAAAATATCCTGGTTTCTGGGGATAGAATTTACTCAAAGCAAAGGACTTGTTACGATGACTCAATCGAGGTACATCGACAAAATACTATTAAAATTTGGAATGGGAGAGTGCAAGAAACGCTCTACACCGGTCGAAAATGATATTAATAAAAATATACACACAGAAGTTAGTATTTAGAAAATCAAGAAATCCCCTAAAATTAGAAGGTTTTTCGGATTCAGACTGGGCAAGCGACGAGGATCGCAAGAGTGTATCTGGATATTGTTTCAGACTCTCAGAAAATGGGCCTATTATTTCATGGAAATCTAAAAAGCAACAGATTGTATCTCTCTCTACGTGTGAAGCAGAATTTATCGCGATCACACACACGACCCAGGAAGCACTCTACCTTAAAAATATCCTGAAGACTATTTTAGAGCCAGAATTGATTACAAGCCCCGTGGTAATTAATTGTGATAATCAAGCCAGTATAGTCTTAGCACAGAGCACGGTGATCAACCAAAGATCTAGGCATATGGATATAAAATGCCATTTCGTAGAAAACGAAATAAAAAAAGGAATCCATTATTTTGAATTACAGATCATCAGAACAAAATATCACTGATGTATTTACGAAACTGGCGACACAGATAAAGCTACAACATTTTTTCTCAAAACTTGTTGGTGAATTCGACTGAATAATTCTTTTTTTTTTTTACTGCCCTGTATGTATATAGATTTCTATATATTAAAAATACAGACCAGCGAAGTTCCACTTATGAGAAGGCTATTACTTTTTTGCATGAATATCAGCGGAAAACCCTAGGGATAATGCTCAGTATATAGATTTCTATATATAAAAAATAAAATAAAATAAATAAATAAAAAAATTTAAAAAATAGTCCTGGACAAGACGTTAAACTGTATCCATTTTATTTGTATTAACACTTTAACCTACTAATACTTTTTGCTTAGGAAAAAAAAAAAAAAAAAAAAAAAAAATCTTTGTAATTTTCCTTTTTGACATTTGAACACAATTAAAAATGGCGTCTTTTTAAATGCTAAAATTCTAAGATCCAAATGATTTCTAATTTTTGTTATGTCTAAGTAAATATAAAAATATATATTTATTTTTGAGCAGAACAAACACAAGGGACTTCTCCATTATAAAAAATAGGGAGGATGTTGCAATATTTTGAGAGTAATGGGGTATGATCCCACACAGTCGGAAGATTCTATTTATAAACGATGCTGCTAAGAACTGACGAATCAAATTAATTCACGTTCTGCTACCACCCAATCAGAAACCAGAATTGCTTCATAAATATTAAACCTTTTCTGGAGCAATTTCACATGTTCTTTCCCAGGTTTCGACACGGTAAGAATATTTTGTTCTGTGGAACTGTCTACTACAAACAAGTCACCTCCCAGGACTTGTGTGTAACAGCGAACCATCTGAAACTGTTCTGAAACTCAAAATGGCTTACACTTCTAGATCTACCTTCTACCCTTTCTCTTATAACAACTCCCCCCACCCTCCACCAACTAATTGATATTGACTGGTAGGTACAAATATGAAATTTGGGGTAGGTGATTAGAAACTAGTGACACGAACAGATATTGTTTAATATTAACTAAAAAATGCTGTTATGAAAAACAAACTTAAAATTTATCAACTAGTTTATCACTTAGCTTATTTATCTATATTTATGTATACTTATTGAGCAATCATAAGGAAAATGCCTACTCAAACTAGGTGCATGTAATCTTTATGCAGTACATAGATTGTAATCACGTAATTACACAGAAAGGAATCCATCACCAAAAATAAAAGTTTGAGTCAAAGATTTTGCGTTGCAACTTCAGTCCAGTACGAATACTAGTATAAAACTCATTGCACGGAATATTTAGAATAATAATACAAGTTCTGTTAAATATGCTCTCTGATAGTTCCTAAAAATGCCTGTTGTCAAATTGTTTACAATGAAGAGTAATTTGGTAAGGTCTATGTTGTGGGGGACGTTTCTGAAATGATTTTTATGTCCTGGCAAGGCACACAAGCTCCTCGGAGAACAATCACAGTACTCTTTCTTTAAATCAAAATGAAAAAATTCAGATTTTTATAAAAAAGATGCATTGTTTGTTTTATTTGCCAGTTTCTGCCAATAATGATGCTGAGAATTCGACACACAATCCATCGGCAAACATAGATGTCATATCAACCCCTTCATTTAAAGGGGATATGCCTATAATTTTTATTGTGTTTAACTCCCAGGGAGCTGGTTACCATACCCAGGACGTTATCAGCCATTCGAGAAACATCTCCGCATGTACAAGCCAAGATACTTTTCTCTGACAAATAATCTAATTTTTTTTTACCATTTCATGTTTTTGTCCAATTCGATCTAAAAAAAAAAATCCTTATCTAACCCAATAACCTCTTTTAACCAAAAAATTTGATTGGTTAATAGAATTAGTTTTTTCTTACTCTGTCTTGATTTTATAATTAAATCTCAAGAAGAAATGTTTTTAAAAATATCTATTAAAAGTTGTGGTTATAATTTTCTGGAGATTTATTCATCAGCATTAAAAAAATTTAAGTGTTCTGTTTTTTCTCATTTTTAAATAATCTTAGGGTTTCTATATTGATTAAGCAATTTCTCAGATTGTGTGTGTGTGTGTGTGTGTGTGTGTGTATATATATATATATATATATATATATATATATATATATATATATATATATTAGACTTAAGTTTGTTCCCCAATGACGTTATCCTTTCCTCTTTGTTTCTCTCAATATTTTTTTTTTCTGTTTTACTGATTTTTCTAATGAATACAAACATTGGTTGTGAATTTCTCCATTGCATGAATCAAATTCGAATCTGAATAGCCTAGCTCATTTGAAAAGGACCATTCTGGGGTTGAAATAAATTTATAGTGAGATTAGTTTACATTTGTGTTGTATTCTTTCTTTTAACCAAAATATATATATATGTATGTTTGGAGTATAAATTTTACACTTTGAAAAAATTGGAAAAAGTTAATCTCTAAATATTAATACAGTAGAACCCAAGGATACAGTGGCCTTAGGATACGAGTTTTTCAGATTACAACGTGGAAACCAATGGCCCCGTGTTATAGTATTTGCCTCGCCTTACGGTGTTATTTATAATGAGATTTGATTTGATGTGTATTATATGCTGTACTTGATTTTGTTACTAATTTTTAATACCGTATCCTGGGGTTCTACTGTACCAATATTGATAGGAAAATCCTATCCAGATGATATTGCTTACTGGCTATTTACACCATCATACATGGACTTTAAACTGAATATTCTTTTTTGATATATATATATATATATATATATATTTATATCTTTGGAACATCACTCCTTTCAGACTTTGAAGCTTTCAAACTATGTGCTAACCAGCAAAATTATAGCAAATCTATATAAGTTATTTTGCTGGCTGTTTTTCCTCTGAGGATAAGAGCCATTCTTTAAAACTTAAAGAAAATAAAATCAATCGCGTTCAAACATAAAATAAACCTAAAAGGGTTGATATGCCACAAAGTAGACAAACAAATCCATTTTTTATTATTTGGATTCTTCAGACTATTGTTCTCATCTTGAGTGTCACTTTCACAACGTTGCAGCCAATGTGAACTCTGTATCTTGTCAAACTCTGAAATCTTTCTATTGAACTCTGGAATCTGCACAGAAGTTCAAATGGAACCATTTGTTTAACCCATGGGGACAGCCTGCTTTCATTCTGCTGGCTATAATCAGATAAAAATCTTTAAAAAATTCACAATTGTATTCTTAGTATTGCTTGCACTGAAGATTGAACCTTCAACCTCCAGAAGAGTGTCACTTATAACTGAATCTTAACTAGTGCTTTATCCGCAGTGTGAATACAATTGCGACCTAAGATTTCTACCTGGTCATGGCTGATGGAACGAGAGTATGCTACCTTTATGGATTAAATAAGGAGTTCTGTTCGAACATGCCCTTTAAATGAAGGGGTTGATATGACATCTATGTTTGCCGGTGGGTTGTGTGTCGAATCTCAGCATCATTATTGGCAGAAACTGGCAAATAAAACAAACAAATTGCAGATTCTCTAATTTGATAGATAGATTTCCAAATTCAACAAGATAAACTTGAAGAAGGTTGGAGATTACATCGGGCGAAACGTTGTGAAAATAACACTCAAGATGAGAACAGTGGTTTGAATAATCCAAATGATCGATCTCCATCTAAAATTTTCCGAAACATGAAATTATTCTGAAATCTTTTTAAATCTCTTTTTAATTTTTCAGCCTGAATTACCCGTTAAATGTGAACCTGACCAATTAGAAGTGCAAATAGTGAAAACACAACATTTTACGGTAAAATCTTTTTCTTTTTTTTGTTTTTTGTTTGACGAATAAAAAATGTGTATCACTTGAAGTCCCTATTTTTCAGTCGTAGAGATAGATGTCTTTTTATTTTTCTAAAAAAAAAAAAAAAAAAAATAGACAAATACTTACAAAAGTTTTACGCATTTTTTTTTTTTATATAGTGCTGCATATGCAGGGGTTGGACAGAATAATGGAAACATCTTGTGAATTTTGTATCCATCAATAGGTGTTTTAAACCTATAATAATTGAAAAATTACCAAAATGTTGGTTTCCTATTTTCAGCAAGACACAAGGCTTTTCTAGTATAGTCCCAGGAATGTCTACAGGGAGCTTGAGAAAAAAAAATGATGTTACAAGACCTTTTTATTGTGCTACATAGTTTAATACAAATAACAAAATCACATTGTAAGAGACGATCTTTACTTTACTTCTTCCGTCCAGCATCTCTTGGCAGATAATGTTTTTTTTTTGTTGTTTTGTTTTATTTCTTTCAAAGGTTACCTTTTTTACTGTTTCACTGACTTCTTTCTTCAGTGTTGTTTGGCCTTTGGGACAAGATCAAAGTGTAGTATCTTTTCTTCAGATGCTGCATTCAATTTCTTGTTCTCTGTCAGTGGAGGAGAAATCCTTCATGACTGAGACAATTTTTATTTTTGTTCCTTTTCTCCACGTTAAAAAACGACTCTGGTGTCTAACTCTGTCCCCTGGGGAGGCAAAGTAAATCGGAACAACAATGAACATATATTATTACAATGATATTTGAAAACATTTTTTCTAAATATTTTTTGTACCCCCAAAAAATAATAAGTAAAATAATGTTTTTATTGTGTTGTTTTATGTTAATATTTTTGTTAGGCGTTAAAATGATAATTCTGTGTTGAATTCTCTTTTGGTTTCAGTGATTTTCTTTTTTTTTAATGATACTTCCCTTAAAATGTTAACCCATTTCCAACCAAAGTAAACCATGTAATTATTAGCGCTCCTACTTAGCAAACTGAAGCAGCAACTGTTTAGTTTCAAGCAAAGAGTTTTGTGAATTACGTTTCTGTTGAAAAACAAAACATTTTGTTTAAAATTAATGTGGTTTGTGATTCTTTTATAGAAGTTCCTTCTAGAAATATTAGTTTTCAATTATGTTTAACTTTCGAGCTTCAATTGTAGTAATAAATGACTTTATAGCTGCCAATAAAAAAAAAAACAAAAAAACTAAGATTCTACTCTTTTCTGTGTGAATACCGTAGTGGTGAAAAAAATTAGCACAAAAATAATTTAGGATTTAGAGTAGGGAGGGATCATTTTCACATATAAATTTAATGTATAACTAACAGGACCTGTGGAAATTCCACAGCAGACTCTTTCATATGTTGATGTTGGCATTCTGTGGATGTTCAACGTAAATGGAGATACCCTGGTATTATTATAGCTTTTTTGTTAAAACTTCAAAGGTATTTATCTAAGTTAGCAGGGACACCCTGTCGTAAAATACGCTTGAATATGCTTGTATATATTATTATAGAGTCAATTTGATTCTAATAAAGTTGTGATTTTAAAAAATAAAAAATATATATCTATATAACTTGGGTGCATCAGCTTGAATTGAAACCAAAACTTATGAAGGAAATATATATATATATATATATATAAAAATGTGGCGAAAAAAATTGACATAAAAATAATTTAGGAGTTAGAGTAGAGGGGGATCATTTTCGCATATAAATTTAACGTATAATAATCTTCCATTTTCTGGCCATTCTTGCCTTTGAGAACATTTAGTACTCCAAATTCTTTTGATATTTTTTTCAATTTGAAAAGTTAGTAAATATATTTTAAAAAATCACACTACCACTAAATCTAGGTCAAAGTGACAAGCCCACCTCCTAAAAGTGCTTCCCTTGAATCTGTCGTATCATTAACCTTAAATCTAAGTGATAAGTCCCATCCCCTAAAAAATGTCCTTTAATTACCACTAACCCTAAGTCCGAATGGCAACCATTTCAAAATAAAAACCCTTCCATAACTACTAACCCTAAGTCCGAGTGGCAAGTCCTCTCCATCGTACAAACCACCCACCTCCTAAAAGTGTTTCCCTTATCTAAGTGATAAGTTCCATCCCCCCAAAAATCTCCTTTAACTCTACCACTAACCCTAAGTCAGAATGGCAGCCATTTCAAAATAAGAACCTTTCCATAACTACTAACCCTAAGTCCAAACAAAGAGACGGAACATCTTCTGGGGGAGTTATGCATCTTGCCCACAAAGAAACCATACTTTTGTTCATCCGGATTTTGGTTGATGAATCTGCCAAAAGCTGAAATGAACATTTCTTCTAAAGAAATGACCAAGACTCTTCGGTTATATTTTAGACAACTTTTATTTCACTGTTTCCTTGTTGGAAGATTGCATTCTTGTCTTAGACTCTGCTTCACCCCCAATCAGGGCCATTACGGCCTTGTCTCCAACGCTCTCCTAGCTCCATCTCTTCTCTCCTCTTAACTCCTAACTCTCTTGTATATATGTAAACTGACAGATCCTATTGCATCATTTACTTTCATGACCTGACATGTGATTTCTAAACACATTTCTGATACTTGATTTAGTTGTTTCCAACTCCATGCTGTCTGCTGTTTGCAACCTACATTCCCATGAAGGCCAAATTCCAGGATCTCTTTGTTTTACTAAACATTCCTTTGTTTCAAACATCCTCTCTGCATACCTTTTTCTACATAAGTTAGAAAACAATAATAATATTCATTACCTAACATTTTATTTTTTTAATAATAATAATAATAATAATCGATGTTCTAAATGAACTATCAGCAAGGCTATCCGATGTTGTCCGGCAGAATCCAACACTACAAAGACCATCTTAAAACCACACATAATTGTCTATAAAAATTTTTTTTTAAACTTGCATGATTATTACCCTTAGAAAAAAAAATGGTTTACTGCCTTAAAATTTATAATTTTACATTGAATTCTTATATGAAAAATATATTTCTGCCAAGTTTTTCAGTCTGTTCATATGTAATTGCCTAAAAGAAGAGAAACCATATAGGGAAGGGGCAGCTAGGACGATTCAGCAGGAGTTCATACGCAATAACGCCAAAGAAATCTTGCAATATATTCAGTTTTAACAGTCTTTATTCAGTTTCAATGCATTAGAATTCAACTTTGAGTTCACTAACATTTTTTGATCCCCTGACAAAAGGAGGGTGGACCTGTAAATTCACCCTTGTCCGTTCGTCTGTCCGCACTTTTCTTAATAACTACACTTTGGAATTTTTTGAAATTTTGCACAAACATTAAACATGATATGAATACAAAAAGTAACCGAACAGATTTTCCAAGAAAACTCCGGTTGTGCACCATACTCCCACCCTACTCCAAGGGATGCCTTTCAGGTTAAAATTGACACTTTTGTGCTTATTAAAAACAATTGATGTCTTGGATTCTTATAAAACTTTCTGAAAGGTTGTAACTAACTGATTTCTATATAATAACCATTCCATTTTTGGGACTATTTTACCATATTTGTCCAAAATTTTCTGTGTATGTCTATTTAGCAGTTTTGCATCGTGCTGAACTCCAATTTAAATATGTTAAGGCCTTGGGAACGTTTGGGGCTAAATGGGGGGGGGCAATGCTGAACTTAGTCAATTTTTTCTGCCTCGTTCACTGTGCACTCACGTGGGACCATGCATGTTTTACTTGTTTTTAATAGAATTATTATGGTATTGCAACATCTGTACATTTATAGCAGATCACTTGGAAAGGATTGATTACTGGATATTTTCTATGTCATATTCCGATTCCTTGCACAAAATTATACAAATATAGCAAATTTCATTGCTTTATCTTGCGTTTTAACAAAAAATAAAACATTTTAACTGAAAAAGTGGTGTAAAAAATGTGACCAAACACATGGTCTTGAAAAAGGAAAAATATCCAAACGTGCGAGGTACAAAAATAGTTAACGTCCTTATTTTTAGTTTGATTTAAAAAGATTTAAAAGATTCTTTCTTAGATAATCAAGCTATTATTGAGATATTTTAAGCAATTTACATTTTTCAGGTGCATTGCTATATATAGGAGTGATTTCAAATTTAAAAAGAATATGACTTAGGTGGTATTAACTAGAAAAAAAAAGAATATGACTTGGGTGGTATTAACTAGAAAAAATAGAATATGGCTTGGGTGGTATTAGCCAGAAGCAAAAATAGAATATGGCTTGGGTGGTATTAACTAGAAAAAAAGAAAAAGAATATGACTTGGGTGGTATTAACTAGAAAAAAAAAAAGAATATGGCTTAGGTGGTATTAGCTAGAAAAAAAAAAAGAATATGGCTTGGGTGGTATTAGCTAGAAAAAAAAATACGGCTTGGGTGGTATTAGATAGAAAAAAAAAATATGGCTTGGGTGGTATTAGCTAGAAAAAAAAAAAAAGAATATGGCTTGGGTGGTATTAGCCAGAAGAAAAAATAGAATATGGCTTGGGTGGTATTAGCCAGAAGAAAAAGAAAAAGCATATGGCTTTGGTGGTATTAACTAGAAAAAAAAAAGAATATGGCTTGGGTGGTATTAGCTAAAAAAAAAAAGATATGGCTTGGGTGGTATTACCTAGAAAAAAAGAAAAAGATTATGGCTTGGATGGTATTAACTAAAAAAAAAAAAAAAAAAAAAAAAGAATGTATGTTAGCTAGAATCGAAACTAAAACATTTAGTTCTCCACCGGTATTCAGTACAATCTGACCTAAGTCCACATGCATATCAAATTCGCCCGTTTAGTCTTGAAAGACAAAGGATACCCCTGTAGGGGCAGCTGCGCGTATAACTGTGAGGCAAGGGTTGTGCAATCCCTAACCACACCTCTCTTGAATTGGCTCTGCTTGAGTCCAGGTCGACTGGAAACAATGCCAAGAGAAGCAGAGATCATATACAGCGTCTCGAAATTCCAAATGGTCACTCATTTAGTACTGACCAGGTTCAACATTGCTTAACTTAAGTGGTCCAGCATTATGCCGTATATAGTATATCAAAATTTACAAATTAACCTACTTAAACATAAATGTATATTTGCACATGTGTAGAGGAGCACTTTAAGTCAACTTACACCTGCCAAGTTTTAATTTTTATTAATTTTTTTTTTTAATTTTGATTCCTAAGGAGCTGTTTGTACCAGATAAAGACCAAATCAAATTTGTTTCACAGGATTAGTTCCCCGATATATCACATTTCAAGTCTGTAGACCAAAAATTGAGAGAGTAGTTTGATAGAGACCGTAATGCGCACACATATACAAAAGCTATATATATATATTATTACCTACAAATATTAATATTTCATACTTATGTAATCTTCAGTGTAAGAAATAATAATTATTGCCAGTCGAAGGAATTAAACGCAGTTGCAAAGAAACCTTTGATTCTGCAGCCTAATATTCAACCTCTAGGCCAACATCAATTAACATAGAAAAGAATTTAAACTCTATAAATATCGAATAAGCAGCCTATATACAGTAGCTTAGTCATATAGTGTTCAACAGCAGAGGCCAGAACATTGCATTATGCCTAGCAAGTTTTGAATGCTTATTATAAATTCGAGCGCTCCAATCATTGTTTTTAAGGAGATGATAAAAATACATTTTTTTAAATATTTGCATTACAGACACCCCTGATTCATGCTTATGCAATGTTCAGTGTAGGAAATGATAATTACTGCCAGTCAAAAGATTCAAACTCAGTCAACCTTGAGTCTGCAACCTGATATTCAACCCCTAGGCCAACATCATTATATATTGCATGAAAACAGCACATCATTTAATGAATATATGCATTTTTGAAAAAAGAACAAGAATCAATATTCTTAAGGTAACCCGAGAAAAACACTGGTTGTTAATCCTCAGAATTCAGAAAAATCTACCCGATATTGTCCAGATTGCAGTGAAGTTATTTTTGTTTTTAATCTTTTATTTGTTTTGTATATCTAAAACCAAGCTTCTCTCTTTACATCAACGTTCTGATCCCCATCTGGCATCAGTTGAAATGAATGGCTCTCGTCTTGAGGAGACCTCAAGTTTTGACAAGCTTCTGGGTTTGACCTTTACTCCTGATCTTAAATGGAACAGGTACATCAAATCTGTTGCCAAGGCCGCTGGAAAAATGATGGGATCCTTCTATCGATCCAGTAGATATCTCACTGCTGATACAATTCTCTATCTATATAAGAGCCAGGTACATCCAAGGATGGAATACTCTTACCACATCTGGGCAGGAGCTGCTAGAAAGGACTTGTCCTGTCTTGATAGAGTTCAAAATAGACTTCGTAGCCTCATAGGAGATATCCTTTTCTCTTCCCTGCAACCTCTATCTCACAGAAGAGATGTTGCGAGTTTGTCTCTGCTGTATCGTTATTTTCATGGAAAGTATTCGACTGAGCTTCAGTCTATGGTCCCCCCTCGCCAAACTTTCACTAGAAACACTCGTCTAGCTGAAAACACTATCAATAATTCCCCCCATTCGTTATCTGTGCCTAAACCTAAACGTAGATTCCATGAACAAAGCTTCTTTCTTAAAACTGCACGTCTGTGGAATTGTCTTCCGTTTTCCTGCTTTCCAGCTGACTACAATCTGATTGTCTTCAAGTCTAACGTAAACAAGTTCTTGATGAGCCGTTCCACTTGTTAACAAATTTACTGAATTTCCATTACTAACGATTACTATATTGTCCAATTTCTACTGTACACTCTTTAACCCTTATCCTCGAGTGGCCTCTTGGCCTTGATAAGTGGTGATGCCTATGTAAAAAAAAAAATAAATAAATGAATAAAATATCTTTGAAACTTTTACAGAGAAAGAAATAACAATTTTAGTTGTGAGAAAGACAACCCTTACTTATATTTTTCAATAAAAAAAATAAGGGTGCCAGTACATTGTATGGAACGGATTTCTTGTAAATGTCCATTTAGGTATGACCGGCACCTTACATTGTTGCTGGAATATGCCAAACACCGTTAAAAATTCTCAGAAACACGTTCAAATGATTGTTTTTATTGTTTTTTTTTTAGGGGGGGGGGTATTTTTTTAATAGTATTTTCAAGTTAAATTCATTTTTTTTTATTGTTTTTTTTTTGGGGGGGGGGGTATTTTTTTATATTATTTTCAAGTTAAATTCAATTTTTAGGCTATTTTTGGTAATTAAAAATTAAAATTGTGAAAAAAGTGAAAGCGCAGAATAGTTACAATATGCCTTTCCCCTCATGTTAAGAATGACTTTCTAAATAATGTTATTTCAGCGCAGTAACCTAAATGCACAAGTACCTGTCATTGTTGTTCCAGCTCATTCCGCCTCGTCTTTTTTTCTTAATTAATTTCTTATGAGAAATTATTTACATTTTTCGAAAAATAATTCAATGAAAGAATATTTATTTTTTACAAAATTTGGTTGGCCATAAAATCGATTAGAGTTCTTATGAAATATTGAAATTTAAATTCCATAAATACTTTCAATAATTTATGTCCTCATTGTATCAAATCATTTTTTAATTGGGATTTGTAAAGTCAAATTTAATCATTGCGGTATCATTTGGTCATTATTAATGGAACCAATTGTTGCTGCATCTGGGCTGGTGCATCCACCAATATTCTTTCACTAGGATCCAAAAAAAAAAGAGTCAAATCTAATAGGTTCCACATTGTCGACCAAGCTTCAACCTCTGTTCCATCGCATCAATGTTCCTGCTTTACAAATACTGATGAACTCATAGCACTAGTGTCCCCTCAATGTACATAGTTCCAACTAACCCAACAAGCAGCAAAATCCCACCTCTTTACTGCTGAGGTTTCTAGATGCCAAAAAGCTATCTACTCTAATAGTTTCTTTTTTCCCTTGGACTGCTAGACTGTTGAATAATTCCCTTCCTGTTTCCGCTTCCTTGACCATACTAAACTGCAGAAGTTTAAATGTAATGTAAACACATCTTGCTTCTCAACTCCCCACACTCCCTCGTTACACATGATCCCACATAGAAAAAAATTAAAAAAAAAAAAAATAGTTGTTTTTTTTTTTTTTGTAGTTTTACGGTCCGGGTTATTATTATTGGCTCACAAGGAGCTTTCACACAGGTTATCAAAGATCTCATTGAATACAGCCTGTGGTGTTCCCTGGAAGCTGAGTGACAACAAGTCTCCCTAGATTTTCTAGTACTCTCCACCTCCTTTGATTATAATAATAATAAAATAATAAAATAGAAAAAGCATCTTCATGCTTTTTCTATTTTTCTGCTAATGCACTTACATCTTAACCCTCCTATCATCTAAAATAGCTCGGGCACAACTCGTAGCTCAATTCTTAATACCTACTCATACTGTAACACTATACTAGACCTAAGCTAACATTAATAAAAAAAAAAAAAGGGTACGACTAAAATCACATTATCTCCTCCCTAACAAGCCCTCTTACAAACATAGACGCTTACACTGCATGAACTTCACCCACCCCCTTTATCCATTAACAAGTAAATAGCATGTCCCAAAATCACTTTGAGGAGTGTAACTAATCAGTAGATATAATCCCCCACAAACTAACCCAGTAACACTAACAACGCGGGGTCGCAGAAATACCTGGATTAGAACCTAGGCGCGGAGAAAACCCTCTCAGGGCTGACGGACCCAGTAGGTCTTCCCAGATCATCCGTCTAGGAGAAGGAAAACTCTGAAACTAAACCAAAGGGGAGAGAGGCCTCTTCAGTCTTGGATGACAACCTTCCTAGAGCTGGTGACTCAAACAAATTCACCGGTTTGCAAACCTAAATTGCTTAAGGAGTAGATAGGCTCTGTCTATCGCCCGGCTTCCATACTCCTTCTTTGCCTATTAGTCAAGCGCAGAGACACTATCTCAGTGATTCGACAGAAACACCCAGCGGTAGATCTTGTTTCCTGACTAGGGCAATGAATGCCGTTCTTCCCCATTCCCAGCATGCCCCACCCCTAAAACTGAACATTTGGGAGTGCTTGAGTATAAGATATGCCTGAGCGGTTAGATTGGGTTGACCTTCTTCTAAAGGGTTGAGGGTACCGGATTGACAGTTCCTGGCTGCTGTTCCCGACTGGTAGTACAGGAGCCCTAACTCTTTGGTAGCGCTTAGAGCGGCTGCTCCATCAACAGTTGAATAATATCGGGTTGTTTGCAGTGCCATGACGCGCATGGAAAGGGACCCTGCACTCATCCCCGGTGGGCTTTCCTGAGGCCACAATCCTAATTGGAGAAAGGTCAGCTGATGGTCTACTTGTGATGCATGTCTGAAGCTCCGCATAACCTCTTGTTTAGCTCCCCCTTACCAAAACTCTTAAAAAAAATATGACGACAGTACAATCTAAAAATAAGCTTAAACCAGGATTAGGGACAAACAAATTCAACTTGCCTCCTCCCTTGAGGCTCTCATTCACAAATATCCGTGGGCTTAGAACTAACTTAGCTGATGTTGAAGCATTTCTCTTAACAAATACCCCGGATATCTTAGCACTAAGTGAGACTAACCTACACTCCTCCATTCCCTCTAACCACTTTAACATGCCTGGATATCTCCCACTCTGCCGTAAGGACTCTGACAGACATATGCACGGACTTGGAGTTTACATTCGTAATACCCTTCCCTTGACTAGAGAAACAAACCTAGAAACAGATGATCAAGCCTTTATGTGCTTTAGACTAAACGTGCAACACAGTATTAGCTACTATTATTTTCTCTACCGCTCTCCCTCGACTCAGGACTGCTCCATAATAAACAAAGTATCTGACAGCATAGACACGGCACTGTCCCTCGACACTAGCGCACAAATACATGTGTTTGGTGACTTTAATGTCCACCACAAAAACTGGCTTGGATTCTCTTCTCACACAGATGCAGCGGGCAGCACAACCCATAGCTTCGCTATATCTCACTCCCTATCACAAATTGTTACGTTTCCAACCCGTTTCCCTGACCAGGAAGAACAACACGCATCACTTCTAGATCTGTTTTTGACCACAGTTCCCGATGACTGCATAGCGAAGGCCCACAGCCCACTCGGGAATGCTGATCATGCAGTGATAATGGTTGAAATCGCCCTAAACTCTAGACCCAAAACTGAAGAGCCAGTGCTCAAAACAACGAGATATTATAATAAGGCTGACTGGGAAGCCATCAGGGAACTAATTAGAGATGCTCCATGGAAAAATATTTTCTCTCTCCCTGCTGAACAGTGTGCAAACGAGACCACTGACTGGTTCAAAACTGCAATCGAAGCGCATGTTCCCATGCGGAAATTTTATAGTAAGCCCCACTCTCCCCAATGGTTTACGTCGACTTGTGCAACTGCCATTACTCAAAAGTAGCATGCATACCATAGGTTTAACCGACATAAGTCCAGTTCAAACAGACTGAAGTATATAGAAGCTAGAAATAACGTTAAGAAAGAAATAGCGACAGCTAAGAGAGAATTTACGGAAACCACTAAAAAGCGCATCGAAGCACAAAAACTAGGAACTCGAGACTTCTGGAAAATCTACAACAGTGTAGTAAATAATGGGCAATCAACAATTCCCCCACTAACCAACAATCACGAGGTTGTCTCCTCAGCAACCGACAAGGCTAACATGCTTGCCAGTCGGTTTGCCTCAAACTCCACACTGGACCCTTCCAACCACCCCCTACCTGACTTTCCTATGCGGACAGACGCCACACTAGACGATCTGAAAACCACCCCTGCTCAGGTGCATGCTATCATAAAAAACCTTGACACCTCAAAAGCATGTGGACCCGATCTTATCCCAGCTGTGCTATTAAAAAAGTGCTCAGCCGAAGTAGCTCCAGTTCTCTCCAAACTCTACAACAAATGTCTTAATGAAGCTTGCTTTCCGGGCTGTTGGAAAACTGCTTCTGTTGTACCAGTATTCAAGAATTCTGGCGAAAGGACAGACCCATCAAATTATCGCCCCATTAGCCTCCTCCCACTTTTTGCCAAAATATTTGAGACCATAATTAACCATGCTCTAGTCCATCATCTTACAGATGCTAAACTACTGACTGACAAACAATATGGATTTAGACAAGCCCGTTCCACAGCAGACATCCTCACCGTGATCTCTGAACGTATATACCAATCACTGGACAAAGCGGGGGAAGGCAGAGCGGTAGCTCTAGATATATCTAAGGCTTTTGACAGGGTATGGCATGAGGGTCTCCTCAGTAAAATCAGATCATACGGTATCACTGGTAGAATACTTAACATAATTAAATCCTTCTTAGATAAGAGAAAAATCCAGGTAGTCCTCGACGGTCGCACATCTAAACAATATGATATAAATGCGGGAGTGCCCCAGGGTTCTATCCTTGGACCTCTATTGTTCCTGATATTCATAAATGACCTCCCCGACAACATTGCCTCTGAGATGGGTATATATGCTGATGACACTACACTCTATGGCAGACACGACAGGAAGACGAATGAACACATTTCTAAAGAAATGGCAGAAACACTAGAGGAAGACCTCCAATCTGTAGTGGAATGGGGACAAAAGTGGTTGGTCGCGTTCAATGCTGCCAAGACTAAACTAGTTTCATTCAATAATTACAAGAAACCCTCTCTACCACCAATAGCAATGGCCAACGACTCTTTATCTGAGAGTCCATCTTTCAAACTCCTTGGCCTAACGTTCACAGGAAACATGAGTTGGAACAATTACATTGAAGGCATTGCCAGGGCCGCTGCAAGAAAGGTAGGCTCTCTCTACCGTGCTAGAAAACTACTAACACCCGAAAGTATCCTGTACCTCTATAAGGCCACCATTCGCCCATGTATGGAGTATTGCTGCCACATCTGGGCTGGTGCATCTGCTACTAGTCTCTCGCTCCTTGACAAGGTTCAAAAGAGAGTCGCAAATCTGATAGGCCCTGAACTGGCATCTAAGCTTCAGCCTCTGTCCCATCGACGAAATGTTGCATCCCTCTGCCTGTTCTACAAGTATTTTAGTGGTGAATGCTCTGATGAACTGCAATCACTTGTGCCCCCACGACGCGAGCACCCTCGACAAACCCGACAGGCTACTAGATCCCATCCCCACACTGTAGAGGTCCCTAGATGTAAAAGATCTTTTTACTCCAATAGTTTCTTCCCCAGAACCGCAAGACTCTGGAATTCCATTCCAGGTCCCTGCTTCCCCAACAGTACTGACGTGCAGAAGTTCAAGTGTAACATGAACCGACACCTTGCTGCCCAAATCCCTACATAGTACCCCAGTAGTTGTTGCCCCTGATAGTAGCCCCCTACACCAAAGTGGCAATTTGCCTTGTTTGGGGTGAAAATGTAATTAAAAAAAAAAAAAAAAAAAAACATTTGCAAATAAATTTGCATTATCTCAACAGCTGCTTGTCATTGATTTCTTGTTGGTAGCAGCCATTGGTCTTTACTGGAATTTGAGTGGCAATAAACCTCTCCAAGGTCCCAGTTCACTTCGCACTTATACAGTGGAGGTCTGGGCAGTGCTCACTCCTCGGTCTTTCTTTCCTCCTTGACTACTTGGCTATTCGGTCTCACTCTTTGGGGGAGGGGGGCAGTGATGTGGTAATGGGGGGAGGGGGGTAAAGAACTTATACCTATGCAGCTTCAATGTTCTTGGTTTCTTGTAGTGCTTCATGTTTTGTTTCTGCAGCAGTTTGTCTAGTCTGCGCTTGTGGTTCGTGTGCGTTAGTCTCCACATTCAAGGGTTTTTCTTAATATTTCAGCTGTTTTCATAATTGTTGTTTGTTGTATTTTTCCAGTCATTCCTTTGATTCCAATTTCTCCCATTCTTTTTTCAAAGTTTTTCAGGATTGTTCCTAGTGCTTCTACTATTATAGGTATTATTTTGATTTTCTTCATCTTCCACATCCCTTTCAGATTATTATTATTACTATTATTATTTTGTGATAGGTTTTTCAGTATATACGTTATCTTGTTTATTAAATTGTTAGGTGAAAGTAAAGAATAGTTAAGTGACTTGTCTGTGGTGAAAAGAGTTAAAAAAAAAAAAATCATCAAACTATGACTGATCAAGAAAGGATAGGTGGTCTTGTTTAGAAACAGAAGACTCAATAAATTTATTCAAACTGGATAAAAGCTTGGATTTATTTTGTCGAACCGTTTGGAGTCTGAATTAATTTGGTGTGTCCAAAAAGATCATTTGGTTTGGAAATGACAATCGATTTACAGGAGATGAAAAACTCAGATAAAATAAAATACCTAGCAAGTTTAGTAAGGCAGGTTTAAAAAATAAAATAAAATAAAGCTTATTAAATGACGAATGCATGGAGGAAAGTTAACTGTTGTATATCGGTCTCTTATCAACTAAAAGGGAATAGAAGGGTCCAAAATGCTGTCTGATGGATTTTATTTTTTAAATTTAATTTAATTTGAATGTTTTATTCAGATTAAATAAATATTTGAGTAATAATTTAAAAAATTTTTTTAATGAATGTGAAATCAACGTTATGTTGACGCCAGAAATACGTACGTGACGTTTAATATAATTTTAACATGAAATGATCGAGTTGATTTTTTTTTTTTTTTTTTTTTTAATACTCATTTTCCTATACCATCGATTTTCACCCTATTTTAGAGGCTTCAGAAAATTTCCTTTTTTAACCTTTCGCATCCTTAATGACGTCTGTCTGTTTTTGTCGGATTTTCAAATCATAAACTGCCTCGGCAATTTCCGAGACTGACTTCTGTAAGTACTGAAATTCTCAGGGTACTCAGTCGATTTTAAAATGTTTATAATCTGTTTAATCGATAGTAATTTTAATATTAGGGCAGAAATAAATGTTGGAATCGCCAAAAATAAATAAATGAATAAAAATAAAAAAATATTTCGTTTCACCAAACACATTGATGTTTTTGTAGTTTTTAAAGTTCAGTTTCGCCCTCGATGTGAAATGTCAGAAATAATGGGTGTTTCGTCCGATTATTATTTATTTATTTTTTTTTCTATTTGATAAGTTAAAGCGTACTTGTATTCCATTTCATAAATTAAAAGCGTTGTTTTATTTGAAAACTGATTATTTATCCCCAAAGTACGAAGCTTTGCGTAAGGCAAAATTTCGTTTCGCCTAATGAAAATTCGTCTTTTTTGTATATCTTAGTTTTCGCTTCCTCCTTTCCTTTCGGCGAACAAGGCAAGACTGTTTTCTCGGATCTTTTTTTTTTTTTCAGAAATGGAAGTTGAATACTTCCTTCTTCCATCAATAATTATATAGTAATTTTGGGTTTTATTGGATTTAAAATTTTATTGGATTTAAAATTTAAAATAATTTGGAAGACAACAAAAACAATGTTTAAAACGACACGATAAAAACAAGTCCGCCGATATCGCTGCTGCTGCTGCTGCATTTTATTCGTCAACTTTTTTCTTTTTTTTTTTTTTGCCTTCATATTTCGCCTTCACTCCCATATTTCGCCTTTTCAGTGTCTATTCTTGCTTTTTTAATCTAGTCTTACAGGTTTAAATGAAACAATTCAGACCGATAATTATTAATTCTAAACAATAATAATCAAAATAACTATAGCATCAATTTTATTGGTACTTGTGCAGTTTGCGGTCCAGGTTATTATTTTGTTTTGTGATAGGTTTTTCAATATTTACGGTATCTTTTGTTTATTAAATTGTTAGGTGAAAGTACAGAATAGTTAACGGAGCTCTTTCTTTCAATGTTAAGAATGAGTTTCTAAACCATAACGATGTTATTTCAGCACGGTCCATAAACTGCATAAGTAACTTTTTATTTGTATTTTTCCGGCGTTGCCCGGATAAAGAACTTAGAGAAAATGCTTTAAAATATTGTGTTTTACTTGATTTTATTTATTTATTTTTAATAAGAATTTCATTGGAACATACGTTTTAATTGTGTCCTATTTTATTTATTTCAATAAATATTCGATTAATTGTAAATTATAATATATATATATATATATATATATATATATATATATATATATATATATATATATAATCTCAAAGTTACGTATGGGCGAAAAATACGATATCTTGTTTGGTAGTTTTATTTATTTTTAATTGATTTCCTGGTAGATTTGGAGAACTTTTTTAATCGTAAATTTTTATCTGGTTCTAATATATATATATATATTACTCAAACAGCTGTTTCGTCTTGTTCAAATGCGCCAGTGTGACTAGGTGAAGGGAGTGCACCAACCCTAGATATACTTTACCATCTAAGCTACTCTAGGAAAACGATATTAATATGCTGCAGGATTCCAATCCCTTTTCGAAATCTTACTAAACTGGAAAACATTTTTTGTTCCACCAAATATCTGTTTTCTAAACTAAAAATTTCAACCTGAACACTGGCCAGTGGCAATATGTGGGGCGGGGGTAGGAGTATTATGTGACTGTTCAAAAAAAAAAAAAATAATAATAATAAAATAAAAAAATAATAAAAATTAATTTTTGGTATACCAAAAATTAATTTTTATTTTGAGTTATGGTAGTGAATGAGGGGTTTATGAAATAAATACGAGAACAGTTGATCATCACTTTGGTATCTTTTTTTAAATAAGATTTTTCAAATTAATTTTAGTTTGGCAATATTTGATGGTTTCAATAAATATTTTAACAGTAAATAATAATAAAAAAATAATTCTATGTGTACTTACCAAAGTTACATATAGGCGAGAAACACAGACACAGGGGATTTTGTCTAATAGTTTTATTAATATAGAGATATAATGATCGCCAACAGCCAATGTCATAATAGTAACCCCGGACAATCTAGCGAAATGAGAGATCAACATGCTCCAAAGTTTGAGCTGGTTAATTCTAGCCGTGGCGGTCATCTCCTTGCCCTCAACGGGTTCCTGTTTCGACTTAATTATAAACGCAAGGATCGGACTTACTGGAAGTGTAAAACGTGGGGATGTCTTTCCACGGCAATTCTAGTGGACAACAAAGTGCTCATTTCTTACCGAGAGAACCACGCTCACAATAATGACGAGTCCGAAATCCAACTACGCTCCCATCTCTATGTAATGAAAAGGAAAACACCTAGTAGTGGTCAAGCGGCGTCTACTATGACCAATAATGACGTCATTAATCCTGCGACCAATAATGACTTCATTAATCCTGCGACCAATAACAGCAACAGCAACCACTTGGCCGAGGTGGCGGCTTTTGAGGGCTCATTTTCATTTGGCACAGTTGAATTTGATCCAGCGAACTTTAATTACATTAAAACTGAACTTCCAGTGGAGGAAATTGCTGGAACGGAAATCAAATTTGAACAGGTATGTTTATTTTCTTCTTCAATAAAATATTATTTGGGCATTTATTAATATAGAACACAAACCATAAAAATGGTAAAAAGATATATATATATAACAGAGAGAGCTTGCCTGGTCATAAAATGCACTCAAATGTATTTTAATTAATGCAGATTTTGTATTATTATTACAGAGCCACTCTCTATTGAATATTAGAATGTACCTAATATAAAGTACTGGTTTTAAAAGTTAAAAAAAAAAAAAAAAAGACTAGTGTACCATCAGCTAGAATCAAAGCCAAAATATTTAATGCTCTATCTGCATTATCTACTGTTTGACCTAATTTGACAGATAAGTTTTAAAATTAAAACCACTTTTAGCTATGATTCGTTTTAGGCATGCACAAACTAATAGAAATATATGTGCAAGTTGACATGAACATTTCAATTTGCCAACTTATGTACGCGTTATTCATCCATCCAAACAAAGATTTTACTCCTTATAAACCATCGTTGATGTATGTGTTAAGTGTTGAGACATTATGTTGAACAAAGATGGCGGCAGTAAATCAAATCGCCGAAGAATCAATGCAGTCACGATCTCGAGTGTTGAGTAATTCTTAATAACAAAGACGGCGGCGAAGAATCAGTGTAGTTACGATTCAGTCGTTTCTAGATGGAGGTTGATAGCAAACTGACTTGAATCCAAATTCGATATTTTTATAAAGCGGTTGGAGGCTTCTCATTGGTTGATTGTCCTAACCGTAGTTATAAATAAGATTGTCGAAATCATTGAAGCCATATCCTCATTATTAATCAAAAACATTTTAACAGCATGATTACTAGTTCCTGTTAATTTTAGTGTTATGTGACTGGTAGTTTAAAAGTTAATATTTACACACAGAGTTTTATTTATACAGATAAATGTTACCAAAGGCAAGCTAAGTTACTTTTCTATCTAATTGGATAAGTTTTGTTTTTTGTTTCACTTATTTCAAAGTGTTTATTTACATCGAAACACAAGTAGTGCCATATGCTTAAATTAGAAATGTCGTAGTGGCATTTATTGAGTACATTTTTATCAGCATTTTATTTGAATTTTGATTTATTGAGACCTCAAAGATGACAGCCTTATATCCTCCATTTTGTTAAGCACTCGACACTACTTGTGTTTCAAAGTAAGTAAATGCTTTGAAATAAGTTAAACCACAAAAAAAGCTGATCAAGGTAAGTAGAAGAGTAATTTACCTTTGGTAACATTTATTTGTTATATACTTGCTTTTTGACAACGTTTTTGGTTTATTGTTCGAGAGTATTTATTTCTATGTACATAAAGCAAACTAGTAAGGCTACTGAGCATTGCCCGGGAGTATTGACAATCGACTATAAGAGTTAAAATACATGTTAGATCTTTTTAAATTTCTCTGATTATACCTGCCTCTATCATTCACTCTTGTCTCTCTCTCTTCACCTCTCACTATCACAAATATCATCTCACACCAAAGATTGATGGAAAAAAAATTTTTAATTTCGAAAACTAATTTTGTTTCTGTTAGACTCTTATAAGAATAAATATTGCAAAAACAATATTTCCAAAGAAAAAAATATGTCGGCATTTGGAGTATGTTTGCCAAGTTTCTAACTTTTAGGTGAACGCACACACACTACGAGAAAGACATGGTCAGAATCTTAAAAAGATCTGTTGGGATATGAGGTAACGGGTAAATGTTTGGCATCTGGTAGGATGCCCCATCTATAGCTTGAACAAACTGATGAAATTTGAACTAAAAAAAGAACGAGAACCTTGAATGCCAACTAGACACTATCTTCAAGTGTCTAAGGTCTCTCTGACCAGGAGTGTACGGGATAACCTGCATGAGGATTCTTTTCTCTACAAATCCTGACTAAATTACAACATATTCACAGCCCAAATAAGATCTCAGTACGACGAGCCCACACTGGCCTTCATGAGGAACTAGCCTCAGTGCCCTGCCTTGCCCAGGTGTTTAGAGGTGTGTGTTAAGCAAAAAAAAAAAAAAATTGTTGTAGGCAGGCTCGAACATGTACTGCAAAGGAGGAAAAGAATGTGGAAAAAAAAAACGTGACGTCTTTGCTGTTGCGTCCATCGCCAAATCGGAAGTGGCGAATGTTTAAATTAAGGCTAGTCAATCGAAAAGAGGGATGACTTTCGAAAATATTGACAAAAAAAAGTGACCATTCCTTGTAGAAAAGTGACCAGTTAAGGGTGAAAGAATTAATGTTTTTAGCCAATTTTTCAATATTTGTCGTCCGAAGAGTCAAGCTTCAAAACGATACTGATCTCGTGAAAATCTGTTGCCTCTGTCGAAAGTTTTAGGCAGACATACATACATACGTTTCAAACGGATAGGTGAGATTTATATTATAGATGGTGAAATTTCTCCAAGTGATGTTACCTCAAATAACAGCACTGAGTTGGATACTCCACCAAACTAGATGAATTCTTGTCCTGAAATCCAGTAAAACCAAGCGACCATGAGAAAGATATATCAGGTCATCCCATAAGTTCTGTCCGAATTTATGAATAAAGAAAAGAAGTGGCCAAATGTTACATTTTATTAAATATTTTATCATCAATATACTTTCCCTGATTATTTATGACGTCCTTCCATCTATTAACAAGCTTATTATTTCCATCACTGTAAAATCATTTTGGCTTTGATTCAAAGAACTCACAAACGTCAGTTTCAACATCTTTCTGCATTACAAAAGCTGTTCCTTCCAAATGATTTTGTCAGCTACAAAACAATTGGTAGTCTGAAGGAGCAAGGTCATGAGAATAGGGTGGATGAGGAATTTTCTCCCAACCAAGTTCTTCGATCTTTTGTGAAGTGATTCTTGCTGTGTGGGGTTGTGCATTGTCCTGATGAAACATCACTCTTTTTCGATTCACTCGAGCAGGTCTTTTTCCCTCTCAAAGCTTGGTCCAAACTCTCTAATTGCTGACTGTAGATTTGAGCATATATTGTGTGCATTAGGTGGTAACAATTCGAAGTGGATTATTCCTTGGTGGTCCCACCATATTGAAAGAAGAACCTTAGTCCCATGAAGTTCTCTTTTCGGCTGTGGCTAAGGTCTTTCCCCTTTACCATGCCATTGTCTACAATGCTTAACATTTTGATAAAAGATCCATTTTTCATCAGCAGTCACAAGTCTATCCAAAAAAGGTGAAACAAGTTGGCGAGAATGGATGTCGACTTGGGATTTGAGATTGTTTTCAGACAATTCATTAGGCACCCATTTTCCAAGTTTAGGAACTTGTTCAAGTTGTTGAAGATGACGATGAACAGTTGTATGGTTTGAACTCAGTTTTATTGCCAATTTCTTAACTGATAAAACAGGATTTTTTTTTTTTTTTTTTCAAGAGCTTATTCAAGAAACTTATCATCACACTCAACTGGATGTGCAGTTCGATCTTCATCTTCAAGAGTGAAATCTCCACTTCTGAATTTCGCAAACCATCTTCTGCAAGTTCTTTCATTCACACATTCCTTTCCATAAGCTGAGTAAATATTTCTAGCCGCTTTGGCTGTTGAGTTTCCTTTCTTGAATTCATAAAACATTATATGACTCAAATGATTCTTAGGCACTTCCATGTTAGTAGGATAAAGTTTTGTTCAATTAAAAAGAAAAAAAAAAAAACAAGTAAAAATTCGGACAGAACTTATGGGATGACCTGATATTATGACATATTTAAATGGTCAATTGGGGAGAGGTAAATTATGTTCCCAAATTCTTTACTAACTCAATGTTTGAGGTGTAAAGGAGAACTTTATTGGAATTTTTGGCACTTCCGCATAAGTGACATGAGGCGAATGTGTGTATCTTAGTTTCAAGAACAGCCGATAAAGGGCGTGTAAAAAAAAAAAAAAAAAAAAAAATTAAACCTCTATAAACGTTTCATGTTTTTAAATTTCTATTTTGCTACATTGACAAACTAAAATTATATGTTGGTACAATTTTTTTTTTTATTCAATAAATGTTTCGATTTTCATATTTTTGTGTTATTGTAAACACTTGAGGTTCACATAATCGACACTAGATGTCATTTCTCTTTCGAAGAACGGGTCGATAACTCATCTCTGTTGCTAATATGTCATTGTCATGCAAAAGTGCAGAATTTTTAAATATATATGTATCTTATATAGTAATCAAGTGTTGAGAACTTCGACCTAAAATGACCCCACTCCCACCTCTACTCCCCGTGTGAAAAACCTTACATATAATAGATAAATGGTAGAACGTAATAATATGGATTTTTGGTAACGTGCATATTTTGAAAGAGAAAGTGAGAAAAAGAACTTTTTTTAGTTCATAACTAAAATAGCTTGGAATCAGCTTCCAGCTATGAGTTATGCAGTATGCACACAATGATCAGGCCTTTAATTTAAAAAAAAACAAAAAAAAACAGAAAAGGGAAAGGATAAGAACAAGAAAGGGAATGCTAAGAAAAGAGAACTTTACCTCGCTTTCTCTATCTTTTCTGTTTTTTTTTTTTTTAATCAGATAATAAACATTAAGTCATCATCCAATGAAATATTAGACATATTTCACATGCGTGCATAACACCTTAAATGTCAGCGATTTTGTTACATAGATTGTGGTAGATCAAAGGGAGATAATTACCGGAGGTAATCTCCCTTTAATTAGGCAAGCTTAAGAAAGGAGATATGATTAAGAAAAATAGTTGAATCTAAACTGTGTTTCACTAGTATTTGCACAAATATATAAAATAACAGATGAAGCTGTGAAATTGAAGAAATAACAGATAAACATAAGATGTTGCAAACTAAAAAGTTTAAAATGAAGGAAAGAAATAAACGTCTTTAGAAATCAGAAAAAAAAAACATCTCATTATGGAAATAAACTCGGGAGGGTCAAAAAACTTGAAGTGGATTTGTCTGGTAGTGTTTTTACTCACTAAATTTCGTGTGATGACGGAATATAGGAACTTTCTGAGTTTATTCTCTATGGATTCAAAAATGACTGGGCCTATTTTATGAAATTTCACACGAAGGCACTTTATGTACCTGGCAGTGTTCTTAGGTGGATTTTGTTTTGATAAGTATTGATGATCGAAATAATCCGATGAGAAAAGGAACAGGCGATTTCGACCAAAGTTAACATCTTACACAGCCTAACATCACAGGTGCATTTGAGAAGTTTTTTTTACCACACAAGCCGAAAGGCCCACCATATAAAATCAACAGTAAGTTCTTGAATATGACAGGAGTTTATTTGAAATGAATGTTTCTGTTTAAAGCACGATTGAAGCGTGATACTTGACTTTTACATTTTAAATTTTAGTTCAATGCATTATATATAAAAAATAATTTAATAGAATTAACAGTAAGTTCTCTACAGCGCAATGTAGACTACAATGTGAAGCTTACTCTCGGTGCAGGAAATCAATTGATTTGATTGAAAAATGGGCATTTTCAATTTTGATGACAATAAAATCTATCAGATGATTCTGAGTTGCTGAGCAAAAATACACCAAGCATTGATGTCATTTTTTTTTTCTCTTTGCAAAACTCAATCATGTTCTGCAAAGTCTAAAACAAAAACAACCAAATCAAACTAAACCCCATGAATAAATGTTTCAAGATGAAAAGAAGTTTAATCATAAAGAGTTTTACCAAAAATGACTGGATTCAGTATTAAATAACCTGAAAACGATTCTTACTTGAAATGGTGTATGCACTTGCATTTATTTGCAGTGCACTTCCTTGCAATAGTGCATATCCACATGCAACAGTAAGAGGTGACCTCTGTTCCTGGATGTCTGCAACAGTACCTAATCAAATGCACTTTTGATTCCAACCTCAGTCTTTGAACCACTCCCCCATAACCAATATTTATTGTTGCTAACATCCATACTTTTTCTCAGGCATAGATGCAAACTGGTAAATTTACTTTCGAAACCAGTAATACTTTAGTACAAATCCATCTTTCTCGGCATCACTGTGCTGGAATATAAAACCTGGTGTCATCTCAGTGTTACTTCTACCTGAGGTGAATAGCCTTTGTCAAACGACTTTCCACCAACCATCAGTGGATATTTTTAATCTGTCAGACAATGACCGACAATGGGAGCTCGATGATTTCATTTTGGTTACGGCTGCCAGTACCTGTTATTTCCCAGGACTGCTAAAAATTGTAGTTTAATTTGTTTTTAGGAGGTTAGAGTCCTTTACCAAATTTGTTTGGATTCTGTCATGTTTCCACTGGACAACGTCAGTACACGGGTCTTGTTAATAAGCAAAAAAAATGCATATTGAAGACATTTTATTTAATTGAAAATTACAAATTAACAAACTTGATACGATTTATTATTTTGTCCACATTTTCAGTATATTAAATTCTATTTTCAAAATGATGACAAACTTAGTTACCTCCCTTTCATTTATTGTTATTTTTTTCATTTATTGTTATTTTTTTTATTTATTTATTTTTTTTTTATTTATTTATTTTATTTATTTATTTATTTATTTTTATTTATTTATTTATTTTATTTTTTTTTTTAAGCTAAGAAAAAAAAAAAAAGGCGGAAACTGATTGGCATTACAAATATCGTTAATGGAAATATAGTTCAGAAATTAATCCGAAACAATTATTTCGGTTTACCTACTCATTTGTGTTAAAAATAATGTAATAGAAAATAAAAGTATATTAACAGTGAACAAATAATCAATTGTTGGCCATGTTATTTGTTTGCAAAATGTAATGGATGTGTAATATATCGCATAATCACATTGACACACTGGTTCTCGTTAGATCACCAAAGTTAAGCAACATTGACTCTGGTCAGTACCAAAGGGGTGACCAATTTGGGAATTCAAAGTGCTGTATGTAAGCGGACATCGACACCTTCCTGCAAAATTTGCAAAAATTAAATGTCGTCTTCTCCCTTAACTGGGATATACATGCGACTGGGGGCCATTTGTGTATTTGTTATTCCTATGAGACTTCCTCCTTCAGAGGAAGCTGGTTAAACTCACCTTAGGGTTAGTGTCGCAGTTTCAATACGTTTCATAAAGTTAGTCGTTTCTAATATAACAAGGGAGAAAACTCTTCACGTGATTAAATATTTATAGATTTCTATGATTTTTTGATAACTGGCAAAGTTTCAGCCAATGTTATCGCCAACCTACTTCAGGAGGTTTTTCTCAAACTTGAGAACCGATCTTCAACTGAATCCTTAATTTAACTCAAGGATAGATTAATCTCATTCCATCAGGCATTTAGTAGTTTGAAGTAATTTTATTACATTTTTTTTTTTTTCTTGCTTAATTATTATCTTGTATTTTCTTTTGAAATTTTGTATTTCACATTAAGAGTTTTTCGATTGAGTAAGTATCTTTTAGTTTGAATTTTTGCACAAGTTTTGCACCACTTTTATGGACTCTTATAAAGATTAAGATCAAGATATAATGCTACTAAACCTTGTGTCTAAAATCTTTATTCCAATATTGATATGAATCCAGTGCATAATTTTGCTTCAAGAAAATGTCAAGAAAGATTACTTAAGAAGAAATTGAAATTAAAGGAATCTTGATTAATTGGTGTCTAATGACTATGGATTACGTTCAATGCAAATCTGAAAATATTTTAATTTTCAAATGAGTTTTTTGCATATTATGCCATTACCTCTCTCATTATTTTAAGATACTCCAAAGAATTTTGGGGAATATCTATTGAATCATGCCTTAATAACTACTGTTGACATAAACACAAAGTGTATATGTACAAGGGTTGTTCCAAAAGTAAAGCTTCCGATTTTTTTTTTTTATCTTAAAAGGTTGAAGAGCTACAAAGACTGAAGTAGCCCAGTCATAAAATATGCATAAATATTATATTTTAATTAATACACAAACTGAGACATGTGCATGCGAATATTATGTTTGTTCGTTTTTTTTTTCTAAACCTTCCACTTCTTGTAAGTAAAAGAAAAAATACTTCAGCTGAGTTTGAAACAAAACCTAAAGACAGTGAGTCAAGTACGATAACCATTAGACCAGCTTGACACAAAATCTAAAAGGTGTTTTCAAACTACTTATTCTTCACATCATTAATCTGTAATGTGAACTATTCATGCATGGACATTCGTGAAACAGCAAACAAAAAAACTGATGACTCTCGCATACCAATTTTTCAATTTTGACCCCTTAGCAGATCTATTTTCTGGATGAAAACTGATTAAAATATTTTCCACGTGTCTGAATATCCTATATATCAAATTTCAGGTCTGTAGATCAAAAATTTGAGTATATAGGGTGAGAAATGACCTCACACACACACACATTCTCACTTTATAGATATATAGATAAGAAAATCAAATTTTATGGAATAATAAAAAGACCGGCTGTCTTATCCACCATTTTCAAAACAATTTGGGGGGGGGGGAGATAACTCAACAATTTAACTTGCTAGATTTATATTGTAATGTCTACAAATTCCCATTAATCATTCAAAAATGATTTTCTTTATGAAAATAAAACTTGATCAATTTACGTAATTTTCAGAATATGAAATTTCCGTTTCATCACTTCATAATTTCAGAATATATATGGTTATGGGAGTATCTCCGTAACTCTTGACAATGTGTGTGAATAGACAAATATATACATATACTCATACTAGCTGTACCAACCCGGCACTACCCCAGATGCAGTGAAGTTGTTCTAGTTTTTCATTTTTATCAGGTTAATTTATACAGAAAAAGAAGTCAAATTTTAGTTGTAAGGAAGATAACTCTTTTTATATTCTTCAATAAAAGAATCCAAAGTTATTCCTCTTGATTTTGATTTTTCAGTTTCAATTTTTTTTTAAATGTTGACGTTTTATTTTTACCAAATGTCTAGGTGCAGCTACGTAATCATTTAAATGAACTGTAGTGGATATAGTGCCAATAAATAACATGACATGGTAATTAAACCTGAAAGTTCACTAGTCAGATTTAAAGTTTGATTTGTCAACTTTAATGCTGTTTAGGTCTAACTATTGAAATCTTAATGATAATTTTGTGTGTGAAGTAGGTGCTAGTGCTTTTCATCTCTATTAAAATGAAATAAAAACAAAATTAATTTCCTGATTGAAGTTTTAAAAGAAAATGTAAAGAATAAAATAAATCTGAGAGAAGGCCATAATGTATAGATAAGATATCTAAGTATTGCAACTTGGTCTTACCTTTGATAGTGCTAAGGAGTTGAAAGTCATGAGTCAGCAATATAGTCTGAACCAGGGTTTTTTAAAAGTCTCAACAAAGGATACTTCTGTTTTTTTTGTTTTTTTTTTAAACAAAGTTATCCTACATTTTGGAGGAGAAAGATCGAAATAATGTAGTCAAAAATTTTCACATGATTTTTTTTTTCTTTTTTTTTTTTTTTTAAAATCCTTATTGGGAGTTTTAGATTGTTTTTTTTTTTTTTTTAATTAAATCCTTATTGGGAGTTTTAGATTGTTTTATTTATTTTTTTTTTTTAATTGAATCCTTATTGGGAGTTTTAGATTGTTTTATTTTTTATTTTTTTATTTTTATTTTTTTAAATCCTTATTGGAAGTTTTAGATTGTTTTATTTCTTTTTTTTTTTTCTTTAGATTTATTTTTCCCCAGATAACTTCTCCCCTAATCTCAGACTCATTTAAACGTATTATTCTATCTTTATGACCACCTGTGATGACTTTTTTCATTTTAAATCAGGCAACGTATATGATGCTAATCAGATTAGCCTTGATTGATTAACCACTCATTAATACAACTGAAATGCAAATGAACATAAAACCTACGTTGGCCTGTTACATATTACTTAGTTAAGTGTAGATTTGGTTTGACAGATCTATTTAAGGTTATTTAAACATGATTGAAGGTTTGAAGCCCCCCCCACCACCACCCCGGCTCTCCTAAAATATCACAAATTAATTTAATCATGCAATGAAGAAGGATATAAAGTGAAAACAGTTACAGATTTGAACTGAGAATGAAAAGTCATGATGCAAAGACTAGATAAAACCATTGTCAACAATTTCGCTTACTCTCTCTATCTGTGCCTAAATCTAAATTCAAATTTCATGAACAAACTTTAGGAAAGGGAGATAATTCTGCTAAATCTTTATTTAAAAAAAATAAATTTAATACTGATTAGCCATACCTTGGATTTCAATTGTCACTTCTGAGCAAATCGGTCCATCCTGAATTTAGGGTTAGTGTTGGAGTTAATAAAATACATGATCACTAAATCCCAGCTTTTTTCTTTCTTATTTGGTTGAATTATCATTAATTAAACCAGCCATGACGAACATGCGGTCCCTAGCAAGCAAGCTTGCTACTCAAGTAAGCAATGCTTTTTTTTTTTTTTGTGATTTAAAAGCCAAAATTAGTTTTTATAATTTAAAATGGATAAACATGCGTGGTTCATGGAAAACATTTTAGTTCATTCAGGTTATTTCTTATAGTAATACACACGGACGAAAAAAACGCTTTGGATAATCACAGATTTCAAGGTAGTTCTACTAAAATAGCCATATTTTTTAAACCAAAGCACTTCAAGTCTTCAAATTACTACTGTTTTGTTCGGAAATGAATATACTTTCAAATGAATTAATAAATATGAATGTACATTATATATTTTAAGAGTTTTAAGCAAATAAAGTGATAAAAATGTGAACGTCATAAAATGGCGTTTTCGGTAAGGTTTTGTAATGACCCCCCCTGTTTTCTAAAGGTCCGTACCGTGATTGTATGAAGAATTTCGTCATGAAATTTGGGAACCAATAAGAAGAGGTGTTAATCTTAATACTGTCAAGTGTCTGAAATATTTTTGACCATTTCTTTTTTTGTCGTGTTAAAAATAAGACTTTAATATGACGAGTATTGAACATTTTGAAGAAAAAAATTCTTCGGACACCCAGTAGTAAGTAAATCAATCTTTTTACTATCTTTATCAATTAAAAGTATTATTTTATGTTGAGTAGGACCGCGGTAATTGATAATTTAAAAGGACCTACCCGAAAAAAAAATTGTTTCTATTTCTCGAATTTGGTCAAATGAAGTTAGTATTACTAGAAGCAGCAGCAGCCTGTAGAATCAGCGATCGCACAGTTGTAAACAAACATGCGTTCTTTAATTTTTATTCAAGAACGAATTAAGAAAAACATGAAAATATGAATATAAATGTTCTTATGTTTAATTAGAGCTATTTTGTTATCAGAATAACATTAGTTTAGAACTATTCGGTTTTCAGATTGTATAATAACAACAATCCCAACCAATTCGGCATTATGAATCTGTTGCAATTTCTCACATTTTTCGTCAAATTTAAAAACATGGTTAAAAAAAAACAAAATAAACTTTTGTAGATATATAGCTTGCATGCACTTTTATTCTTTAAATTAGTTTTGAACAGCGAATTAAAACAATGTTTTACTGCGAACAGCCACAAATGTTTTTTTTTTTTTCAAAATCAAAATAAGTATCAAAATCTCGTTTATACATAGATTCGAAAAAGTTGTCAAAAAACAAATATATAACAAATAAATGTTATCAAAGGCAAGATAAGTTACTTTTCTACCTAACTGGATAATTTTTTAGTGTTTTTATTTAATGTAACATGTTTATTCAGCTCGAAAAATGTACAGTGTTTACCAATGTATTGGAAAATTAAAAATGGCGCCCGGCCCGACTCTATTTGACACGGTAAGTTTTAGAAAAGGAGTTAAAAATTAAAAAAAAAACTATACAAAATACTGTTAAAAACTCACCGAATATATGTCAGCCTGTCACGGTAACATATATTGAGCGAGTTTCTAGCAGTATTTTGTCTACTTTTTTATTTTTAACTCTTTTCCCCAAACTTACCGTTTCAAGAGAGTCGGGCGCCATTTAAAATTTTCCGAAACATCGGTACGGTAAACACTGTTTTCAAGCTGAATAAACATGTTACATTAAATAAAAACACTAAAAAATTATCCAGTTAGGTAGAAAAGTAACTTGCTTTTGATAACATTTATTTGTTATATATTTGTTTTTTTTGACAACTTTTTCGAATTTATGTGTATAGTAATACAAACCCTCAAAATCTATATCAATATTCTTGAAATTTTAAAAGCAGTTAGAAAACACATCAAACTACAATTAGGAAGCTTTTTATTTCGTTATTTTTTTTTTCTACTTATTAAGCGAAAGATATTTTTACAACCTGCTCCAGCGTAGTATAAACGGCCTATGGAATTAACACCTTCAACCTCGAAAATAGAAATCAACAAATTTATGGAATTTTCTTTTAAATTTCGCAACGCAGTTTCTTATTAAATTAAAACTAAATATATAATATAAAGCCAATAATTATGAACCGCTAACAGTAAATATGAGTGATGAACACTCTCTTTGAAAAAAAGCTCTCTTAACTTCACCTCTAATCCAAATTATGTGTGGCAAGTCTCCTCCTAAAACACTCTTTAACCCTAACAATAACACTAAGTTCGAGTGGCAAGCCCCCCTCTCCCCCCAACAAAATACCTCTGTAAGCCACATACAAGCATCTAAAACAAACAAACAAAAAATAGATCCTTCCTTAAAGAAAAATACACATAAAAATAAATTGGTTAACTGTCCTAAAATGCTAGAATGGCCAGGAAATGGTGAATTATTTTACATTAAATTTTTGTGAAACTAACCGCTCCCCCCTCTAATATTGTTTTTGTTAGCTTTGTCTCTGTCAAGTTTTCAGTATGTTCACACATAATTTTCCTTAGCCCTACAATTCAAAGTTCGAATGGCAACCCTCCACATATTCTCATTGCATAGAAACCCTCTTAAAACTACACATAATCATCTTAAAAAAAAAAAAAGCATGCATATTTTCCCATAGAAAAAAAAAACAGTTAACTGCCCTAAAATGCTAGAATGATCTGTAATAGGAAATTATTTTACATTCAATTCTAAAATAATTTGTTTATCTTTCATTAAAGTTTTTCATGGCATTTTATACATAATTTCCTAAAAAGGTAGAATCACATTTTGGAGGGGTGGTCAGGAGGAGTTGAGTGGGGTTAAACAGAAGGTGTTAATCTACAATAATACCAAAGAAATATTGCAATATATTCATTTTTAAATGATCTTATGTTTAGATTTAAGTTTTTTGTACATAAAGCACATTACAATTCAACTTTGAGTTCTCCAACTTCTTTTCTGTTTATGGATACATGGCATTTTTAAGGAATTGTTGCATATTTATGCACATTTACTGCAGATTATTTGGAAACCATAAACTTTGGGAGATTTTCAGTTGCATATTCTGATTCCTTGTACAAAAATACACTTATATAGTAAATTTCATTTCTTAGTCTTGTGTTTTAACAAAGATATGACATTTTTACTGAAAAAGTAGTGTAAAAAATGTGACGAAACGCATATGGTCTTAAAGAGGGAAAAATATCCAAACGTGTGAGGCGCAAAAATAGCCATCCTTAATTTTAATCAGATTTTAAAAATTTAAAAAGATTCTTTCTTAGCTCATCAAGCTCTTTCTATGCATACCAATATTGAAATATTTCAAGCTATTTCAATTTTTTCATGTGTATTGCTATTTCTTAAAAATGATATATTTCATTGATTGTATTTTTTTTTTTTTTTTTTTTTTTTTGCAGTTACATATAAATTTTTTTTTTTTTTTTTTTTCTATAGTTAAACTACTTTTTCACCATGCATTCATGAATATAGCCATTTCTATGTGTATTGTATATTTCTAAGTTTCTCTGTAGAGGCTGAAAATTTCCTATTCTATTAATGTCTTTCTTCAGACCGCTTGCTTTGGAATTCCTTTAACCGTACTTACGTGCAGGAATTTAAATGTACTGGGAACAAGCATCGACACTTGTCTGTAACTGCCCCTCCCCATAAATAAAAATTTATGATGCACTTACTTGTGACAAAAAAAATATTGTCCACGAAAAATCATGCAAATTGATCGAGTAGTTCTGTTTTTTTATAAAGACAAGAATTTGTAAGTGAATTTGAATTTTCCTGTCTCCTCTCATGCTAATCTTTTTTTTTTTTAAATCTTGCAAAAGTTTGTATTGTTTGGAATTATCTCCCTTGTCTTGCAAAAATGGTGTTGAAAAATCTGTGATAGCTGACTAGCCATAAAATTTAAATTTTCATAAAACTACTTCTAGAAGTGTAAACCATGTTTAGTTTCAGAACAGTTTCCGATGGTTCATTGTTCTACACAAGTCCCGGCAGTTGACTGGTTTGTAGTGAACAGTTCTCGAGTTGGAATCCACAGAGCAAAAGATTCTTCCGTGTCGAAACGAAAAAAGAAAACGTGAAATTGCTACAGAAAGGTTTAATATTTATGGAGCAATTCTAGTTTCTGATTGGTTGGTAGCAGAATGTGAATTAATTTGATTCGTCAGTTCCTAGCAGCATCGTTTATAAATAGAATCTCCCGACTGTGCGGAATCATACCCCATTATACGACAAATGTTGTAACACTTCTTGATCAATTTACATGATTTTTGGAATACAATATTTTCTTTCAGTCACAGATACATCATGCAGATATTGCACCCAAGCAACTCCACACTCAGGTTTCTCCTTTGTAAATCTGCCCCTTACATTTTCAGTGAGAATATACCTTGTTTGGAGTAAACAATTTCTTTCTTCTTTTAAATTCAGCATTATTTTTTTATTAAATGACTTCAATTAGTCATGTGCGAAACTCATATGATATGGCCCTTGGGGAACCCTGATCACACATATATTGTAAATAATTATATAAATAAGACAGTACATGTATGTTTGTCTATGTGAAAATATTTAACCAATAAACTCTTAAACCACCGATTACATAAAACTCAAATTAACAGAAAATGGTAATTGTACACCAAGTAGTCAAAATTTTTGGATGAATAATGCATACATGTCTTCCTCTTCTCTTACACTTTCCTTCCCTCCTTCCCCTTTTCTTTTTCCTTCCTTCCCCTTTTCTTTCTCCTTCCTTCTGCTTTTCTTTCTCCCTCTTTCCCTCCTCCTTTTTTTCTCCCCCCTTCCTTCTCTTTCCCCCTTCCTTCTCCCTTTCCCACCTTTCCTTTTCCCCCCTTTCCTTCTCCTTTTCCCCCCTTTCCTTCTCCTTTTCCCCCCTTTCCTTCTCCTTTTCCCCCCTTTCCTTCTCCTTTTCCCCCTTTCCTTCTCCTTTTCCCCCTTTCCTTCTCCTTTTCCCCCTTTCCTTCTCCTTTTCCCCCCTTTCCTTCACCTTTTCCCCCTTTCCTTCTCCTTTCCCCCTTTCCTTCCCCCCTTCCCCCCCCTTTCCTTCTCCATTTCCCCCCTTTCCTTCTCCTTTTCCCCCCTTTCCTTCTCCTTTTCCTCCCTTTCCTTCTCCTTTTCCTCCTTTTCCTTCTCCTTTTCCTCCCTTTCCGTCTCTTTTCCTCCCTTTCCCCTCTTTCCTTCTCCTTTCCCCCTCTTTCCTTCTCCTTTCCCCCTCTTTCCTTCTCCTTTCCCCCTCTTTCCTTCTCCTTTCCCCCTCTTTCCTTCTCCTTTCCCCCTCTTTCCTTCTCCTTTTCCTCCCTTTACTTCTTCTTCCCCCCTTTACTTCTCCTTTTTTTCTATTTCTTTTTATTTCTGCTTCTTTCCCCTTGTCTTTCTCCTTCCTTTCTTTTCTTTCTTTCCTCTTTTTTCCTATTCTATTTTCTTTTACTCTCATCCCCCCACCTTCTCTCTCTCTCTCTCTCTCTCTTTTTTTTTTTTCTGTTATTTCATGTTCAATAATTACATAATTATTCTTTGTTTTAGTCAGCATTAAATGACCCATTGCGATGTTGATATGCCGTAAATCATTTCACATCTAGATTTATTATTTTCTTTTGTTGGAGATAAACTCATTTTCCATTGTCTTTTTACCTTAAGATTCATAGCAATAAATTATTTGTCCGTCTTGAAAAATAACGTTGCCATAATTATGTGGTGAATTACGCAGTCACTTTCATTTATAAAGGTTTCTCTGTTTTACGTAACAAAGTAAAGCTGTCTATAAATATAATGGACGCCATTTTTAATAATTGCTTTCAAATCAGCTTTGCTTGAGAATCTATCTTAAAATTTTATATCTGTTTTATGTTTCTTGGTTTGTTACAAAAAAATATTTAACGAATTCCACCAAATTTTGCACAAAACATTTTTGAAATGATGGTCGTATCAGACAAACAAATCTTTATTTATTTTTTTTTTTTTTAACAAAAAAAAAATTTTGTTATCTTGGGTTAACCCAGATTGCGCACGGACATGAGAACGTACTTTCCATTGGTTCCAGTTTTTTGTTGATTAAAACTTAATTGCGATTATACATGGATGCTCGTGGCATTTGCACAACCGTCCTAGCTTTTGTTTTACTTTTACCATACCTTCTAGGCACACTAACAAGGGTGCCCAGCGTTGCCCAGGTGTTTGGAGGTGTGTGTTGAGTACAAAAAAAAAAAAAAAAAAAATAGTGGTAGTAGGCAGGCAGGTTCGAACCCGTGACATGAAGGTGAAAAAGAAAGTGAAAAAAAAAAAACTGACATCTTACCGCTACTCCACGACGTGACCGGAAGTGTAAAGCATTTAAATTTAACGTAGTCGATCAAAAAGATGACTTGCGGAAATGCCATTACTTTTAACCGCTTTTAAACCTCCTACAAAAGTCGTTTGTAATGTGAGAGAAAACCAGTCCCCCCCCCCAAAAAAAAGGGGGCACTCTGGCAGTATCCAAATAAATATTGTCTCAGTATGAAAGGTTTCTCCTACATTGATCAAGGACCAATTACAGAACAGATACTACCCGGGCAAAGGCCAGGCGTTTGCGTTTGCTTCACTTTATTTATACGAAAAAGACAAACACTCGAAACGAGGGAATTTTTTAAAACTCAATCAAAAAAAAATATAGAGACGATGTCCGTTTGCAAATCTAAGATATTATGATCTAGGAAATATTAAAAAAACTTCTCCCGGAACCTAACCGACGCGAGAGCTCCCACCGAAAAAGCCTTTTGTGGACATAGGGCATACACAAATGTGCGCACCCATTTTGCCTTTTATATATTAGACTAGCGAGGGGTACCCGGCGTTGCCCGGGTGTTTATCGGGGTATGTGAAAAAAAAACGAAGCCTTCACGACGCGCAGTTGGAAAATAGTAAAGTGTTTAAAAATAAAACAGGTGCGCGTTTTTGATTGGCGTGACGGCGATAGGTATTCAGCAGTTATTTTGTGCGGGACAGTTTTGAATGAGGTGAATAAATCGGTTTGTTTGTTTTTAAAAATCCGCTCCCTGTTTATTAGGAGGAGCGAAATGAAAGCTACAGTCTGATATGACGAAATCAACATTGAACAAACGTTACTTAGCTTTCTTGAGACAACTGGCTTTCGGCCTGTGATTAGAGTCGAGTTTCGCTTTTTTTTATACCGAAAACCGAATGTAACGCGTGCCAATGCGGGAAATGTCGAATAATTAACGTTTTAAAGTCAATAAAATAAAATAAACAGGCAAGCTCCGTGGGTAACTCTGAGATATTACAATTTATAGATGATATAAAAAGTTTTAAGAAGTTGTGAACCGAGCAAGCGCTTCTTTGAAAGAACCCTTTTGTGGACATCGAGGAAAAGCGTACATACATACACACATACATTTTCGCTTTTATATATATATAGATGATAGATAATCCAGTTTCAGACCTTTCAATATGTTCAAAGAGTTTTAGTACCTTGCTTTTCATTGCTGGGCTGACTGGTTGTTAAAGTTGTGATTTGATGAAGTTTTTTTTAATTAAAAAAGAAACAATTATCATTACGTATGGACCTTACCTGACTGAAATGTGGGAAAGACATTTTTTTTAATTTGTGTTTGTTTTCACATCTTTAAACTTAAGTTAGATAACTCCTATCATATTCTTCAATTTAAAATGAATTATCCCCCTTGTTGATTTTTCTCTTTTTTTTTTTTTTTTTCTTTTTGCTGTTATGTGATTATATAAAAAAAATTTCATACTAGCAATCGTCTGTGCCAGATGAGTAATTTTTATAAAAATAATTTGTAACTGAGTACATTATTTTATTGCGAATAACATTGTGCAACAATAACAAATAAAAAATTGTCTAGTCAGAAGCAAAGTTTGTTTTTGTTGGTGTAAATGTTCTATATGTTTGACTTTTTAAACCTCACAGTTGTATATAATAGATTATATTTCTACTTATAAAAAAAAAAAATTTGTGCAGCACCCTAGGGACCAATTCTTGAATCTTAGATTATTTGGGTGGAAGCTTCTTATCACGTTGCATAGTAAATACATAGCAGAAGTTCTTTCTTTTTCATTGTTCTTCTGTTGTAATGAACCTTTAAACTGTTGGGTAAAAAAAAAATGTTAGCTTCGAATATTATTGTTAAAAATAAATATAATTTATTGAATAAATGTTTAAAAAAAAATTTTTTGTTTTGTTAAACGTAAGTAAATCCGTATGTGTGTGGAGTGGGGGGGGGTCTCTGCACAAAAGATGTGGACAAGTTGACCCCATCTAATATTATGGGGGGGGGGGGGTGTAAGCCGATCTGAGCTTTATGATAAAATGATCTGTAAGAATTGCTACTTATGATAAATAGGATAAAGCCCCCCCCCCCCCCCCCCCGGCCACCTTTTCCTTTCTCTCTCTATTTGTTCATAACCTATATTTTGGTTAAGTCTTAACACAGCCACCCACCCATTGTCCCCTGACCTTTTTTGTAACAAAGATAATAAAATATTACAGCGTTTTCTGTTATCAGCCATGTGATTGGTGATTAACTTTGTACTATATCGCTGTGAGAAAGAGACCTTGTTCGCCATCAAGACACTTAACACTTTGTCTGATAAAAAGTGTAAATGAACTCTAAGAATCCACATCTATATCTGCACTATATTCCTGTTGATATTACTACTACTGCTACTACAGGTTATTGCAACAACAAGTGCACGTTTGTATTAGAGATGAGTTATACTTATGTGCATAGGTTTTTTTTAATGTCTGCCTTGTACATGGATTATGTGCAATTCATAAAATGTTTATCAGGCACGGACTGTGAGCTCAGCGTTACAAGTTCTGCTAGTGCAGTAGCGGGTGTTTGTACTCGTACACTCACGAGATATTAATCCGTATCTCTAATGCAAGTGTCAGCTCAGTAGCGGCCCTGCTGTTTTTACAGCATCGACGACCACAGTTCTCCAAATTGTAGAGCCATGGTAATCTCGGGAAGACAAGTGAAGACGGTAGTTTCCTGTTGCTTTCTGCCTTGATTCAGGTGTGCATCTCCCCAAGAGTTCAATACCCCCCCTCCCCCAGATACCAACCTGGAAATTTCTACGACTCTGCACAGTACATACAGCACCTCGACTTCCCAAAAGGTCACCCATTTGGTACTGGCCAGGCTCATCGTTACTTAACTTCAGTAATCTGACAAGAATAGCTTGAAAAAAGAAAATGTAATTTTTTTTTGTTTTGTTTTTCACACAAGGTATATGTATTTCTATAAGAGTCTCTCGGTATTAGTCTGTCCGTTTCACATTTGCTTAACTTTGTCTTTGGATTTTATCCTTCACACCAAAATCAACAGAGTCTATGCAATTTCTGAAATCGTCTATATCCTGTTAATTGTAATGTATTGTTGATCCTGTGCAGTTCTAGGAGGTCTTCCATTCTAGACTTTGCCTTCTCCTTTTGAGAAAAGGTTAGTTTATTGTTAATTGCCTGAGGCACCCTTAGCAGCAAAAGCCAACTGGACTGCCAGGGATATTTTGCAGAGTAGGGTGCCTTTTCTCTGGGGGCATTGACCTATAAATCCCAATTTCCAACCTTAGTGTTACGTCTTTTTGCTGTGGGTGAAAGAGAAATCCATCATGATTAAATTTGAAATAACGTTCCTAGTTGCATCCACCAATCTTGATTAGAGATTCTCATCATTGCTAATCCTATGAGATATAACTGTGAGCATGTCTGCTGGAGATCTAGCAGTTATGAAAACCATATTGCACGTCACTAAGAAGGTTATTTTTGCTGAGATGGTTTACTACTTCTCTACTTAAGACAGATTCCAGCAATTTACTCATGACGCACAGGAGACTTATTGGTCTGTACTGAGAGGGAGATGAGCGATCACCTGAATTCTTAAATACAGAGCACACTGATGAGATTTTCCAAGGTGTTGGGAAGCATTTCTCCTTAAGACAACACTTAAATAACTTTGTAAGTATGTGCGCTAGTTCTGGTTGTAGCTTTTTGAGCACTATAATTGGGATGGCGTCAGGGCCAGTTGCTTTACTAGAATCAAGGTTTTTGATTAGCTTGGCAACATCACGTACAGATATTTGTATGTTGCATAGCGTGTTTTCAAATAGAGGAGGAAATATTGGAGGTTGGCAGCCTTGGTCATAAAGGGTAGAATTAGCTGCAAAGTTCTTGGCAAAGAGTTTAGCTTTGTCTAATGCTGACGAGATTACCTCAGGTCCAGTGATGATAGTTGGGATAGAGCCCACACTTCTGTTCAGGATTCTGTTTGCTATTTGCCAAAACTGATGGCAACCAATCCGCTGCTCAGCTACTTTGGACTTGATGGACTGAGCATAGAACTCTCGCATTCTTTATTACTTTTTTTACAATGGTTGCTGGCAGTCCTGTAAGCGGCTTTAGTCTCTGTACATCTATCAGGTTGAAAACAATGGAAAAAGTGATTTCTGTGCGCAATGGCAGCAGCACATTCTGGAGAGAACCATGGCTGGCTGTTAAGTTTTTGCTGGAACGTTTTCGAGGGTATGAAATGGTATATACCTACAATTAACCATTCCATCAGGTCCGATACTATAGAGGGCACATCCTTTTTAAACATGGAATGCAGAGGTAGATCTGATATAAATGTGCAGAAGCTATTTCAGTCACCCATAGAATGTCGATATACTGTACGATGGAGAGGTATGTCTGAGGACCTATTACATTTCGTTTTTTATCTTAACTGAAACAACAGAGTGGTCGGAAGATCCCAGTGGTGACAGCACAGAAGAACATAGCTCAGGGCAAGGTGTGAGAAAAACGTCTAGGAGACTTGCATACTGGCCGTCAGTGTTGGGGACACGGGTGGCTTCATGAACAATCTGAGTTAGGTCATAAGCAATGGAGAAATCATGACAGAACCTCCCCTCATCATCGGTCTTGTTAGAGTGGGTTAACCGTTCCACATTGTGGACATTGAACTCTCCACAGACGTGAATGTTTGCTGAGGGGTATGCAGACAGGACATGGTCAATTTTCTCAGATATGCTTTTAAAGATAGTAACTCCACTGTTGTGGGGGGGGGGGGGTAAAGTGCAAATATGAACATGATAGTGTGAGCAAGTGCAACCTTGAAGCACATATAGGGTAAGTTAGGATCTTTTCTGGAGATGTCCCTACCACATGGGAAGTCATTTTTAATGTAGGCATATACTCCATGCCCATGCAAACATTATTGGTTGCATATGTGCATATATGTTTCGGTGGAGTCCATATTTAAAGAGACCCACCTTGTCGAACAAAAGAAGGAAACATTTATGCAGTAGAACCCTGGGATATGGCTTTAAAAATTAGTAACAAAATACATTTAACATAACATTGAAAAAAAAAAGAAAAAAAAAACTAATGTAAGGCAAACGAACGATGTTAAATGTAAAAATCGAAAAAACAAAAAAAAGAAAACAGAAAAACGAATGTTAAAACCAAAATAAAAAAACATGTGAAAAATGGCTTAAATAAGCTGTTTCGATATTAAAATTTAAATCGATGGGTACCCGGGTGTTTTTGGGTGTGTGTGGTCGGTTGGGGGTGTTAATGAAAACCTAAGAATAAGCGAAGTAAAAAAAAAAAAAAACCAAAGATGAACGTTACGTGAAAAATGGCTTAAATAACCCTGCTTCAATATTTAAATTTAAAAAATCAAAAAAAAAAGACATCTCATACCACGATTTGAACACAAAACGTTTAGATAATGAACCAACGCGCTAACCAACTGAGCTAACACTACGTACATAAAATTTAATCAGTTCTTCAACTATTTAAAGTAAATCAGGTCATGACGTCATCTGACGCATGCAAAGAACCGGTCGTAGTCACGAGAGGACCGTTTTTGTTGACCCCCCCTCCCCCTGTCAAATATTGTTGATTTCGGGGTGAAAAAATTAACGTTTTTGGCCAATTTTTCGATATTTTTCGGGCGAAGGATGAGGCTTCAATATGATATCAAGTTTGTGAATTTTTGTTCTGTTTGTCGAAAGCTTTTAGCGAACACACATACATATATACACACATACATACATACACACATTTTCGCTTTTATATATATAGACTATCGAGGGGTACCCGGCGTTGCCCAGATGTTTGGAGGTGTGTGTGGTTTTGGGTAAATCAAAACTCCGGGGTGGGGGGGTTAAAATAAAAAAAAAAGTTTTGGTAGGTGAGTATCGAACCCGAACCCTTGAGACGAAGTTGGAAATTAAAGTGTGAAAAAAAAAGGTGTGCGACTTTAACCATTGACCCACCACAAGATACTAACGGAAACACGTTTGGATTTATTTAATTACTTAGATTTGGCAGGTGCACGTTTTAATGACTTTATGAAGTCAACTTTGACTGCGGGATAGTATCTCATTTACTGCGGAAAGCTTTTTTTATTTTTGTTTTCCCAAGATGTTGGGGGGGGGGGACCAGCTCCTCTTGTCCAATTTGAATAGCAATTGTTTGATATAAGGAAAATCTTTCCACATTCATCAAATCTGATTGCTTTTGGACATTTCCACCGATAGACGGAAAATACCGCCAGAATTAGTGTCGCCTTTATTATAGGAAAAAGACTAATCCACATGCAGCGAGCGACAAATGTTGAATATTTATCTTCCCGAAGTCGAGCAAATTAAATAGACAGGCGAGCTCCGTTGTTAACTCGGAGATATTACGATTTATATGTGATATAAAAAGTTTTAAGAAGTTGCAAACCGACCGACCGCTTCTCTGAAAAAAGCCTTTCTTGGACATACACAAAAAGCGAACATACATACACACATTTTCGCGTTTATATATATAGATAGATGTACACTTTTGCAAATATTTTCTATTCTTTGTGTATACCAATCCTTTTAAAATCAGAAGCTTGCTATTTAAGATACAGCAACAGAGCATATATAAATAAACGGCAGCCAATTGGAAATGGTTTATATATATATATATATATATATATATATATATATATATATATATATATATATATATAAATATTAACTGTAGCGTCTTTAAATCAAAATACGCTAACGGAAACAATTTACTGCACGAGCGTCGCCCTTTTAAAATTCATCATTCAATAAAATAAAAAGCTATAGCAAACATCTAAATGACTACTTTAAACACAGTTCCTGATTTCAAAAAAAGAAAAACTAAAAGGTAACTATCTCTATATATTTTTAAATCAAATTTATGTAAATTCAAAAATATATATTTTTTCTACTCATTTCTATCTCTAACCTATATTAATTTTCTTATAAATTTTAAATGCAAACCTTTTATTTCAATTTTTTCAGATTCATCTGCCTTACTTTTAATGCTAGGTTTATTTATGGTGTCTTTTAATTTCAATAAAAATCCTCCTAAATTTGCTGATGAGGAGACCGTGCTTACCAAAAAAACTATATACAATTGTTCTACATAACTTCATGTATACCACAAATAAAAAGCACGGATTTCCGAAACGATCGTACAGATAATTGACTTTGTTGTTGTTCCTTCTTATGAAACTGATTTTTAATTTAATTAAAATTTGATTTTTAAATTTAAAAAAATTTTTTTAAATTTTTAAATTGTAAATCACATTACTTTATATATATATATATATATATATATATATATATAATCTTTTATATTAAAGGCTTAAAAATATGTATTAAACAATTAGTTTCTTTGGTTTTCTGATAGTGATATATTTATGGAGCCAATAGTCATATCAAATTAATCACTACAATATGCATCTACAGAATAGATAAATCTTTGTAATCCATTTTCGGCCAGAAATTTGGCTGTTATGGGGTCAAATTTTAATGATTTGACCTTTGAGAACTCTACCAAACTCTTCTGCCAATTTTGAGTATAAACAATTGAAATTTTAGATATAGGATCCTTGGACATTGATCTAAATTAATAACTTGATTTGAGCCCAAAACAATAAATGTTAAGGGGTGATAGTAGGTGTCAAAGTTAAAAAAAAAAAAAAATTTGACCTCTTCCAAATTACTCAGAATTTCTGGTCTTAACATTTGAAATTTTACACAAAGGGTATTCAGAGATAGGGCAAGCTTTTTAATCGATTTGGGTCGAAATTTGAGCTACCAATATATAAATGTATGTTTGCATGTCTGCCTAAAACTTTTGACAAAGGCGACGGATTTTCACAAAATCAGTATCATTTTGAAGCTCGACCCTTCAAACGACAAATACCGAAAAATTGGCTAAAAAACATTAATTTCTTCACCCTCAACTGGGCACTTTTCTAAAGAGAGAGGTCGCTTTTTTTGGCGATATTTTCAAAAGTCATCCCCTCTTTTCGATTGTCTAGCCTTAATTTAAACTTACGTCACTTCCTGTTTGGCGGTGGTCATAACAGCAAAGACGTCATGTTTTTTTCCCCGTTCTTTGCCTCCTTCACGGTACGGGTTCGAGCCTGTCTTCCTACTACCACTTTTTTTTTTTTTTTTTTTTTTTTTTTTTTTTTTTTTTTTTTTTTTTTTTTTTTTTTTTGCTCAACACACACATCCAAACACCCGGGTAACGCTGGGCACCCATGCTAGTTGTATAATAAGAACAAAACCTATATAGTTTCGGTTATAAAACATTTAGTGATGCTTATTGACATGTCATAAAACCTAATGACCACCTATAATTTATGATGATGTATGCCTTATATATTATTTAAATAGAATAAAAATGGCCGTCCATCAGAGAAACAGAACAATATGTATAGACTTGACTTTTGAAAAGGACACATTTTGCCTTAAGCGAATCATAATCTGATGACATTTATAAACATAAAATTACTGTTAATGCCCATTAACTATTCCTCTATAACAGATATCTATATATGTAAATGTCATATAGTCTAGCTATACCTATCCGGCATTATCTGACTTGTTTACAAAGTGGAAATTAATTTTGGTGGTTTTAATTTTGTGAAACTAATTTTTTAGGTTTGTTTTAGTGCTTGACACTAAGGGAGAAAACTCTGTGTAAATTGCACATAATAACTTTGCTTTAATTTGTTTTAGCGAGTATGGGAAAATGGCTATACTCTTACGGTTTTCTTAGTTGAGTTATTTTCAGACAATAAAAATTGAAGAAAAATAAAATATTTGTGCAAAAAAAAAAGCGTCAACTTTTTTTGGGGGGAGGGGGGCTCTATTCTTTTTATTGTTGGTTTAAATTAGCTGTTTATTTAATGGTAATTCCTATGCAGAAACAATTGTCAAAACAAAACCAATGATAATCATCATCATCATCATCTGGTTTTGGTATTTGTTAATTTTTATGAAAATCGCCTCCAAACAAAGCATGAAGCCACTTAACGTAAGGTGATAAGATTGTATCTCCCTTGGACTTGGTTCACCAGGTATATTTGTCAGGTAGTTTTTTAAATTCTTTTTCATGAGTCTGGTTATTCCTATGATTACTGGTCAATATCCAATGTGTAAAGCAAAAAAATATCTCCACATATTTCTTTGCATACGCCAGACAATTGCACTTAAGGGAACAACGAGGATACTAAAAAGAGCTCTCGGTTGGTTTCAATAAAAAGCAGGGCAATATTGGCAGCTGGTTTGGCTGCCCCATACCTAGCATTACAATCTTCAAAGGAAGAAAATTATGAAAAAAATAATAAATAAATCTTAATTTAAAAAAAAAAAAAACAGGGAAATGTAAAGTCACACATTTTAAAAAAAACATTTTTTTATGAATTTAGATGAGAAAATTTGTTGTGAAATGGTAGAATCATTTTTATTTACTTTTTTGTTGTTGTGAAATGGTAGAATCATTTTTATTTACTTTTTTTGTTGTGAAATGGTAGAATCCTTTTTATTTACTTTTTTTGTTGTGAAATGGTAGAATCCTTTTTATTTACTTTTTTGTTGTTGTGAAATGGTAGAATCCTTTTTATTTACTTTTTTGTTGTTGTGAAATGGTAGAATCCTTTTTATTTACTTTTTTGTTGTTGTGAAATGGTAGAATCCTTTTTATTTACTTTTTTGTTGTTGTTAAAGTCTGAATTTTCGCCAATAAACTGGCTTTATCAAAGAGATGTCAGACTTTACATAGTTTAAGCATAAAATTTAAGCAAAGTGACCATACACGGATTTAAACAATTACCGAGACAAAACGTATTTTCTCTTCGGGAGGCTTTGACCTCTTATTACATCATTATGAAGAAGAAGAAAAAAACTTAATCGGACTGACATCTCCTTGGTAAAGCCAGGTTATTGGCGAAAATTCGGACTTTAACAAAAAAAAAAAAAAAAAAAAAAGTAAATAAAAATGATTTTATCATTTCATAACATTTTCAGGTTTTGAAATTTTCTCATTTAAATTAAAAAAAAAAAAATCTTTTTTATCCACGAGTATTCTTTTTAATACACAGTCACACTATCAAGTTGACGTAGTGTTGGTTCGGGTAACATATCTCTCTTTATCATCACTAACCTTTGCCCAGATATAAATTGTACATTTTTATTTTCTAACCTAAATCTATATTATTTATGTGACACGACAATGAAATATAGAAAGTAATCCAATAGTTTTGAAACTTTGAATTATATTTTTATTTATGCAAGATTTTAATAATTTGTATATAAAAAAAAAAAAAAAAAAATGTGACACGCTGAGTCATCCATTGAGTTGAAGTTATATTGTTTGAATAAAATGATACTCTATTGTTTACATCTTGAGTTTTATATTTAGTTTTATTACTTTTAACTATTAATATTAACAGAGGTAGAGAGAGTAATGGAAACGAGAGTGATGGACACCTTATAAAATGGAAGTGTGAGTCCATCAACATAGTGATAAGATCAAGAGTGAAAAACAGAAAATTTGAGATGACTGTGAGTTAATTGCAAATTAAGGTTGATTAGAAAAATTTTAATCCAATATTTTTTCAAGTATAACTTAATCCCAGAACTAAGAAATAATTTTGTGTGTATTCTTATGAAATTTTACAGGAAAAATGCGTCTAGGAAACAAGTGTTGATTCATTCAGTTTTAAGTAAAATAATAACTTGTGGTAATACCAATGGTTCGGCTGTCTCTGACCCAAGCACTCAACACCAATCCCTGAAATTTTGAGAGGTTTGAATCTTGAAATGCTTACTAGGACAATTTCCTTCATCCGTGTAATAAAAATAAAAGAATAGCTGTCTCAAAATGAGTAAAATTTCCCGAGCAGAATGGTTTTGTACAACTTTTTGTTCCATGAGAAAAGGAGATATAAAAAATAAGAGATCATCTTCCACTAGCTGTCGGACCTTAAAGTACATCCGATGGTGAGGCCCCAGCTTGCAGGCATTGGTGAGTGTGGAGCCACCCTTTAATTGCCATTGCTCTCAGGTCCACTCTGACCCGGAGTGGTAGTACTTGTTAGGGTCCCAACTATGGGTTAAATAGAAACCGACTTGAAAAAATCAAATATATTCTATTAAAAACATTTTCTTCAAAATCACTGGATTTGGCACTAAATAACCTGAAAAGGGTTGATATGCCATAAAACAAAAACAACCCACCATCCACTAGATTTCAAAGTTAATTTTGAACTTTGTCAAAACGAGTATTCTGAGTGGAACCTCTCCAGATGTGGCAATTGAATTATAGTCAGCTAACATACTTCCTAACTTCCGGTGTAGCGCTACTGGAAGCGGTGACATGGCAAATCAGTTCCTTTGATTTTTTTTCTCTTCATGCCTATATCTCCCCTGTGCATGCACTTATGTTTTTCCGATCGTTCTTTTTTTTTTTATTTAATAATCATTGAAAAGTTTTTTTGGTCTTATTTTTAGTAAGAATAATTTTGATTAGTTTCTTTCTTTTTTTTTAGAATTATTGAAAACATCCTTTTAAAATCTTTTAAAACTATTTTGGTAGTATTATGTATTGGATAGTTTTTTTATGATCTTTGAAATTTTGTTATTTTAATTTCAATAATTTTATTTATTATTTTGATTTCAATGATTTTATTTTTATTCTTTCATAAACATATTTATTATATAAATTCAAATAAAAAGAAACAACTTATTTTTAAAATTAAAAAAAAAATTATTTTTATGATTTTATAAACATAAACGATTTCTTTTTAAATTAAAACAAATAAATTCATTTAGAATTCGAGAAAACAAAAACATTCATTTAGAATTCGAGTGTGATGTGACTACTGAAACTAAGCCAAAACAAACTTCACTGCAGAATTGATATTTGACCTAATTCACTTGTAGTTAATTCATCACGTTTTTTTTTTTTTTTTTTTTTTTTTTTTCGCTTTTGCCTCAATGATTCGAGTTCAAACCCCCCCCCCCTTTCAAACTTTTTTGGGATTTTTCAAACACGCGTTCATTTAAAAAAAATTTTTTTTTTTTTTTTACACGATTTTTTTTTTTTAATAGTTTTAACATTGTTTGTTTTTATAATGTTTAAACAAGGTTATGACTTCGCTTTGTTTTCATTTTACCACCCCAACCCCCCAACCACACGCGCCTCTATAAACCAGGGCAACGCCGGGTACCCTCCGCTAGTAAATGAATATAACGGCATAAATAAAGAGGGAATTGATTCAAACACGCCTTGTACGTATTAGTTCAGGATCTGGGTAGATGCCAGATACGTCCAGGTTTACTGATGTCATCATAAAATCCAATATATAAAAGGCATAAAAGGCATGGTCTGGTAAGGCGACTATACCATTTTTTTTTTCTCTTTTTTTTCTGTGCATATGCTAGAAATAATTCAACTTTATATGTATATAGATGAACCAATATATGTTCCCTCCGGTCGTATATTTTTATATTAATTAACTTTATAAACATTAAAGACACGTCTCAAATAAATGTAAGATGAACAAATAAAAAAATATAACATTGTTACGAATATGTGCATCTATGTCATTCAGAATTTGGGATGTTGATATCACCGATAAACTGTAAGTTTCAAGTTTATTAAACTCTTATATATGGAGATATATACACATTTGTGTGTCTGTCTACATGGACATTTTTATACCTTTGTTAATATATATGTCTGTGTGCATGTTTCGCGGACCACAGAGATGGTTTGGAAAGATGCCCAACATCTCAAGAAATGACATTTTTTAATAGGAAGTAAAGAACTGACCCACACAAGCAGTTGGGCCGTTTACTAACCACTTTTAAAAGAAAGAAATTGGTGTATCTGCGCACGCGTCTGTCACTGCCCATATACGTGCTTCCATTCTTGTGTGTCCCTGCCCATATACGTGCTTCCATTCTTGTGTGTCCCTACCCATATACGTGCTTCCATTCTTGTGTGTCCCTACCCATATACGTGCTTCCATTCTTGTGTGTCCCTGCCCATATACGTGCTTCCATTCTTGTGTGTCCCTGCCCATATACGTGCTTCCATTCTTGTGTGTCCCTGCCCATATACGTGCTTCCATTCTTGTGTGTCCCTGCCCATATACGTGTTTCCATTCTTGTGTGTCCCTGCCCATATACATGCTTCCATTCTTGTGTGTCCCTGCCCATATACGTGCTTCCATTCTTGTGTGTCCCTGCCCATATACGTGCTTCCATTCTTGTGTGTCCCTACCCATATACGTGCTTGCATGCCTCTGTGTTTTCCTTTATACATGCCTGTGTTCATACCTCTGCCTAGGTATACATTTATGTCAGCTTTTATAAACATTTCTCTATTTTTGTCTTAATATTTTATCCTTTTACCTTATCCTCGACGTCTATCCTCTCTTTTCTTTTTTGTTTTTATCTGATTATCTCATGTCATTTAAATCTCAAAGGCTTTTCACCTTCTCTCCCTCTCCACCCTGATTCTCTCTTTCTCTCCCTCCCACCATCATATTCTCTATTAACATCAATTTATACCTACATATTTTATTTACATGCAGATATTTACTTTCCTATGCCAGCCTATGCTTTGTCATCTAAATACATCCATTGCAATCATAAATAATTCAAGTCCCTGCCACAGGTCAACCAAACATGCTATGCATTAAATACATAAACAGGTTCCATAACCAATTATAACCGAGGTTTTTGCAGTCTGACATTCGCCTGTCAAATGGAGAAAATATCTTTATGAATTATGATCCAACAGCTGTGGGCAGGAGGGGGGGGGGGGCAAAATGTTTATTTTGTGACTTACATCAATAGAAATTTTAGATTTTTTTACAATTACATCCACATTGAAAGGAGGTCTAATTTTACTCTTCTTTTCACGCATGCTGTATAAGAATGTGAGTTCTTGAGCTTTTAACAGAATTTTGCTGGTTTTTAAATTCTTTAAACGCTTATTTTCAATTAACTCACTGGCGCACCTCCAATGGATTGGAGTTCTCCATTTTTTGGTTATAATTCTTTTTTTTTTTAATAAGTAAAAATAGCTGATTTCTACAAAATTAATAGATCCCTGCCTTTTTTTTTTTTTTTTTTTTTTTTCTTACTATTTGGCTGGATTTTATTTCTTTTCTCTCCTCTCTTCCTAATACTTTGTTTTTATTTCTCTTTTCTTGCCTTCCTCTTCTCTCTTATGAAAATATTAATTTTGCCGGGAAGGCTAGGCTGGGTATTTGACCTTGTTAGCAGAAAAGGACTTTTCACTTTGCTTCGGAAGATGAGATGCTCCCTCCCCACCCTTCCAGGCTCCCAAAAATTGTCTTTTTCATCAGAACATACAAGACACCATGCAGTAACATGATTTTTTTCTCGGACTCTTTTTCTGTTAAGAGTCGGGTGAAACGAGGGTGCATACTTGCCTTAATATTCTTTGGCATTTTCTTGTTTCCACTTCATTTAAGTTTTCAAACTCTGGATCTCTGATGAGCTGCCAGATCTGAGGACCATCAAAGATACCAGTTTTCAACTTCTCCATGGTCAATCCTGGAAAAGCCTGGCACAAGTAAATGAAGCAATCACCATTCTTGTCTAGCGCCTTTGTGATCTGCTACATTAAACCGAACTTGATATATAGCGGTGGGAACAGTATTCTGTCTCTGTCCACCAGAGGGTCGTTGACGACATTCCTTTCTTTGCAAGGCACCAATTCCTTCTGCACAGGCCAGTCTGTCTTTGTGTGGCGCTGAGCACCAATTTTTGGAAAATTTTGAGGTTTTATAACTTCAAACTGATCACTTTTCAACGTAATCACCCACCACTACTGAATACTTATTATTAAAATAATCATTTTCCCATTAAAAAAATTATTTGACATAGCATTTTACCCTAACTTCTAAAATTCTCCACGCATGCGTACATGTGAACAAAGACAAAAAAAAATAAAAAATCGACATATGGCCATAGCTCAAAATCTTGACCTGATTGACAAAACCAATGTGATTTTGGGATTCAACGCATCAGATTCATCCTAAATCAGCTGAAAAAAAAATGCAGTCGACAAATTTGTTGATTCATGTAATTTAAGACTTCTACTTGGTCATGGCTGACAGAATGTGAACATGTTAACCTTGTGCATTAAATAAAGGGTTTTGGTTAAAATTCCGTGCAAATTCCAGGGTCCAACAAGATATACCTGTGGATGGTCGGAGGTTACATCAATCGAAAAACAAAAATAACATTAGATGATAATTGTAGTCAGAAGAATCCAAAAAATAGGTGCCTTAAGTAAGTTTTCCAAACTTTTTTGTACAGGCATTAAAAATTTTTGTAGACTGTTGAAAATTCAGTATGTCATTGAAATAAATCTTATGAGATGACTGGCCAATTTTTATAATTTCAGGTTCAAAGGAACAGCTATAGCAGAAATTGGAATACACCCTGCTAAAGCCTAATCGTCACAGCTGGTCAATTTCAAAAATGCAATCTGGACGTGAGGACATTTCAGAAGAACGATATGTAATAAAATTCTGTTTTAAACTTGAAAAAAAAGACGCCACAGGAATGTATGGATTGCTTCAGACTGCTGTTGGACCATCTTGCATGAATCGAGCATCAGTTTTTGAGTGGCATAAGAGATGTTGAAATTGCGATTAGGAGACAATTGATGAGATGAAAGAGGCTGTAACGAAGGTTCATTGACACGCTCACACAAGAGGACTTCCGTGGGGCTTTCCAGAAGTTGTTGGAACGGTACAACAAGTGCATTGCAGCCGGAGGAGATTACTTTGAAGGGGACTAGAGTTTCATGTGTGTACTGTCAATAAAAGTGTTCATATGAAAAAGTCTGGAAACTTTTTGAAGGAACCTTGTAATATGAAGGAATTTCAATGGAAAGTATTAGTTAAAAATTTTACAGTCGATTTATATTAACCCTATGTAAGATAAACGTTTAAAGATATTATAGTTAGATTAATAACCACTAGATGGCAGTTATTTTTTTGGGAGGGGGAGGGGGGGTGCTTGTTTACTAGATGAGAATTTAAGAATTTCTATTCCAGTTGGAATTGCTTTTAAATTTGAAAGACTCACAAAGTAATTCTTTCTTTTCAACTATTAATAAAAGATTAAAATGACCGGCTTTTTTTTTTTTTTTTTTTTTTACAACAAAGCCAAAATGCATTCTGATAGATTTAATCTTGCATTTATTTTATCTGTCAATGTCTCCATCCGGACAACACTAGGCAAATGCAGTTTTGAATATTCTTTATATTTTTATTATGAATAGAAAAAAATATAGACGAAGTCGATATCTAATTTATTCAAGAAATATATTATTGAGTTTCCACCATTTTTTTATTTTATGCAGAAGTACTCAAGCTTCTTAATAATCTCTAATCAATATGTTGAGATTAATTCTATCCTATTATTATGAGGCCATCATATTCAGTTTTGTTGTAGAGAAACTATTTTGACCGAGGTCATAATGAGAAATGTGTCTGCTGACCTGAATAGAATTATTCTAATAATAATAATGGAATAGTTTATCTTTCATTTGTGTAATAATACACTTACTATTGACTAACATTGTATTCATATTATCTCAGGTTAGTTATCAACGTCTTTATTGATATTACCTTGCTTTAATCAATAGTTTACCCTTCCTCTCTCCTCTCTCTTTTTCTTCCCCCTTTCTTTTTCCCCTCACTCCCTGTCTTTCTTTCCCTCACTCCCTGTCTTTCTTCCCCTCACTCCCTGTCTTTCTTCCCCTCACTCCCTGTCTTTCTTCCCCTCTTTCTCTCTTCTCTCTGTCTTTCTTCCCCTCTTTCTCTCTTCTCTCTGTCTTTCTTCCCCTCACTCTCTCTGTCTTTCTTCCCCTCACTCTCTCTGTCTTTCTTCCCCTCACTCTCTCTGTCTTTCCAACCCCTCCTCTCTCTCTCTTTCCGACCCCCCCTCTCTCTCTCTTTCCGACCCCCTCTCTCTCTTTCCGACCCCCTCTCTCTCTTTCCGACCCTCTCTCTCTCTCTTTCTGACCCTCTCTTTCTCTCTCTCTCTCTCTCTCTCGTTCTTCCCCTCTCTTCATGTATATCTTAATTTTATTCACTATATTATAGAATCCATTTATATGGTTGGTCTGCTCGTCTACATCTAATTTCTTAATAGATTGTTAGATTCAAGAAATTCTAGCTGACGGTGTTTCTCATGAAAACAACCAAAAGAAGGCGTATTTGCTATTTATGACTGCAATCTAATCTTATATATATATATTGTGTGTTTTACTATTAAAATATTGTGATGTATGTAGCTTTTAAAAACATATTGATTAAAATCTAATGGAGAGATTAGGTATGTGTACAAGGAGCCTTCAATAAGTTTGCAGACTTTTTCGTATGGGCACTTTTATTGATAATGCACACATGAAACTCTAGTCTCCTTCAAAGTAATCTCCTCTGGCTGCAATGCACTTGTTGTATCATTCCAACAACTTCGGGAAGACCCCATGGCAGTCCTCTTGTGAGCGTTTCGGTGACCCTCACCATAGCCTCTTTCATTGTCTGATAACGACAGCCTCTAAGGCTTTCCTTGAATTTAGGGAATAACCAGAAGTCACAAGGAGCAAAGTCTAGACTATAGGCAGGGTAAGGCACTGTCTTGATGTCCATCTTGGTCAAATAGTGACAAAGATGGAGCACTCTTGGGACAAACTTTGCACAAATCTTTCACATCTTCAGTTCCTCATGAATAATTGTGTACAGTTCCCACACTGACAGCAAACTGTGCATTCATTGTCTCTGTAGACACACAACAAACTTTATCCATGAAATTCTTTATTTGGCTAATCATCTCTGATGTTCTGTCTTCCTTACTCCTCCCATACCTTTCATTCTTCATAGATTCCCGGCCTTCCTTGAATCTCTTATGCCACTAAAAAACTGATGCTTGATTCATGCAAGACAGTCTAAAAGCAGTCTGAAGCATTCCATACATTTCTGTGGCACTTTCTTTTTTCTTTTTTTTTTTTTTTTTTGCAAGTTTAAAATAGAATTTTATTGCATATCATTCTTCCAAAGTGTCCTCACGTCCATATTGTATTTTTGAAATTCATCAGCTGTGACAATCAATATTTAGGAGGGTGTATTCCAATTCCTGCTGTAGCTGTTCATTTGAACCTGAAATCATAAAACTTGGTCAGTCATCTCATAGTATGTATAGCAATAACATACTAAATTTTCAAGAGTCTACAACAATTTTAAATGCATAGTATATGGCTTTAAATTTTGGACATTTTCTCAAATCAAATGGATTTTGATAAAAATTTGAAAGGCTTAATCACATTATATTTTGATTTTAATCTTCGAATGGGAGATGAAAGTGGTGCAAAGCTGTTCTTTTGGGAGGTGGGGGTTGAGTATTATCGTAAATTTTCCTTATGTATTCATGCAAGCCAATTTTTTTTTATTATAAATCTCTGTCTTATAAGATATTGGGGCCTTTATACAAAAGTGTCTTAATATAAACATTTATACAAAAGTGCCTCGGTATAAACATAACCCCTACCTGTAAGTTAATACCTCTGCCAATATGAATAATGTTAATTCTGTATTTATCAGCGTTGATCGAAAATGTTTCATAATCATCAGAAGAGATAACATCATTAATATTGTCAGAAGTATTAACCTTACCCCCCCCCCTCACCTCAGTGAGTGTCCTAGTGCTATCAGATTAAGCTGTCTGAAGATACCGGCTTCCTGACCAAAAAATGTACTGAACATTGATGTTGTTTTTTTTTTTTGTTTCCCTTTGCAAAACTGAATCATGTCGTGTAAAGACAAAAAACAAAAACAATTTTATTTTACAAAATAACTAAACCAAACACCATAAATAAATATTTAAAGATATAAAGAACTTCAAAGAAAACCTTTTACTATAATGACTAGTTTCCACATTAAATAACCTGAAAAGGGTTGATATGCCATAAAACAAAACCACCCAACCAAACCAAGTTAGCCCTACTTTTCTTTTTTTTTTTTTTATTTATTTATTTTTTTACATCGCTGTAGAAAGGCTGAATCATTATTTTAAAGATCGGCTGATTAGCATATGTTGCATATTGTAGAATGATCACATTCGCTGGATGAATTCTATTCAGAAAATACTTGTTCCAGCTAGGGAGTTTGTAAGACTTTTTTTTATAAATTAATATATTTAGTCTTATTCAGTACCTAAAAGATAGCATTTAGATTCTTTTATTATTATTATTATTATTATTATTATTATTATTATTGTTGTAACGTACAGCATTTAGCTTATCTAAATGAATACAAGCAAAAGTTTTCTAGGTTTTTTTTTTTTACCCCAACTACATTAACATCAAAATAGATTCTTATTTAATTCTATGATATAAGATTTTTTTTAATTATATCCACACTAGCAGGATTTTTTAACCAGCGTTGCCTGGTGGAAGCATGCACAGATTCAGAACAGAATTGTTAAAGACCCCCCACCCCCGCCTTCAAAAAACAACACACACACACCCTTCAGCTACAGTTGTTGTTGGTGGCCACTGCTGTCCCTGGAAAATAGTGGACACTGGTGGCCGTGGCCCAAATGAAATGATCTGTCTTCTACTGTCAGACATTGTTTTCCAATGGCAGCTAGTGGAAGCAACTGTCTGTGATTGTCATCACTGTTGGTCACTGGCGATTAGTGCTGGATTCGAGGTACTGGCAGATTCTAAAAAAAAAGCAATTCAGGGCAAAACCTAACATACTTATTTGTCATGCCTGAATCAATATAGATTCCGAAAATTACGAAAAATGGTCCATATAGAAAAATAAGTAAAAACAGAACTTTTCAAAGTTTGAGATTCTCACTGTATATTAACTCTTTAGAGTGATCAAAATCAGCGATAGATAATTGCCTTCTACCGATGACAGCATCTTTCAAGTCAGCCACCATTTTTCTTTTCAGTATACTGCATGCATTTTTTTTAAAAGCAGCTCCATCTTCTATTGGTCAATTTTTAGGGCATTCATCGTCAACATTAAGACCAAGAAGGAAAAAGTAGTTTGGGCTGTTTTCGTTTGTTGTTCAAATCTTCCTTTCCTTTTTGGGGCGGTTGGGGGTAAATCAAATCTTCCACAAATAGTATTAAATTAAATTCCAGTTTTATATCGTCTTTTTTTTTTTAAACTTGTTAGGTGAAAGTAATTACAAAACATGCATGTGAAGAATGGGTTTTCTAAATAATATTGTAATAATTTCAGCATGGTAACATGTATAAAAAAAAACAAAGATAATGTCTTTGAAGTCTCGATAATTGCCCAAAAAAGAAAATTAAATAAAATACTCCACAGAAAGTAAAAGTGGTAAAAAAAAAAAAAAAAATATATATATATATATAACAAATAAGTGTTTTTGTAGCCAATGAAATTTACTTCCAAACCTATCCGCATAATATTTTAGTGTTTTAACTTATTTGAAAGCGTTTATTCAGTTCTAAAAAGAAAGTGTCGACATGATAAGTCATAGCTTTGAAGCCTAGGAAATCAGTCAAAAATATAAAATTAAATCAAATCGTCAGCAGGAATAAAATGCAAAAAAAAAACAGATAAAGAATCATAAAAGTCTTGATAATCGCTCAAAAATAGAAAATTAAATATTGGTACCCATAAAAGTAATTTTTTTTTTTTTTTTTAGATGCCGAAAACTATTTTAATTTTGTTTGAAACTTGATTTCCATTGCATTACTAATAATAAAATGATAAATATTTATTGATATTTTTTTTTTTTTTTTTTTAACTACCAATAAAACTAAAATCTATAGATCAACCCCCACAAGTCTTCGGGACAAGATCAAAGTGTAGTATCTGGTCTTCAGATGCTGCACTTCAATTTCTTGTTCTGTCAGTGGAGGAGAAATCCTTCACGACTGAGACAATTTTTATTTTTGTTCCTTTTCTTCACGTTAAAAAACGACCCTGGTGTCTAACTCTGTCCCGTGGGAAGGCATTGTAAATAGGAACCCCCACAAGTATATATATATATATATATTTTTTTTAACATTCGCATAGGTTTTTACAGTAATCCAAAAAGAAATGAAAAAAATAATTCTATGTTTGAATAGAAGTTATAAAAGAATCAAAAACAGTAATTATATTGGAAGAAGGCAATTTTTATCTGCCTTTCTCTGAACGTAAATCCATTCCTGCCTGGGCAATGTCAGATATCCCTGCCAGAACATTTTTCATTCCCTCGGGTTTATTTAAATGAAATCATGAGTTGCTCAATAAAAGGATTTTTACTTATTTTCTTCTGTTGTTGTAAGCAAATTTTAATTTTCCATGATAATTACTACTTGGCCACACATTACAATGGTTTTTAATGTTTAATTTAAAGACGTTTAACAGTATTATAACCTGTGGGTCTGTAGAGGCGGAGAGTGAGGTGGGGGGGGGTGTAATAAAATGTGTTTTGTTCTTATTGAAATGTGATAGCTCTACACATTCCAATCATTCTTTCTTGGAAGATCATAAAATAACCCTGCATGGTAATATAAATATTATGGTCCACAGAAACTTCTCTGAAAAGGTTTAATAACATAACCGCTGGTGCCCTTCCTGCAACTAAATGTTAATAGGCCAGAAAGTTTATTCCAATGGCAAATCTATTGAGTTTTCTTACCTTGGTGGTACTTTTGAAGCAGGTGCTAGTGTGATTGCAAGAATTGGGAATTAATGAACCAAGTTTTTTTTTTTTTTTTACAAAGGAGTCGTCACTTATCAAGGCCCAGAGGCCACTCGAGGATAAGGGTTAATAAGTGTACAGTGGTCAATGGGACAATGACGTAATAATTGTTAGTAGTGGAAATTTGGTAAATTGGATTACTTAAGGGAAACAGCTCATCAAGAACTTGTTTACGTTGGACTTGAAGATGACCATATTATAGTCAGCTGGAAAGCAGGCAAATGGAAGAGAGTTCTACAGGTATGCAATTCTAAGAAAGAAACTTTGTTCATGGAATCTACGTTTCGGTTTAGGCACAGATAAAGAGTGGAGGAAATTATTGATAGTGTTTTCAGCTAGATGAGTGTTTCTCGTGAAAGTTTGGCGAGTAGGGACCATAGATTGGAGTTCAGTGATAACTTCTGCTATGATTAGTAATTGTTGTATCGCCGAGTGGAAAACAATATGCAGATATAATATAGAATAGATTTATTCTGATAGGTACAATAATAGATGTCCATGTCGAGTTAGCAACAACGGATAATTGAGTTGGCAAGTAAACCACTAAAGATTCACTATCAGTTCATATTTTCAACTGTCATCTCACCTTAAATATATGTAAACCGTAGTCATGCGTTTGAGCCACGTTACAACACAAATATTGACCGTTATAGATAAAAGGTGATTATACACTATTTCAGCTGCGAAAATAATTAAAAAAAACTATCATGTCAATAACTCAAGGAAAAAAATCTTAAAAATGGACTATTCAGAATAAAGTATCGATATATAAGACAGATTGCTATTTGGGTTTGACTTTGGAATTCCAACAAGATAACTATATACTGTCTCACCTTGAAGATTGCAAATGCACAATACCTGACCAATTCTTCATTTTTACTAAAAAAATAATCATAGTAATAATTATATACATATATGGAAGAGTATAAGAAAGCTATAGCAATTCAGGGAACCGGCTGTTGTATTGGCATGACGTATGGACAAAAATGGACAAACTAAAGAGGGTCTTATTTGTTTAGTTATTTTATTAAACTTCATATATTCATTTATTCAAGATAATCGCAATACAAATCCATAAATATGAACTTACTGTTTGATGATCCGGGATGGTTGAGATCTTAATATTTCAAGATAACATCTCTTTTTCCAAAGAAAATGGATCAAAGACTGTCCCTAAAAGAGGAAAAACATTGAAATATGAGACGGAAATGGAGGTATATGTATCTCAAATATCTCTGTAACATTGTTGTATCGTCAAGTAGAAAGCAATACAGATATAGAATAGATTTATTCCGATAGATGCCTGTATCACGTAGCAACAACTGATACCTGAGTTGGAAAGTAAACCACTAAAGATTCGTATTTCCAACTCTCAGCTCACCTTAAATATATAATTTTGGTCAGATTGGCTCAGTAGTTTCCGAGAGAAAGTGGAGCGAACAGACAAACAGAGACAAAGATAAACTAAGAGAAATAAAACATAGAATAGATTTATTCTGATAGGTACAATAATAGATGTCTGTGTCAGGTAGCAACAGCTGGTAATTAATTTATAAGTAAACTTTTAAGGGTTCGCTATATGCTTGCATTTCCAACTCGCAGTTTCAACTCTCAAATACCAGTCTCGCTCTTGTTAAATATAATTGAAGCATAGTCACCAGTGCAAGCCACCAGCAGCAGTAGCAGCCATGTTGGCAGGATCACAAATTTGCAGGCTGCAACATTATACAGAAGGGTGAAAACAAAATTTAAAAAAAACGGAAACACTTGTAAGCTGTGGTTGGTGACCCGTGATCTTAGTGGATGTGCCCTTCTTCCACTTTCATTAGACGAGAGGTCGGAGAACTCTGATCTGATCAGTCGGTTGATTACATCATGCCTTAGCATTTATAAGTTCATTGTCAACCATATTGTTCAATCTGATGGTTCTAAAAATAAAAAACCGTATTTATACTTTTTATTTTTCTATCCAAATAGAGTTGATATGCCACAAAACAAAACGAGCAAACCAAACACTATGAATAAATATTTGAAAATATAAAGGACTTTAAGCATAAAAACGTTTTTAAAAATTACTGGATTTTGCATTAAATAACCCAAAAAGGGTTGATATGCCATAAAACAACCAAACCACTCGGCAAATGTGGAATGTAGCTCCTCTCAAGAAAGATGAGAAGTTCAAAAGCAAGTAAAGTGAAAACTGAGGGATGCTGGATTTCATGTGGATGGCAGGAAAGGATTAATAATAGGATTACTATTTTAAGGCATCTTCATCCAAAACCATCACAAAGGTGATTTATTATTAAAGGTGTTGTAATTGTAGTCGTATTTCTAGAAGGGCAGACTTCTAGCATTAGGGGACAAACATAGAAGAAGGGCAGACTTTTAGCATTAGGGGACAAACATAGAAGAAGGGCAGACTTTTAGCATTAGGGGACAAACATAGAAGAAGGGCAGACTTTTAGCATTAGGGGACAAACATAGAAGAAGGGCAGACTTTTAGCATTAGGGGACAAACATAGAAGAAGGGCAGACTTTTAGCATTAGGGGACAAACATAGAAGAAGGGCAGACTTTTAGCATTAGGGGACAAACATAGAAGAAGGGCAGACTTTTAGCATTAGGGGACAAACATAGAAGAAGGGCAGACTTTTAGCATTAGGGGACAAACACAGAAGAAGGGCAGACTTTTAGCATTAGGGGACAAACATAGAAGAAGGGCAGACTTTTAGCATTAGGGGACAAACATAGAAGAAGGGCAGACTTTTAGCATTAGGGGACAAACATAGAAGAAGGGCAGACTTTTAGCATTAGGGGACAAACATAGAAGGGCAGACTTTTAGCATTAGGGGACAAACATAGAAGAAGGGCAGACTTTTAGCATTAGGGGACAAACATAGAAGAAGGGCAGACTTTTAGCATTAGGGGACAAACATAGAAGAAGGGCAGACTTTTAGCATTAGGGGACAAACAGCATTGGTTGGTGGCTTGTGATGCTTTAGGATTTGATCCTGGTGGATGAACCATTCTTCATTTCACCATTCTATTAGACAAGAGATTAGAGAGGCCTGATCAGGTCAATCGGATGGTCACCTTGTACCGTAGTATTTATAGGTATGTCTACCAAAAACTTTTGACACATGTGATGGATCCTGATGAAATCGGTATCGTTTTGAGCTCGACATCTCAGACAATAAATATCGAAAAATTGGCCAAAAACATTAATTCCTTCACCCTCAACTGGGCAGTTTTCTACAAGGAGGGGTCGTTTTTTCGTCAACATTTTTGCAAGTCATCATCTCCGTTAGATCGACTAGCCTTGATTCCAATGCTCATGACTTCCAGTTTCGCCATTGATGCATCGGCTAAAACGTTACTTTTCTTCTTAACCTTCTTTTTCTCCTTCGCATTACTACTACTGTCTACTACCACTTTTTTTTTTTTTAACACCTCTCTCCACCTGGGCTGCCTACTGTTGTTTTGATCCCCCTGCCCCCACCACTTTTTTTTTTCTGTGGTCCTTACCACCTCGGCACGCCCAGGCAATGCCAGGTACTCCCACTAGTCTAAAAAATAAAAACCATATTTCTACTTTTTATTTTTCTATCCAAATTGATATTAGAAGGTAGTGCCTTAGCATTAGTCGTGTGAGGAACAAAAAAAATGCCAAAGAGTAATGTTTTCTAAGATTAATGTTTATACCATCACTGAAAATTTCTTCTACGAGTAATCGATTCAAAGAGCAATTTATTCCAAGAATATAATTATCCTACCTATAGAATTTGAAAACTTTATTCATGTTGTGGCCTTGCAGGATAATAACAATCAAGATACACGTAGTTGTATATTTTAAAAAAAGTATGTTGCAAAAGTGCATGTCATGGTTCTGGAGCCATAACTGCCACTAATTGCAGTATTTACTCATACGGAACACTCTAACCTTTTAAAAATTGCATGGGGATTTCACAGTCGAGGTTCCTCAGGCAGTTAACAATAAACTTACTCCAACCCAAAGAGGAGACACATGGCCTGGGAAGGTGGATTTTCTAGAACTACCCAGGACGAATATCTCAGCCCACCAGATAAAAGACCACCAAAATGGTCCAATTTCTGCTGAACTTATTGTTTAGATTGGAACCTCAATTCGTATGTGGTCGCAATCAATATTGGCCACTAAATGAATGCCATTGATTACAGTGTTTGGGTAAGTGAACTTGTCTGTGTACGGAATAGTCTTTATCAAATTACCCATTAATGTTACCGCCATGAATTAAATAAAGGGTTCCGTTAGAAATTTCATGCTGATTTCTGAGTTTAACAAAGATTTCCGATTGACAAGATACACCTGAGGTAGGTTGGAGATTATATTGGCTGAAAAGTTGTGAGAATAACGATCAAAATGAGAATAGTCCTCGGAACAATACAAAATTTAAAAAAAAAAAATTTTAAGAATCGTCTTTAAAATCGAAATTACGCTTTAAAAAAAAAAAAAAAAAAATACAATACTCCAAAAATTTCCAACTTTTGTCATTCTGATTTCCTAACATTTAGTCAAGTACTTGGATAAGTATATTTCATTTTGATCAGTCTGATGCTGCCAGATCAGGCTGTCGGAAAATAGTGGCTTGCTGACATAAAATGCACCAAACATTGATGTTTCGTTTTTTTGCTTTTTCTTTTGCAAAACTCAATCATGTTCTACAAAATCAACAATTAAAAAAAATGTTTCCTCTACAAAACAATCAAACCAAACATCATGAATAAATATTTGAAGATGTAAAGAATTTGAAACGTAAAACTTTTTTTTCCAAACTTAATGGATTTAGCATTAAATGGCCTGAAAAGGGTTGATATGCTGTAAAACAACAAATCAAACCATTTTGATCAAAGAGGGTTCAATATTATCGTGAAATATCTCATTCATGCTTTACTTGTATAAAGATGACGTTTAGTTATTAAAATATTATAGACTTTAAAAAATAAGATGCTGATGAGGGGTTCAGGGCTCGGAGAAGCAATACACAGAAGTTATCAATCATTCTCAGGAAAAGGGAAGTGGGGGGGGTCTAAGATTTTAAATTTACTGAAAATAAATTCAATGTCATTTTACTTACATCACCCTATCTCACATAATCAATGCTGAGTACCGCCTTGAGCCTCACCTTAAAAATTAAATATGGTGTTATGACTGCAAAATAACATATTCTTTGTTCAATTCCGGGCAAAGCTGGGTTTTCTTCTTCATGCTAAAATAAAGACATTAAATTCCTTTGCTTATTTATTTAATAAACAATGTTTTATCTTAACATTTATTTTATTACTCACCCCCCCCCACCTACCCACCATCCATTTCCTATTCTATAGATTAGTGTTGAAAGAGTGGAAATATATGCGCCTTCTAAGTAATCGTAATTTTCCTATTAAAAACAAAAAAATATTGATTCTTGCTCGCTCCATTTTGTTAACTCAATTTTCATCTAAATTTAGTTAATCGTAAATTGCATGCTTTCGCTGCGATTGCCAGCTTGATAATGCAATGATTTCTGAATTACATCTTATGTACTATATAAACACACACACACACTTAAGCGTCCGCAGGGTATGATGACCTTGTAGAAATTCTAACATCAGCTCAACTCTGCATGAATATAGATAGTCTAAATAGACGAGGCCTGAGAAGTATAATCAATTTCTCTATTTTTGTTCCCACTCCATCACTCTTTTCATCTCTCCATCCACTATCAGCATCTAAGGCAGATAACATCTAGCAGAAAATAACATAAATTTTTCCTCTTCGTCTCTCTCTCTCTCATATATATATATATATATATATATATATATATATTGTGTATTTAGGCAGCGTGTTTTCATTCTAACAAACGTTACTATATATAGCATTAAGTGTCTCTGTTTAATTATTCATTTTTTTAAACAGACACCTCGTGCTATATACATGATAACGTTCGTTTGAATTATATATAAATATATAATCTTTATTTATTTGTATATTTTGTTTGCGATGGTTTTTGAATGAATTTTTTTTATACAAAAGAGCATTTTTACCTTAATGCTAGTTCAGGCTAATTTTCTCTTTGCTAATGCAGTTCCCCCAGATGTGTAACTTGTTCCTAACTATGATTAATGCAAAAATGCTTTTTCATATAAATAATTGAATTAATTCAAAATGTATGATAAATAAAATTAAATTAATGATATCTATAAAATAGTACAGTCAGAAAATTTACAAAGTCTACCAGTTTGAAAGAAGAAACTATTAGACTAGAAGGATATTGGGCATCTAGGGATCTATACAGTGTAGGGGTGGGATTTTGCTTCTTGTCAGGTTAGTCAAAGACATTTACATCAAAGACGTATAAGTGCTTCAAGTTTGTTCCATTAAAGTACTTGTAAAATGTGAACATGGATACAACATTTTGGTGATGGGACAGAGGTTAGAGTTTGGTTGAAGATGTGGGACCTATTAGGCTGGAAACTCATTTTTTGGCCTTATCTAAGAGCTAGAGACTAGCGGCAGTTGCACTAGTCAAGATGTAACAACAGTACTCCATTCATAGGAGAGTGGTTGCTTTATAGAGATCTAGGATACTCTCGGGTGTGAGTAATTTTCTAACCCGATAGAGAGATCTCTATAGTATATAAGTTAAATTATATATACAGGGTGAGTCACGGGAAACGGATGTTTATAAGGAAAATAAAACTTAATATTAATCTTAAGCCAGTTTAAAGACTACCCTTACTCAAGGAGAGCAAGGAGCGTTCTAAAAACATCCGTTTCCTGTGACTCATCCTGTGTGTGTGTGTGTGTGTGTGTGTGTGTGTGTGTGTGTGTGTGTGTGTGTGATGAAATTCGACAAGATAGCTGAAGTTAATAACTATTCTTCAACTACTAAAGATAATTTAGAATCTGTAAGTTTAACTACTTTGCTGAAGAGAAACATAAAGGTTGACTTAATTACAATCATTTCTTCTTTTTTATCTTGTATTGCAGTGGAGATTTATCGATAAGAAAGATTTCAAAAACTAAATATACCACACAATTAGATGTTTTTTTTTTAATAGAATATATTTTTTGGTACAAATTACTCTGATCAAGTTTTAAAGAAAATAGGAAAAACGTGGAATATTTTAAGAATGAATTGGATGAATTGAGAAATTTTTTGGGAAATTTTTTTTGCGTGTTTTGGATGGTTTAGATTTATTTTATTAAATCTGTCGTGTTATTTTGATAATTTTTTCAGTTTATGTGGCCTTTTTCGGGTATGTCTTTTCAAACTCTTGAATCGATATGGAATTTCAAACTGAACTCTTCATTTAATTTATGGAAGTAGATTGTGTTCGTTCTATTAAAGGTCTGTGGCATAAAGAATAAAGGTATCAAGTAACTACTGGTTCTAGGTGACAGTCTTCTGAAGGTTGAAGGTTCAATCTCACTACACATAATAAAAGTTTTTTTTTTAATTAGAATTATGGCCATTGTGACATAGAAGACCAAATGAAAACTTGCCTTTTAAAAAAATTGATTTTTAGGGGTATTCGAGTTCAGTATGAACAAATATCACAGTTCAATTTATCGCCAGCAATGATGATAAGACTTTCATTTTTCCATATCATATCTAATACTTTAAAGTGGCTGCCATTTTTTTTTCTTGTTACATAAGACACATGCTCCAAACAATACAAAATATTCCCTCCCTATGTTAAGAATGGTGACCAATGAAAACAATATGAAATTGGATAATGAATAATTATCACTAATATCATAAAAATTACTTGTCAGCAATAAATTTAACTGATATTCGTTCATACCAGACCTGAATACTTTTAGAAATCAACTTTTTAATGGTGAGTCTTTATTTATCTAGGTCAGGGTTTCTCAAACTTCAGGACACCGTGGAGACCCTGAGCAGGGCAAAGGTTCTTCACAGAGCACTAACAAGATAATTTCTAAAATAAATATGGAAAACATTAATTTCAAATTTTAACACTAACTAATGACATTGTTTACAACTAAATTTTTTTTTTTGTTTTTGATGAATCAAAAATTGTTGCATTTTTTGTTTTTTATTTTCTTTTTCCAGTAAAAAAAAAAAAAAAGATAAAAAATTAAATGTCTGCAACCATTTAATTTTTCCATATAAAGAATTTGGTTCTCTTTAAGAAAAGGCTTCCAGAACTCTTCAGCCTTACTCACAGAGCCCCAAGGTTTCCATCGAGCCCACTTTGGGAAACCCTGCTCTAGGCCACATTGACCAAAATTAATTGACACTTCTATGCAATCATGGCTGATGGAATGAGAACAATGTATCTGTAAAGATTAAATAAAGGATTCGGTTTGAAATTCTGTCTAAATTTCAAAGTTTGAACCTGAAGGTTTGCGATTAGATCGTCCAAAATTGATAATAAAAACGAAAATGAGATTAATAATTCAAATGATAAAAATGAATTCAGAAATGATTGTATCACTCAATCTATTATGAGTTTCATCTTTTATTTATCTGCCTTCTGTCAAAGGAAAAATTAAACAAAAATGTCGGTTTTTAAAACAGAAAAGATATTACATTTTCATCCTCATCAAAATGATTTATTTGCTTGCCTCCGATAAATGCACAATTTGACACAAGGTCATTTATTTCTAGGGAATTCAGCTCCTTAAAAGTAGACTCTAGTCTGACAACAAAAATAGCCTGATTAGTCCCATTGGTAATTTCTTCACCAATGAGGATGCCCTAAACAGCAACCAATAAACTTATCTTCTTCCCAAAGGAGGAGACGGTAATAAAAATTTCACTGCCTCTGAATCTAAGAGGTGCGGCTGAGTGGATGGTCTCCTGAGAGTGGACAGAAATGATACTTTTAATTATTTGTTTGCAAATAAAAATTAAAATATATTCCTTTTACAAATTAGGCACAAGGACATGAATATTGTGTAAGGTGTGTGGTTGATCATTCTAACTATTCTATCTCTAAACTAGACACATATTGACCCATTCTTCCAAACACGTGTTCTTTTCATTATTTCGTAGTTTATCCATCTCCTTCACTTCAGCAGTTACCATAATACCACATTTACTCTATGGGATACCCTACTTAAAATATTCTTAATGGTTTCAAATTAATTTTGTTTATACATTTTATATTTACAATTTCATGAAAAATGATGGGCCAGTTGGACAACACGAAACATCTCAAAGAAAGAAAGAAACCAGATAAAATCCTAGGCTGGTTAAAAATGTAATTTTTATCTACTATAAATATAGATAGATGTACTAAAGCATTCAGCAGGGTATGATGACCTTGTAGAAATTCTAACATCAGCTCAACTCTGCATGAATATAGATAGTCTAAATAGACGAGGTCTGAGAAGTATAATCAATTTCTCTATTTTTGTTCTCACTCCATCACTCTTTTCTTCTCTCCATCCACTATCAGCATCTTAGCTGGATAAAATCTAGCAGAAAATAATATTTGCCTCCTATATATATATATATATATATATATATATATATATATATATATATTACTAGATATTTTATTTACCTTATCAAGATCCAAAGGCCACTCGAGGATAAAGGTTAATGAGTGTCAGGTGAGGCAACACACTGAGCAATAATGGTTGTTTCCATTCAACTTAAAAACGACCAGATTATAGAGTTAGCTGAGAAAGTAGTCCTGCGGTATTGTGTTCCACAAATGGATAGTTCCTGGAAATAAACTTTGGTCATGCAATTTTCATTTAATTTTAGGCACAAATAGAGAGTAAGGAATCTTCTATTTGGTGTCTAATCTCTATGCCAATGAAGAAACTGTAATTCAATAAAAAATTTGTATCATCTCAGTAACGGCCGTACGCAAATTGGTTGTTGATTTTGAATTCTTGGAGCCTAAATGAATGATTTTTACATGAATTATATTACCTCATACATTTTTATATTAGTGTTGGGACGATTAATCGAACTCGGGAATCTGAAAATTTGGGGGTGTCGGAATCTGAAAAATTTGTGCGTTTTTTTTTTTTTTGTTTTTTTTTTTATGCGAAAAAATGGATTCTTTTAATTGCTTTTTTTATTTGCTTTTGTTTAAAGTAAAATTTTCAGTAGTAATGATAATGATAATAATAATAATAATAATAATAGTAATGATAAAATAATAAATATTTAATGATTTTAAACTACCAATAAAACTAAAATCAATAGATCATCCCCACAAGTGTATTTTTACGTTTAGGAAAATATCTTCCCATTTAACATGTGTTTTACGGTAGTCAAAGAAAAATTAACAACTTTAACTATATTGAAAGATTTATAAAGAATCAGAATCAGGAATTTAGTAGAGAATCTGGAAAAATATTGGAATTGTCCCATCACTAATATATTATAGAAATCTCACCTGTCTGTTTAAATGTATCCATGTTTGTATGTTTGCCTAAAACTTTCCACAGAGGCGACGGATTTTCACAAAATCGGTATCATTTCCTTCGGACAACAAATATCAAAAAATTGGCCAAAAACATTAATTCTTTCACCCTCAACTGGGCCCTTTTCTACAAAGAGGGGTCGCTTTTTTTTCACCGATATTTTCAAAAGTCGTCCCCTCTTTTTGATTGACTAGCTTTAATTTAAACCTTCGCCACTTCTGGTTTGGTGATGGACACAACAGCAAAGACGTCAGGTTTTTTTTTTTTTTTTTTTTCTCCAACGTTCTTTTCCTTTGCGGTACAGGTTCGAGCTTGCCTGCCTACTACCCCTCCCCCTTTTTTTAACACACACCTCCAAACACCCGGGCAATGCCGAACACTTAGGCTAATATATATATATATATATATATATATATATATATATATATATATATATATATAATGAAAATCGTCTTTTTATCTGCTTTAAGGTTTTGATTTGCAATTGTATACAGTGCTCAATACCTTCTCAGACAGAACTTTATAATACTTTAAAAGTATGACATGTTTTTACTGTCATTACCATGGTTTCATTGGCTCTTTCAATCCTCTGATGATGCAAGGAACGAATTTGAAATCAACTTTACGTTTCATGATGATCATTCAGTGTATGTGTGAATGAATTTCTTCATATTTGATGAATAAAAAAAAATATTTCTTGCTAAGTATGTATTTTAATCTATTTAGCTTTGAACACATCATCTCATCCTCGGCGGTCTGATTGTTATTTTATGTATTTTCAAATATAGTTGTTTTAATTTCCTTACTAAAAACTCTGAGAATCGAACATTTTTCAATTGCTCTTCGGTTGTCCTACTTGGTTTCATCATGGATAAAAAAAAAGTTATGGATTAATTAGGTTTCAAGGACCTCAGAAAATATGTAGTTGACTTGGGCGCTCTTTAAAGAAATGGATCATAAAGCATGTTGACTTAAGGGGAAAGATTTATTTTAAGAATGAAAAACGGGGGAGGTACTAAATTTTTTAAAATTCTTTTTACAAAATGTTTTAACAAACGAATAAACTGTTGTCAAAATTAAAGATTGTATTTTTTTTTTTTTTTTTTTTAGGTTGCATGTGTTTTAGCGTCCTAAATTATCGGCTTATTATCTATTTGTTTTTAGTGGACACAGCTAGATCAGAAGAAACTTGTGTAAACCCAATCATCTTTTTCATTTTACCTTACTTTCTGGGGTTTTTGAAACTTGATTGATCCGGAGTTATTATTAAAACTGGCCTGGTATCATACCTTGTTATAGTGTGGTGTAAACACAGACCTAATTATTCCAATCTTTTTGTTTTTTATCCATAGAAGATGCATATTTCTTTGGATGCTTTTTACAATTTCCAATCTGCTATAAATATGTAATTCGAATTTTGTTTAGAGATTGCAGTGTATGAGTTAAGGTAAACATACACAGTACTACGAAAATTAAAAGATTTTATTGACATAAAACTTTTTGATTTCTTTTGAAAATTTCTAAAAGGAAAGAAAGTGGAGTTTCTTATTGAACTGCAACAGTCATAGTTCTAGCATTGGTCAAAGACATGCAAGTATGAGTTTGTTTCATCGTGTGTATTTTCTGCCACAAGTTTGTGAGAATCATATAATATGTGATATCAACTTACTTTGGAACCAAAGACGATGACTGTTCAATCTCAAGAGACAATGGATGCCCCCTATAAGGGTAACTCCGCATGTAATTATGAGGCAAGGGTTGCGCAATCTCCAACCACACCTCTCCTGAATTGGCACTGTATGAGTCTAGTGGCAAGGAAAAGACCAAGACGATTGGAAATAATGCCGAGATAAGCAGAGAATACATACAGCACCCAGCACTCCTAAATGGTCACCCATCTGGTACTGGGCAGGCTTATCATTGCTTAACTTTGGGGATTTTGCGAGAACCAGTGTGTCAACGTGATTGTGCCGTACATAACCAAAGACAGCAAGCTAACAATTGATCTGGTCTGTTTGAGTTTTTGAGTTTTATGATGGCAACAAAACTCTAAAAAAAAGGTCCCACTATATTTTTAACCTTTTTTTTTTCTTCTTCTCGTAGGTTCAAAATTAAATATTTGAATTTTAAATTTGTGTTTTGATCAAAATGAGGTTCGTTTTTTTTTTTTTTGCTAAGGAAATTTAGCGATTTCTCCGTAAATTTGCAAGGATGTGAGTTCTTCGGGTTTTTAATTTAAAAAACACACACACACACACAAAGGCCAAATCGCTAGAGCTTTATATCCTTTTTTTTTTATCATTTAATTCTGTTTTACTTTCCTTCTCTTTTGCTTTATGTTTTTTTTGGGGGGGGGGTGATTCTTTTTTGTCTTCCTCTTCTATGTCATATTTTCCTTTTTCTTTTCTTTTCTTTTTTTTTTTTTTTTTTCATCCCAAACAAGGCATATTTCCATTTGGTCAAAAGCAGCTACTATTTCCAATAATTTTTGACGGGATTGTAGGGAGTTGAGTAGCTAGATGTCTCTTCACATTACATTTAAACTTCTGCATGTCAGTACAGTCAGGAAACAGAATTTCAAAGTCTAACAGTCCGAGGGAAGTAGCAATTAGAGAAAAAGGCTTTTCGACATCTAGGGACCTCAACAGTGAAGGCGTGGGATTTTGCTGCTTGTCGTGTTGGTCAGGAATGTACATGTCGAAGGGGTGACAAGTTCATAGAGTTCATCAAAGCACATTTCATTAAAGTGCTTGTAGAATAGGCCTGGTTATGCTTTATTTTCTTTTGCCCTCTTTCTGAAAATGTTTTTCCATACTTCAAGCAATTCATGGGTAGAAGACTTTTGTTTTATCAATGAACGTCTTTTTTTGTTCTTTAAAGCATATCAATCGATACTTTCAAGAAAAAAAAATAGTATTGTAATTTGTAAATTAACACGCTTCGCTACCCCTTCCTCCTCCTCCCCCCCAAAAAACTGAAATTCTACAATTTTTTTTAGACGATTATGAGTGAAGTCCCCCTCTCCACTCCCTGATTGAGAAATACATCTCAGTTGAAGACTTTTTGCCATTGTTTTTATCATTTGATATGATGTGCAATTTTTGTTTTTAAAAACACTGTTTTGATTTGGCTCCTATTGTAACAGAATGCAAACACATGCAAATACTGAGCCGTGCGTGAAATGACGTCACGATAAGTAAAACGAAAACAACTATAAAAAATAGAAGTCAGAGAGAAGGAGCACAATCACGTTTTATTTGGAAAAGTACCTGGAAATAAATGTTGTTACAAAAAAAAAAATAGGAGTAGAGTTATTACTTGTCCTATGTTCCTTATGCGTAATGTTACACTATATGCTAGAAAAATACCGATATTCTGTTGTTGGATATTTTTTTAATATTTGGTGAATGTCTTAAACTTTGCGCAGTGTACATTTCTTGGCTTTTTACTACAACAATGCTCTGTGGTAAAATTGTTTTTGACTTATGCCATAAAACTTTCCATTCAGATTTTGATTAATATACTAGAATGCCGCCCTGCATTGCCTGGTTGTAAAATACGCTTAAATATATTTTAATTTATGTAGATTTTGTATTTATTATTATAGCGCCAATTCTCTATCGATTATTATATTATACCTAATATAATAGTCATTATATTGTACCCAGTATAATAGTGATTTCAAAAATTAAAAAAAAAAAAAAAAAAAAAAAGCCATCAACTAGAATCGAAACCAACACATTTAATTATCAGATAAATAATGTATTTAAAAACTTATGTATTAGTTACAGTATTGAATCCGACAATTTTTTTTTCCGTAAAATCGTGCAGGCATCAAGACAGTTGGATTTTCACAGATATACCCATTCAAGCAAGCAAGGATGCCTGGACACTCCACAGTTTTATGATTATTAAAATTTATAAATGGCTGACATAAATTTTTGAAGCATTCAAATTGGCAAATAGAATATATAATATAGGTGAATTAAAGTTCAGTAGTAAAAGTCAGCCATTCAATTGTGTACAGTGTTCTATATTTCAACATAAACTTGTAAAATAAAGCCTTTTATTCCACTAGTTCTTTGACCTTGTTACCTTTTAAATAAAAAGTAAAAGTGACAAGCTTCTGGGTTTGACCTTTACTCCTGATCTGAAATGGAACACGTACATCAAGTCTGTTGCCAAGGTCGCTGGAAAGATGGTGGGATCCTTCTACCGCTCCAGAAGATATCTCACTACTGATGCAATTCTCTATCTATATAAAAGCCAAGTACGTCCAAGGATGGAATACTGTTGCCATATCTGGGCAGGAGCTGCTAAAAACAGCCTATCCTGCCTTGACAGAGTACAAAATAGACTTCATGGCTTAGTGGGGGATGCCCTTTTCTCTACCCTGCAACCTCTCTCCCACAGAAGAGACGTTGCGAGCCTATCCTTGTTTTATCATTATTTCCATGGCAGGTGCTCGTCTGAACTCCAATCTCTGGTCCCCCCTCGCCAATCTTTCACGAAAAACACCCGTCTAGCTGAATCCACTGTGAAAAACTTCCCCCACTCTATATCTGTGCCTAAATCAAAACGCGGATTCCATGAACAAAGCTTCTTTCTTAGAACTGCATGCCTGTGGAACTCTGTTCCGTCTGCCTGCTTCCCACCTGACTACAACTTGGATGTCTTCAAGTCAAACGTTAACAAATTCCTAATGAACCACCCCCTTAAGTAAACACTTCATCAAATCTCCACACTAACATAATGTACTTGCAATAACCCTTATCCCTGAGTGGCTTCCTGGCCTTGATAAGTCGTGATCACTGTAAAAAAAAAAAAAAAAAAAAAATTACAGTCAGTTTTGGCAAATATTAGTGTGTTCTTAACAACCAAAAATTATTTTCAATCGATTTCATTGAATTTGATATTTAATCCAATCAAGTTTTGTTTTAATCACTAATATCATAGAGAGGGAGGAATTAACTCTTCTACAATCCCAAGTCCTCTTCTTGCCACCAATAACACTAGAAAAATCTAATTTGAGTCAATTTTTAAAATTTTGCTATTTACTTCCTCTTCCTTTTTAATAAACGGTTCCTTTCAATTGAACATTTTTTTAACATCCTTAGACAAAATCGTTTCATCACGTTTTATAATATTTCTTAATAACATTGGCATCTTAGGCATATTAATAAGACCATGACTTGATAAGACATGATTTCGAGTTCAATTCCTGTTTGAGGGTGCAGAAATTTTAAATTGCAGTCTTCTTACTTTAATGGAATGGGAAAGAAAGAAATGGTTGATGCCATTTTCTTTTCTTTTTTTCTTTTTCCAAGAGGACGCAAAATCTTTATATTTATTGTTAACTCGAATAATGTATTTTTGCAGGTGAAAGAATTATATTTCAGTCACATAAATTAACAATGAACATAATAATTATCAAGCAACGCTGAGTCAGGACAGCTAGTTTTGTAAAAACTAATAAGGTTGTTGGGAGAAATGGTTGAATCGCTAAACTACTCCAGAAAGAACGTCTAATACGTTCCTCTACCTATATAGGGGTCAGATACGTCCCAATATAAAGTGATGCTTCCACATCGGGGAGGCACCACTCAGAGCACTCTTGCCTTAACAGAGTGCAAAATAGACTTTGCAAGCTAGTGGGGATTTCTACAGCCTCTTTTTTACAGAACTTTCGTTATTTTCCTGGAAGGTGTTGCTCCACTAACACTAAGCTCCATTTTTTTTTTTTTTTTTTTTTTTTTTTTTTTTTCTTCTTCTTCTTCTCCAAGGCATTAACAACAAGAACTTACTACAGTTACAAAGAACTTTTCTTTCTTTTGTGTGCCTATCATCAGACAGAATTTCCATGAAAGGGATTTCTTTCCAAGAAATTCTCATCCATCGAACACATTACCAGTTTTCTGCTGACTTCAAATCTAATGCCTATAAATACTTTTGATGGACTATCTCCATACGTAATCAAACTTTATTCAATCCATTAATTGTTCAGTTTTCTCATAATATATCATCTTCCAACTACAAATACATCCGTCACGTTATTCTGTAGTGGTTTTAGGGGTTTGGATTACTGTACATATAGATTCGAAAAAGTTGTCAAAAAACAAATATATAACAAATAAATATTATCAAAGGATAAGTTACTTTTCTGCCAAACTGGATACATTTTTTGTGTTTTTATTCAATGTAACATGTTTATTCAGCTCAAAACACATGCAATTTTTACCGATGTATTGGAAAATTCAAAATGGCGCCCGACACTCTGTTTAACATGGTAAGTTTGGGAAAAGGTGTTATGAATAATAAACTAGACAAAATACTATTAAAAAAACACCGAATATATGTCATCATGTCACGGTAACATATATTGAGCGAATTTCTAACAGTATTTTGTCTAGTTTATTATTTATAATACCTTTTCCTGAACTTACCGTGTTAACGAGAGAGAGAGTCGAGCGCCATTTTGAATTTTCCAATACATCGGTAAACACTTTATGCTTTTCGAGCTGAATAAACATGTTACATTGAATAAAAACACGAAAAATATATCCAGTTAGGTAGAAAAGTAACTTATCTTGCCTTTGATAACATTTATTTGTTATATATTTGTTTTTTGCTTTTGTTTTTTTGACAACTTTTTCGAATCGATGTGTACAGTAGTATAGACCCGGTTTTAAATGGTGACTGATTAGTAAAAAAAATAAATAAATAAATAAAAATTTGTTTCTTGTCCTGAAATGAAATTATGCTTTGCTATTTTGATGTATAATTTTTTTACTTTTTCTTTTCATATTTTTCGATGATGTCTTCCTCCCCCCCCCCACCAATTTTTTTTTATAATTAAATGATCAACTATTATGTTTAAGCTTTTCATTATTTTTATGCGAATATTCCCCCCCCCACCCAAAAAAAAATGTTCAGTTTATTTTGTGCACTAAAAAGTTTTTGTCCAAGAAAAGAAATAGCCGCCACAGATGAAAGCATCGAAAGAATGAAGTTTAAAATGTCAAAATGATTTTAAAAAAAAAATGTCAAAAAATTAGGAAAATTCATCGAGTAGAAAGTTATTTATAGTTAAAAGTAATATTTACGGAAAACGATAAAATTGCATTTTTCTTAGAGTAGATGATGAAGAGTTCACACACAGGGGGACATAACTCGGAATGCAAAATTTAGATTAGATAGCTTCCGACATAGGGATAGATTTTTTTTATTATTATTAAAAACACAATAGTAGTTCTACTCGATGAATTTTCGTAATTTTTAGAAGCATTGTTGTTTTTGCTGCTTAAAAGGATCTTTTTATTATTATTATTAATCTGTCGATTCTATCTTAACAAGCACCAATTTTTATTTTTATTTCCATTTTTAACATTTTTCTTATATAAAATTTTAAAAGCTAAATTTAATATTTGCTGTATCGTTTGGTTAATTTAATTAGTTATGAATTGAACCAAATGCATTTTATTAAAGTGACGTTTTTTAATCTCTATAGAATTATTGGATATAACTATCTTCCAAAAGTTTCAAGCGTTTAATACGAGTATTTTTTAAGAATGAAAAAAAAAAAATAGTTTAAATTACTTTGTATTCGACGGTTTAAATGCTTCCAAATTCCTTTCAAATGTCGACAGGTCAGAAAGTGCTTTATTCTTTTATTTTCAACTATTAGCAAAAGATGAAAATGGTTGATTTGTTTTACGAAGAAACCGAAATGCATTCTGATGGATATAATTTCGTATTTATTATGAATAGAATTTTTTATAAGTTTTAATACATTACGTTATCGTGTTATTTTTTATTTTAATAAAAAGAAAATAGTAACTAAGTCACACAGGGGGCGAGAAACTCAGATAAACACGAGAAATGGTCGTTTACTTTTATTTAGAGAAATTCTGGCGAAATGGCCGAAATATTTCAGCGTCCCTCCCTGTCCTGGAATTGAACTAAGTCACCTACTATGGTTCTTTTATTTCTATTTTTTTCTAAACCAAAAGGATAGGGTATATCTCGACTGCGCCACTATTGTAAAAATGAAATCGTACTTTGGAAGGCGAATAAAAATATTTGTGCATTTTCCCCCCCTTTTCGATAACTGCGTTTTAGAAAATCATATAAAAACTAATAATGGCGTCTCTATTTTCTATATAAATTCTAAGCACATGCACAACCAAAATACTATATGCATTCTGTGTTGAATTTATCTTTCTGTTTTACTGCAAGCTAAAAGAAAAAAGAAATGACATTTTTTAGTGTTGGGGTTTATTTTATTGCTTAAAAAGTTCAGAAAATAATAAATAAAAAGTATATATATATATATATATAGAGAGAGAGAGAGAGATAGGAAGAAAAAAAAATAGGTCAGTGCAATTTTGTTAGAACCAACATCAGACAAAATACTACTCCCACTGCAACTCCTATAACACCCCTCCGTCTTTCTGTCTGTTTGCTAGATATCCCCCTCCCTTTCCTGTCTTAATACACTCCCCTTCTCCTACTATAATGTAAATAGTACCCAACGATTGAAATTACGTATAACTACAAAAACCATTTTTTTTTCACCGCGCCAGGAGGGGGGGGGGGGTCAAAGTAACCGAATCGAAAGAAAGAAATTTTTTTTCAGAGTATATTAGTATTTTATTATGAAATGGAAAGTGATAGTGATTAATATTCAGGCTGTTTTTCTCATCTTGTTATTTTTTTTCCACACTGTTTCGGCCGATTTACTCTTCGATCTTCTCTAGGCTTATCTCTAAATCAAACTTTATGCCAAACTCGGCAGCGTGTACAAAATTCCGAATTGAACCCTTTATTTAATCCACGTGAATTGTTCTCAATAGTTAACCATGATTTGGGCGAAAGCGTTAATTATTGGTTTAATTAATGGGTTTAGCTCATAATTCCATTAAGGCTCCAGAGTTGGAAAAAAAAAAAAAAAACACCAATTCTTAAGTTTATGCATGTCAAGAATGTTTCAGGTTACATTGGCCAAAATGATGTGATTATGAACAAAGATGAAAATCAAACATTTTTTTTTTATCGTATTTTTTATGGATTGATAATGCGATCGTCATCTAATTTATCATCGTGTATATTTCTTATAAGGCAATCGTAGCCATTTTCATAAAAAAATATTTTCCTGTTTAGAAATAAATTTCATCTTACAATTTTTTGTAATTATAAACATTTTGGGGTTTGTATTACTGTACACATAGATTCGAAAAAGTTGTCAAAAAACAAATATATAACAAATAAATGTTATCAAAGGCAATATAAGTTACTTTTCTACCAAACTGGATACATTTTTTGTGTTTTTATTCAATGTAACATGTTTATTCAGCTCGAAAAACATGCAGTGTTTACCCATGTATTGGAAAATTCAAGATGGCGCCTCACTCCCTCTTTAGCACGATAAGTTAGGGAAAAGGTGTTATAAATAATAAACTAGACAAAATACTATTAAAAACCCGCCGAATATATGTCAACCCATGTCACGGTAACATATATTGAGCGGGTTTTTAACAGTATTTTATCCAGTTTTTTATTTATAACACCTTTTCCCAAACTTACCGTGTTAAAGAGGAAGTCCGACGCCATCTTGAATTTTCCAATACATCGGTAAACACTGTATGGTCTTCAAGCTGAATAAACATGTTACATTGAATAAAAACACGAAAATTATATCCAGTTTGGTAGAAAAGTAACTTCTTGCCTTTGATAACATTTATTTGTTATATGTTTTTTTTTTTTTTTGACAACTTTTTCGAATCTATGTGTACAGTAATACAAACCCACATTTTGCGTACATTACAAGTTAGAACGGAAATAGCATTCCCTTAACTAAATGCGTAGATTTTATAAATACAACTTCTTCAAAATATCTGTCCTCATATTAAACGTTTTGTTCAGATTTGTTGGATAAAAATGAGTTCTGATTAAAAAATATAACGTGATTTTATTTATTTATTTTTTATTGTTATGAAAGAATTATTTACCTGGTGTTGCCCGGGTAGGAAGCTTAGAAAAAATAATTTCCAAATAGTCTAGTTTATTTACCCCCCCCTCCTTTTTTTTTAAGGATTGATTTTAAACAAACATCGTTTTAGTTTTCCCGTATTTTATTACAATAAATATTCAACTGAATAGTATAAAATAGAAAATATTTCAATAAAGTTGCGTATAGACGAGAAACTCGCACACAAACACAATCTTATTTAAAATAGTTCTATAAAAACATAGTATTATTTTTTCAGCAGTAGTAAAGAATATGTCGAAAAAAATGTTGGAAAATGAAACTTAGGAACGAAAAAAAATGTCTTAGAAACTCTATATCGAATAATAACGAGTTAAAACCATATTTTATTTTTATTATTTTATTCATTTATTTGTCCTATAAAACTGTTTCCTTCCTAATCCATTAAACTCCGCCTTTCATAATTTTTTTTCTTCTCTCTTTTTGTACTATGAAAGCAGTCGACATTCATTTCTAACTCTCTAACTCCCCTTCCTCCCACTTCCGTCTTTCGCAACCAACTCCGCCCTTCCCTCCCATCTATTTCCTCTAAGCCCGGCCATGTGTAATATGAAAAGCAGCCGGCCTCGTTTTTTTTATATTATTCTTGCGCGAACCAGGAAATCATATCTCGGGGGAGACGAATAATAATAATAAAAGAAAAACCTCTCACATATTCTATGATATTCATATACTGCTACTACTAAAAGCGTCAAGCCTCCTACTCCTTTCTTCGTTTTCTAGTTTTCTTTATAAAATATGTCTGTGCGTGTGTAGTAAGTCGGTAGTCGGGTCGACATTCTACACCCTTCTACCCTACCCATATCTACAAACACAGCGGCGGACTGATCCGATTTTTTTTTCCGCCGTGAGTGAAGCGGTCAGCTGCATATAAGGACATAGTAATATCTATAGAGAGAGGTAGGAGAGGCACAACGAACTCGACTATAAAAAAAAAAAAACGCCCTTTCTTTCTAATTCCGCCCTAGCAACGTGGTTCTCTGCGAAACAAAGTTGGTTTTCTTTTTTTCTATTCCTCTACTGAAAAACTAGTTGTGCACCGACAACTGTGTCCCAGCCATTTTTTTTTAAATTTTTTTCACTTGCATGGGATCTATAGTGACGGGGCACTATGTCTCCTCGTAGCGCGCACTACGCCTCTATCCGTGTGTGACGTCACGCCGCTACAGCGTAGTGCCGTGCGGAAGAAGTTTTACTAATGGCGTCCAATCCACAGGCGTCGTCGACATCAACATCAGCATCGCCTCCGCCGGGTTCTTCTCCCACGGCCAACCCTTTGCTGGCCGGTACTAACATTCCCTTACCGGCGGCCGGAGTGGTCAACGAAGATGTCCCCATACTGGTTATGCCGCCACCTCCGAAGGAGCCCCACCAATATGATAGCAAAAAAACAAAAGAGGCGACTAAGTACAGTGCGAAAATTTTCCGCGACTTTTGTCATAGTCGCGGCATCTCCACCGCGATTGAAGATATGGCCAAGAACGAACTGGACGAATTACTGACCGATTTCTATATCAATGTCCGCACCCAGAGTGGGCAGTACTATAGCTTCTCATCGTTGGTCGCCCTCCGACACGGCCTGAATCGGTACCTGAAAAATGTGAACATCGTTAACGACCCGGCTTTTCGGAAGTCTAACCTATCGTTCAAAGTTGCCCTGAAGCGCCTCAAAGAAGCGGGTAAGGGTTCGATCGAGCACAAGGAGCCGATCAGCCAGGCCGACATGGCCACCCTCTACTCCCACTCGCAGGTCTTCAACCCGAACACACCTGAGGGTCTTCTCAACAAAGTCTGGTTCGAGGTCACTTTCTATTTTTTCCGAAGAGGACAAGAAAATCAGCGGTATTTAACTCCGAACCACTTTGGTTTCGCTACCGATGAGTACGGGCGGAAGTATGTCTATAAACGGAAATCCCTTTCTATATATACGAACGGATGTAACATGGACCCTACAACTTCCTCCTCCGGGGAAGGTCGCGGGGTGAGAATGTACGCCACCGGTAATGCCGTATGTCCCGTGGCCACGTTCGAGCGCTACCTGCGGAAGAGGAACCCGCATGAATCTGCCCTCTTTCAACACCCTAGGACCACGTCGTTCCAGGACTCCATCTGGTACAATGCCTCCCCCCTGGGTAAAGAGGCCCTGTCCACGATGATGAGAAGGATCTCCCTCACTGCTAAGCTGTCCAGGGTTTACACTAATCACTGCATAAGGGCAACCGCCAAATTTGTCCTTTTTCAAGTGTTTGATGCGTTCCAGCAGTTCGATCCTCAACAGGGCAGTGCCAGTGGTTCCATAGGGGCCCAGTCACTACCGATGGCTGGTATAAACTCTATTCCTGGCTTGAGCACTCTAACCTCTCATGATCTGACGGGTACGCACGATGCAGCGGTTGCTGGGGCCCTCAATTTCGCTGGACATCCGGCTGGCTTGAGAGTAGCTATGGTGCAAGCAGACGCAGAAAATAGTTTTATTAGTGCAGCACATTTGCCAAATCTCAGTGAAATCGCCCTAAACCGACAGGTAAGATTCAAAACGGTTGATTTTCAGGTATTTAAAAAAAAAAAAAAAAGACGTCGAACCTTTTCTCGCACTTGTGTATATCTCGTGGCACTCGCATAACAAAAACACAATTCGCTTAAAAAAAGAGAGAAAAAACAATGTTTTTTGTTTGTTTTTGTTTTTTGTACTTTGCTTGCATAGTTTGATTTTAGGAAGGAAGAGGGGATCCTCTTCTGAAATTTAAAAACTTTTTTCGGGCACTTGTAAAAGTCTATTCTTAACTTCGAAATAAAGAAACGTATTTCGATTGTGTATTTTCCCCCCTTTTTTCTGCTAGTTAGATTTATCCCTTGCTTATATCTTGACGACATAAACTTTTTTTTTTTTTTTTTTGTAGAAATAAGAGCGGGCGGCGGGCCTGAACGAGAATACCCCCCCCCCTATAATTTTTATAGTATGTTTTAGAATATAATATAATTTTCGAGGTTGGGAGTGTTCCGAAAGCCGTTCTTAACATGGGGAAGTTTGGGTGTTTATCGTTCAAGTCCGCCGAAATAAGATTAGAAAATTTACGTTAAAAAAAAAACATTGATTGTTGCCTACGGAATTTTGAATGTTTATGACTTTTTTTTTTCTTTTTTATGCAAGTTACAAATAAGTAGAAAATTAAAATGTTTTCACTAATTTCCCAACTGTATTTATTTTCCCTTTCACAATTTATGTCGCCAGTAGTAACGTTTATGCGTGTGTGTCTATCAGTTGGTTTTAATTTTCTTATCAGTTTCTTCAAGCTGAGGATAGGGCATCCTACCGGATGCCAAACATTCACCTATTTATTGTGTGTGTAATGCCATTGGTTTCAAAACAATTGTAAACAAAAACTGTTTCGGATTTTCTCAGTATTTTTTATTTGCAATCAACAATTACATTTTTAATGCGTTTTTTTTTTTTTGGGGGGGGGGGGCTTTTGTAGTTCTTTGTTTCATATTTTTGCTTGTAATTAATTAAAAAAAAACACTGTACTACTAGTCTGTGCTGAAATAATATTATTTAGAAAGCCATTCTTAACATGGGGAGGAGAGGGTGTTTTGTACCTATTCTGTATTTTAACCTTACAATTTAATAAAAACATATCAAAACTTTAATGAAACTTGAAAATACTATTTAAAAAAAAAATAGCGCGGAAGTGCAAGTGCACTTGCACTAGCACTAGAAAAAAATGTTTGTTTACATTTTTTCGATAAATATTCGATTATTAAAAATTTAATGTGCACTTATCAGTTACACTAGCACGAGAAAAACACAGACATGCGAATTTTTTTTTTTTTTTTTTTTTTTTCTGTTAACAGATAAAAAAAAACTGCTCTCGTCGATTAAAGTTGTTAAACATTTTGTAGGATTATCAAACATTTGTAAAATTTAATACCTTTCGAATCAGTTCGGAAATTTGAACGGCAGACTAAACTAAATCTCCAAACCGACTTTTGCCTAACTAAACTTTAAAATTTAGGGTGCTTATTTAGATTGGCACTTGTGGCAGCAATCTGAAAAAGAAAACTTAGTTTAGAGTTAGAAAAAATAAAGAAATCGGTTCGATTCAAACTCTGTAGGAATACCAAATTTATTTCCTTAATAAAAATATCTTTTAAATTGAAATTCTTTGGAGACTTTTTACCGGACTCGGTATTTTGATCATCTGGATACCTATTCCTTACAAGTACCGATTATTTTATTTTAATTAGCCATGTTTGTGTGTATGTAAAGAAAAAGAATTGACTACAATTCTAATTGTTTAAAGTTTGTGTGTGTGTGTTTTTTTTTTGTTTTTTGGGGGGGTTTTTGCGATTTTTTTACGTTTTTTAAATTCAACAAAAATTAATTAAATATTGTAATTTTTGGTTTTATGCACTCGTGTTACTGGGCTTTTTTATATAGCATTTTCAAATTAAAGCTTTACGATATCTTTTTTTTTTTTTTTTTGTCAGGTGAAAGTACAGAATAGTTACAAAACACTCTCCCCCCCCCCATGTTAAGAATGGTTTCAAAATATTGTTTCAGTAACATAAGTACCAAATTTTTCGGTATTTTTATGACTTGCCACAGCGTAGTATAAATACCCCCAACCTCTCCATATTAAGAACGGCTTTCGGAATAAACACCCTCAACCTCGATAGTCGTTCTTAACATGGGGAGGTTGGGAGCGTTTATACTACGCTTGGGAAGGTGATAAAAAAATACCTTTTTGTTTTGTTTTTTTGTAACTCTGCCTTTAATGGGACTCGTCGAAAACCCTCGGCTCCAACTTTTGGTCGATTTCGTTGTATTTCGCTCTTCAATTTTATTGCGCTTCGCAGTTATTTCGCTTTACGACGGATTTCGTCTTTTGTGTTTTCAATGATCGGCGCCATATTTTTGCCAAACGTTATTTTCTTGGAATTCCGATTTTATTTTGATGGAGTGACCGTTTGAAAATACCAGGTGCTCTGTATGAAACCCGATTCTAGTGGCCTTGTAAACCGAGTGCCCGTCTATCAATTTGAAACAATACTGGTCAGTTTGTTATGATCTGTGCCGATTAAACATTGGCCGGCGACGACAGGTTTGATTAAGAATTTTGAATATTTTGTGTCGGAATTTTTGCAATTCGTACAAGAATTTGAACTTACTGTGATCATAATGGCCAGCAAGTGTCAAAGGATAGGCCGAAAAAGTCGCACGTCTTTGACTTTAAATCGCAAGCTTGAAATGATCCGCCTGAGCGAGAAGGGTCTGTCGAATGCCGAGATTGGTCGAAAACTCGGCCTCTTGCGCCAAACGGTCAGCCAGATTGTCAACTCGAAGGACAGGTTCTTGAGGGCAGTTAAAAATGCCACCCCGGCTAACGCACTTATTATACGGGAACGGAACAGCCTGATTGTTGATATGGAGAAAGTTTTGCTTGAGTGGATCGAAGCTCAAAGCAAGAAACGCATTCCAATTAGCCAAAGTCTTATACAGAGCAAAGCCCGAAGTCTGTTTAATTCTTTAAAGACCCGGAAGGGCAACGAGGCGAATGGAGAACGGTTTGAAGCCAGTGGGGGTTGGTTTCGGAGATTCAAGGAAAGATTTCATCTCCGCACTATGAACATGAAAAACGAAATTTCTTGTAATAGTACAGCAAAGTATTTCGTTACTAAGGTACGTATGAACGTTTTATGTACGACAAGTTAAGACACGACGAATTACTCCTCCTGCTGATTCTTTATTCGTGATATTTATGCACGTCATTCGAGCAACCTGGGATTCTTGTGTCAAGAATTTTAGACAGGATGCATTTTTTGTTGTTTTGTTTTTGTTTGTTTTTTTTTTGTGTGTGTTTATGCATTACTGTCAGCGCACTCTTTTTAAATATTTTCTAGTTAAATTTAACTCTTACCATATATTTGTTTGTTAAATTGTTAGGTGAAACTAGAGAATAGTTACAAAACATCCACCCCTCCTCGTGTTAAGAATAGGTTTCTAAATGTTATTTCAGCACGGTAACATAGATGCACAAGCACTTTTTTTGTGTGTGTGCTAAGTCTTCGTAAAAATAAACTTATTTTTCCAGAACCGAGATTTAAGAGAATTGAATAATTTGTTGATATATTTACTTTTTGTCGTTTTTTCTTTCTTTTTTTTTTTTTTTTTTTTTTTTTTTTTGTAAGCATTTACTGTGAAAAAATGTTCACTATAAAAAGATTTTAAAAAAATTATTGGAACTTTTATGTTTAACTCATTTGTTTTTGTTCAAATTTATTTTTTATATTCTTTTACAGTTTTTTTTTTTTTTTTTTTTTTTTCAAAGATTTATTATCTAAAAACAAACAACCACAGCAAGAGCTATTTGCCGTGCCATAATTTGTTGTACATAATTAGTAAAACCGTATGATGTGATATATATTTAAAAGCAGGAACATAGAAAAATAATTAAATTTAAAAATGGTAAAAATTATACAAACGTTCACGATAGGAATGCACGGTTGTGGGGGGCAGTACGTCCTTCCTCCCTCCCAGCTACCTGACGTCATTTTCACACAGCTTTTCGACATTTTGGGCGTCTGTAGAATCCATGCTTACACGATTTCATTTCTGCGTAAGCGAAGTTAGAATCTCTCGCTTTTGGGGGCTAATTAAGCCCTTTATTTACTCTTTTTTTTTTTTTTTTTTTTTTTTAATTCAATATCTTGGGTATCTTTTGAAATAGACCCAGAAAACTAATATGTATCTTTCAAAGGATTTTTACAATTAATTTAACTTAAAAATTTAGCTGAATTTGTCAGCTTTCACATGTCACCGTGAAAACATTTTTCATAACTTTATATATATATATATATATATATATATATATATATATATAAATATATTTTTTTCCTTTTGGAAATTAACTTTAGTCTTTAATCTTTCAAATACAATCAAAAAGTAGTCGGAAACCTACAAAAAATTATGATAAATCGGCTTTCAAAACTATGCCCCTCCCCCATTTTTTCTGTCATTATCGCGCGTACCTAGCGATATTAGTGATATAAATATGAAATTGATGATGTAAACAACTTTTATACATGTGAATTTGAAGAATTCTGTCTTGTGTTATTGCTGGTGTTTGGAACTGGATCCATAATGTCTCGGAGATGTAAGTCCCTATTATTATGTTCGATTGGCTATTTGGCTATGTCATCAATTGAGCCGGTATGTGACAAATATGGGGAATATCCGGATCCACCAAAAGAGGAAACTTGTTTAGGAGGACAAAAATAACGTTTAGAAATTGCTAATCAGAAATTATCCTTCTTATTGAGAACAGATACTACACTTTATATTGTTTATTCGTCCAAAGAAAAAAGGCTGATAAATTAGGCACAAGGACATAAAAAGTGGGGGATGGTCGTTGGTCATTGTCTATCTATCCTCTTAACTAAGTCCTGTCCTTTTCATTCTGTCAACATTTGTCTATCAGTTCAGTATTTAAAAACATTTTGTCCAGGTACTCAATTGGGTACCTATTCTCGAGGACTGTATGTAACAAATACTATACTTTGAATTATTTATTTAAAAAGGGGGGGGGTAAAATATACAAAGGTTTTCAAGTGAAAAGTTGGGGCCAGGTGGTCATCATCTTAACGTCCAAACACATTTTCTTTTATTATTTCACTGTTCATCACTTTCACTTCAGTAGTCACCACAGTGCCACATTTACTCTATGGACTAACCTATTTAAATTATATCCAATCATTTGGATTAAATTTTGTTAGTATATTGCTTTTCTGAAAGGATCGGGTAGTTGCTGTAGAAAATCTCCAATGTGGAGTAAGGCATACATAAGGGACCTGATGAGTTCATCTTGTCTGATGAGACCCCGCACAGGATTGAAATTATGAGATCAGGCCATGTTTTTATTTTTTTATTTTCTTTTACGCATACAGAATTTTACTGAAAGCAATATTATACTTTTGATTAAGATCAGGTATAACATGAAATGCATTTTTAACTTAGCAATGATACTTGTGACGGTGTTGTGAGGTCTGCAATTGAACCCTGATGTGTCGATTGAGATGCACACACACACACATATTCATGCGGAGGGTAGGATAGATGTATTACTTTACAAGTGATTAGTCCTCATTCAATTTCAGTCCACCAGATGATTGGTGTCAGGTATGAGCCTTGAAAAGTATGGAATGATTGACTTTTAGTGCGTCATTACGGTACACCAGTTGTAATATTTAGTAATAACCACGCCCCATTTTAAGCTTGACCATGGGGGAGGGAGTCAGGTAAATAGAAAGGTGAGTCTCGCGAAACTGTGGCTCCTCCATTTTTGATTGGCGGTTGTTCCTCAATTTTTACTGCTACTCCATCTGACCAACCAGATATTCTGCCAACAAAAACAATTATTCCAGAAAATTGTTTAATAATTTATCAGAGGAGGCGTATCCCTGTTTATTCATCTCCGGACAAGGGCAATTAGACGCAAGGCTAGTTTTTAATATGGGGAAAATTCCAGCTCCCCTAAAGGGGCACTCTTAGTTGAGACAAAAGTTTAAATTGCCGCAGTCTAAAACAATTTCTCCTTCACTGACCTAGGATAGAAAAGATGAAAAAGAATAGAGACCACACTTTGATCCTAGCAAAACAAAAACAGAAAAGGCATCGATCATTAGTTCTACCTATGCAACTAAATCTTTTTACTTTTATTTGCTTTTTTGTTTTTCTCATACCTTTTATTTTGTTGGCTATTCTAATAAATGTCCTAGAAAATCTCCAAAACTTTCAAGTACGTGAAGATTTGCTATCGAATAAAAAGCATTATTATTTTTTTTTTTTTTTATTTATTTATTTGTGTTAAACATTTATGACAACAAAACTTATGGTCCCACCTTTTTTTTCTTTCTTTTTTTTTTTTTCTTTTTTGTGGGATTCAAAATAAAAAGCATCAAATTTCCAACGCGCCCGTCATATAAAAGAAGTAAATATTTGTTATTGTATTGAAACCAAAATCTTGATTAATTTTATTGATTTTAATATAACATTATCTTGGGTGGTGCTTATATCTCCTCCTCCTCCTCCTCTTCCCCCCCCCCGTCTTGTGAAGAGATGAACCCGGTAGTAATTGCATGACGACGACAACTGAGAATCATAATAATCGTCATCAATAACTGATGCAAATGCACATTTATTGCTGCAGCAGTTTCTATCACTTTTCTATCTGCAACTATGGATGCAGCAGTCAGTTGCCCCTTGTGGTCTGCTACTACAATATAGATATATTATTAGAACCGAATATAAATATTTGTGCAGCCATTTTCTTTTTATCTCTTTTTTTTTTTATTCTTATTCTTTATTTTCTTTTTTAACAGCTGTTTATATTTTGAAGGAAAGTTGGTTTTTAGACTTGTTTAAACCGGCTTTCTTGTTCCTTTAAACTTTCAAACGTTTTTTATAACTAATTTAGCAAAAGATATATATATATATATATATATATATATATATATATATATATACATATTGCTAATTTTCATTTCTTGCTTTTCTCTTTCTTCTCTTTTCACATCTATCTACAAAGAATTATTTTTTTCATATCCTTCACCTTATAATAAAAAAAAGGAATGTGCATTTATTTGCTAAATATTTCCCAGTATTTTCTCATTTTTTTTTTTATCAGTTCTCCACATCTATCCCTGAACCATTTTTGTATCCTCCACTCTATAGAATGTGTGTGCACACACACACACATATATATATATATATATATATATATATATATATATATATATATATATATATATATATATAGGGTGGGCCAAAATAAGGGTCCTATCTTTAAATTTGAATAACTTAAAAAATAGGACCCTTATTTTGGCCCACCCTGTATGTATATATATATATATATATATATGTTAGTAACAAAGACAAACGAACATATCTCAAGTACTTTAGAATTGAGAAAGCAAATAGCAAGCTGGACATTATTTCATACTAGTAGGACCTGTGGAAATTCCACAAAATGAAGAAATATATTTAATCAACAAATATGTTTTGGTAAAGTTGCTATTTTTCTGGATAGCGCAACAAATTAGTTTTCTGAACAGAAAAGCTAATATGTAGCAAATATGAGTTTATTAACATTTCTACGAAAAGTGTTCATTGTATTTTAAATATAGGACTGACATAAATAAATTAGTGATTATTAATACTCAGAAAGAAATATTGTGCTACATAGTTCAATACAAATAATAAAATCATATTGTAAGAGACAATCTTTAATTTACTCCTTCAGTCCAGTATCTCTTGGGGGGGACTAATGTTTTGTTTTTTTTTGTTTTGTTTTTTTTGTTTTGTTTTTTTTAAGCAGTTTGGCTTTCAAAAATTGTGCTTGGCCTTTTTCAAAGTGCAACATAAAGACTAAGGAAAGAAAAAGCAGAATATTATATGAATGAATGTAAATATTAGTGCAAACACTAGCAAATAATTATTTATCTATTTTTTTTCCTTTGTCATATTTAATGGAGAGTCTCATTTATTTATTTGCGCGCATATACATATATATATATTAACACAACTTGTAATGACTCAAGTAAAAATCCTTGAGTTTGAAATAATAAAAACACACACATCTCTCTCTCTCTCTCTCTCTCTCTATATATATATATATATATATATATATATATATATACATGTGTGTGTGTGTGTGTTTTTATTATTTCAAACTCAAGGATTTTTACTTAAGTCATTACAAGTTGATTTAATAGACAGGACAATAAATTATCCTGCCGATCTCGTCAGACGATCTAAGCAAAAAAAAAAAAAAAAAAAAATCTCCGAGGTTGAAATAATAAAAACATATACTTACACACACACACACACTAATAAAAAAACACACCTGACGAAACGTTTGCAATGGCCATTTTCAATGTGATTTTGAAGTCTTTAAGATGTCAATTCAAAAGTAAGTTTTAGCTAGAATTAAAATTGGTCAGCTGTTGTCAAGTATTATGGTTCATTTGTGGTGTGCTCCTTAACCAAACAATATTTATCAAAAAGGAGTTGCTAGTCTTAAAACACACACACACACACAAATGTTTTTCATTTGATATGAAATCTTGAATTTTTACAAAAAAAGTTTGAATTTTGTTCTTTCAGGCTATTTCACTATCGTCTGTGTTATTGATTTGCTAAGTAATTTGAATCCAACTCAAATGACGTCAATATAATTAAATGATATTATCGTCATATCTCATTTCAGTATATATTATCTATGTATTTATTTTAATTCTGGTAAAGTGTCTTAGTTCTATGGCATGTCAACCCTTTTCAGATTTTTGAATATCGAATCCAGTCATTTTGGTAAAGTTTTCCTTCAAGCTTTTCATATCTTTAACTATTTGTTCATGATGTTTACTTTTTAGCAATTCAGAAAAATGAAAAGAAAAAACGTCCAACACGTATTAAGGACAGAAAAGGAGATTTATTAAACAACTGTTCACCAGGTGAACAAAGTAATAATTCAGCTAACAAGTTCTCGTGCGATCATGATATTGTTCTTTTTGCTTACGTAATTATTATATGATGTAAATTTGTGCATATCACTGGATACAGTTTCATGTCTTATTTAGGACAATTACTATTTAAGTTATAGGGCAAGTACAGGGTGGAACGATGAAGTTGTCGCCCTAAAGAAAACAACACTACAGCTTTATTTTAAAACTTATTGAAAAAATCAATTCACGTAACTTGAGTATGTAGTAGAGCTGACATCTATTCAATGTAGCCGCCTTCAGTTTCAATCACCACCTCAATGACCAAATGAAGTAGTCCTGCGGTTCAGCTTCAGGGAAGGAGGGGGGCCCAGTGAGAGAAGGGTACAAACTCGTGGCACTCATTTTGAAGCCAAGCCTGGGTCTCTTTGGACTTGTAAGCCGGCACAGTCCTGCTGCCACACTCAGGGTCTGCCAGCAGCCCCCTGTTTGCATCAGGAGATCACCACACACTTCAGCACATTCAGGTACATTTTGGCGTTGACTTTCAAGCCGGCTTAAAAGGTGTGAAGTGACCCTTACTCGAAAGCACACCAGAGACCATAACCATGCTCTGAAACTTTTTCATCTCCCTGGGAATCTCCCTGTTATTCGTGGCAATCCAGCGATGCATTTTGAGGGTGCTAGCAATGGTTGTGTTGTCATAATTTGGATCGGTAAAGAGCATGAGTTGTACAGTGGCGCATCTCCAAGCTCATTGAACATTGTCTCATTTTCAGACATGATAGAAGGCTTCTAGTACTTTTGGGATTTGTTCACAACTGGCAAACTAATAGATTTGTTGTTAATGGTTGTAAAAGTTATTAAAAATGGAAGGAAACATCGTTAGTCTTTTTTACAAAAAGTCTGATTATGACAGTTTATCTTTGATCTACTGAAAATATTAAGGTTCATCTTTCAAAGAATTCAAGATGGAGGGGTGATCAGTTAGATAACTGGTTTCATCAAAGAATGACTTCCTGTTTCCCCCACCCACATATGAACTTCATGTCTTCCACTTAACTTTCTTACTTGAAACGAACAGCAGTTTAGAGAAAAAAATTGTTGTTGTACTACTCTCCCCGCCCCACACACAGGGAATGTTGGTAGTCCCGTCAGGTTTGGAAATCATGTAGATTTCAGCTTTTTCCCACTTGCTACTTGCATCTCTGGTATACATACGTTATACTCTTCACTCCACTTATAGAACTGTCAAAAACTTGACCTTTTTATTAAAAAAAAAAATTTTTTTTTTTTTCCAGCTTATCTGCTATGTGTCACAACTTCCTATCTGTGATTTGATAGCCTGAATATTACTCTTTAACTTCTAACAGAATTTTCTCATTTCCCTTAATCTAGTGTTAAGTGGAAAAGTTTGTTTTTGATGTTTTTGCACACCACATGCCATCTTGCTGTAGTTTAAGATGCCAAATTTGTTTGAGATTTATTCTATAGTTTCTAAGTCTTGTCTCAATTTATTTACTAGCAGTTTTAATTGTTTTACTTCTGATTTATTTTTAATTACAGGAAGCTATGGAGGTCCAGTCCGCAGTAGCAGCAGCAACGGCAAATATAATTCCCCAATCGCCTATTGAATCTTATGATCCTGGGCCAGAACAATCTTTACAGAATTCCAAAATGCGTGGCTGCACTGACAAGGATATGGCACTAAGGTAAATATTATTTTTTTTTTTTGGGGGGGGGGGGTATATTATAAATTGTACCTACATTAGTTTTGGAGTCCAAAAAAGATTTAAAAAACTGATTATTTATGAAAAGGCTTTTCTTCATTGTTTTAAATTTTAATCTTTATGTTATGCAGTGTTTTCAGCAGTGTAGTAGTAGTAGTAGTAGAGTAGTATTAATAGCAGTAGTGATGATCACTTGAAATAGGTGGTCATTTTTCAATCTTTCACAGTGTGATGTCAACATTTTCTGAAAGATTTCAATATATTGCTACGGTTTCTTTGAAGTTTGATGGTTAAATCATGAAGAATGGCAAAAATATCGATTAAATCGGGTTCGTAAATCAGACAAAATGTTGCACGAAAAACACGTGAAGCTTGTTTTTAAAACCATACACCTTGCTAAACTATTTTGTGTTTTCATGACTAACAAACATTTCTAATATACTGAGGTGGGTGTTTTGGGATCTAATCTCAGAGGATATTTCAAATATTTCTCTGAATATGAAAAAAATTACCGTAAACATTATTCCTTCAAATGTTCATAAAGTTTCTCTGGAGTTTTAAGTACAAGTGAAACATATACAGACTTAATGCTAGACGCGTCGTTCAGTGTAACATATTGACTGAACGTGAAACGCCTTATACATTAAACTAGGATGATTGGATGCCAAATGCGGTGGAACTTGTACTGAATGAATGCCAGCTGCTCATTCAGTGAAACTCAAACTGATCAAAAGTTGTATGGCATAATCATAAAAGAATGTTGGTTTAAATGATTTTCTGTTATTTCATACGGAAATTAAACTACAGTAAAACCCCGGGATACAGCATTAAAAATTAGTAACAAAACACAGTACAATATATAATACACATGTATATAATCAAATAACATTATAAATAACACCGTAAGGTGGGATAAATACCGTAACCAGGGAGCGGAAAAATATTGTACTCCACATCATAACCTGAAAAAAATGTACTCTAGGGTCACCGTATCTAGGTGTTCTACTGTATTATAAAAATATTCTTTCAAAAATATTAACAAATATACTTAAACTCTCATTCCAACTAGAATGCATTTTCCGACACATGTACAAGAAATGCATAAGTGCTCATGTAGAATGCCGATATGTCAAATTACTGCGTAGAGAAAAAAAAACTTTGGTTTATTATCATTACTTGTTCTGTTGATTCCACTGGAACCTGCTTTTGGCGGTGATGATAATTTTAAGTCGGCCTCTGAATTGCCCTTTGTCATTGTCTCTCAACGGAAGAAACCTTCTCAACCAATGATTGCCATGACTGATAACACTCTACCTGAAAGCTCAAACTTCTTGGCTTAACTTTCACAGACAACAGGAATCTGAACAAATTAAGGACATTGCCAAGGCTGCTGCAAAGAAAGTGGGCTCCCTCTACTGTGCTAGAAAACTACTCACACCTGACAGTATTCTATATCTTTACAATCCTGTCATTTGCCTATACATGGAGTATAGTTGCCACGTTTCCACTGATACATCGACCACTAGTCTCTTTTTCCTTGGGGTTCAAAAAAGTGTCTCCAGTCTAATAAGCCCCTCACTATCAACCAAGCTTGAACTCCTGTCCCATCACTACCATGTTGCATCCTTGTGGCTCTTTTACAAGTACTTTAATGGAATGAGTTCTGATGAACTTGTAACACTTGTGCAATCTCAGCATGTATTATTTACCCCCAACTAACCCAACAAGCACCAAAATCCCACCCCTTCAATGTAGAGGTCCTCAGATACCAATATTTTCTTCCCTCAAACTATTAGACTTTGGAATTCACTTCCTGTTTCCTACTTCCCTGACTGTACTAACAGGCAGAAATTTAAATGTACTGCAAACATCTTGCTGCTCAACTCCCCAACATAGTGTCCTGTAGACATGGTTCTAAATAGTAACCCCTAATAATGAATAAGAGTTTAAAAGAAAAAATAGGCGGGGATACAATTAGGTTAGCTGTAATGGCAGAGATTTCAAGTAAAGTGTGGTCAACAAAGTTATCTAAGAGCCAGGGCTGGTGAGGCTTTTAGCTCATATAATAGAAGTTTTACCCTCACGCACGGCCTTCCTGTATCTACCTGGTTGATACAGAGTTTCATCATCTCATTTAAAATATAAATGCAGCCATTAATGTTCATCTGTGGCCCTCAGGAAAGAAATTGGTTAGTATAATATTGCCTTCATTAATTACGAAACCATTTTTGTCGTTTGAAATTGCATGGCTCTGGAAACATCTTTGGATGAAGTACTAAGTCACCTGTTGTTCTGAGAATTGGCATATCTTTCTCGTCAGAAGAACCACAGCATGTTTGTATTATTTTGAGTAATCAATCATTCTCGTCTTGGATGTTATTAACACAACGTTTCAGTCGCTGTACCCTGCGACCTTCTTTGAGTGTTAAGTCATGTTTCCTTTTCTCTATTAAGGAAAAGAGGGGTTATCTCTGCATTGCAAAAATTTGAACCGAGAGAGGTCTGTAGATCATATAAAAAGTTCAATCTTCACGGATCACTAAGATATTTTTTTAGGGCTTTCCTATCACTCAATTTTTCAGGATATCTATGCTAATTGTTAATGTTAGTGAAAAAAAAAAGTGTTTTACAAAACAGAGGATCGATACCCATGCATATTTTCATTTAAAAAAAAAAATTTTTTTTTTTATGCAGGGGAGATGAGAATGAGATGAGAATAATTGTCCAATTAATCAAAATAATACAAACATTCACGTCATCTCTCAAAAATTCAGAATTGAACCACAGCATGTTTGGCTCAAATGGATTTTTCAATTTGATCAGCTTATTTGTATGCTTCAATTGCTTCTTTTTCTTTTTCTTTTTTTTTTCATCATTTTTAACAGAAATTATTTTTTCCTTATTCTACATGAAATGTAGTGGATGTTCTCAGGCAACACAAACCTAATCCTGTATGCTTGTCCTGTTTGCAATGATACTCATCAACTTGCTCGCTAATTGTCGATTTTTTTTGAACTTCTGTAACAAACTTTGTCATTCTGTTTTTCTCTTTTGTTACCTCATTATTAAATCCTGACTCTTTTGATTCTTTTCTTGTTTTTTAATCGTTTTCCTGTTGATGCTGAGGATGCTTGACATCTCCTTATTTGTCCGCCAAGCATGGATTAAAAATAAAGTCTGTCTCTTCCACAAATACGGAGGTTTATAATGGATTATTCTGAAAAAAAAAAAAATAAATAAGAAACACAAATATAGTCACTGTTTTCATGAAGATAAGATTGACAACGAAAATAAAACAAATAAAATTAGTTGAAAATTGGGAACAAATATTCTATGGATCCTGTATATATTTGCAAGGCTATCTGGGTGCATTATTTTTTTTATAAAGAACTATGCATTTAAGTAGGGTGGCAGTTAGCTCCCTTACTTGAAATCTGAATGCGTGATGGAGAGCAAATTTATTTAGTTCATTCAAAGACTGCTGTTTCACCAAAAAAATTATATATTCACACATGTATTTAATTGCCTCTGCAATTCATCAGTATGGTTAAATGTAGCTCAATTTAAAACCGAGATCACAGTGGTTGGTATCCCAGTCTTCTGACCAAGCAAAAGAAACTGAAAGTGGAGGAAATTATATCATGTTTGGTTTATATTGATATAAAAAGGTTTTGTAGCTGTTTAAATTGGTTTGCTGGTCATACATTTTCGATTTAATGTCATGAATATCGACCCTCGCTGAAGTACGCTCATCTTAGATTTTTCTTTTTGTAAATTGAATTAAATGCATAACTATTAATGTCTGTGTTCCCTATAGGAAAAAAGGTTAGAGAATCTACATCATCTAAATTTGTTTATTTTAGATTTCATGTAAAATTTACTGGGGAAAGATGCAAATGGTTCTGAATTTCTAAATCCCCCTCCCCCTCAGGGAGCTATGATGGCATAACCACTTCAAACATCAAAATATATCCTATTTTGATGAAATTTATATCATATGTATAAAATTATCCGGGGAAGACAATAGAAATGGTTCCAAATCTCTACATTACCCTCTGTGTACTGAATATCTACATGCTCCTTACTTGTAAGCGACTCATTAAGATAGAACACTCTTAAAACTTCAAATATGTACAATTTTAATAAAATTTATATTGCGTATGAGCCACAAATTCAGATACTTTTCCAACATTTCTGCTTCTCTCGTCTATATTTTGGTTTGAAATGGGAGGAGGCAGTAATGAAAACAAAAAAAAACGTAATACGGTATTAGAAGCATACTGAAAATATACTTAAAAATGATTCTCATCCAATCCCAGGCAACCTTTTCACTTCTTTTATTTACTCATTAAAGAACCCAGTTTAAAAGTGGATACAAATATTTTAATAAATATATTGTATATATTTCATCTTCACGGAAATAAATATATATATATAATTGCCATATATATTTTATAACTTACTATATATATATATATATATATATATATATATTATACTGATACAGTGGAGAATTATTTTTTCTGCCTGAGTAACTGAAAACTAAGAAATAAAATCTTTATTGGAATTTTCACAAGAGATTTTCCCATTTTTATAACCAATTTCAGATGCTTTTAAAGCCGATAATTTTAAAAATTTCTCTACATTGCATTACTGAAAAGAGTTTTATAAATAAAAACTCTTGTCATAGAATCACATATTTATATTCTATTTGGAAACTTAATGGCTTCAAGATTACTTTCAATTTGTAAAAACACAATAGTACAAACACGTCTGCCATTTCGGATTCTGTTATTTAATCATGACTGAAGTGTCTTCCACTATGGTGTTATTTACCATTTAAAATTGATTTTGAAGCTTTCAAGCAGAATAATAGAAAGTAATTTTGGGTATAAATTTAAGAGGAGTGAGTAACAAAAGAAATATAAATCCATATTTGAGCTGTTAACAAATGAAAACATGTTAACAAATGAAAACATGTTATCAAATGAAAACATGTTAACAAATGAAAACATGTTAACAAATGAAAACATGTTAACAAATGAAAACATGTTAACAAATGAAAACATGTTAACAAATGAAAACATGTTAACAAATGAAAACATGTTAACAAATGAAAACATGTTAACAAATGAAAACATGTTAACAAATGAAAACATGTTAACAAATGAAAACATGTTAACAAATGAAAACATGTTAACAAATGAAAACATGTTAACAAATGAAAACATGTTAACAAATGAAAACATGTTAAAGATCTTACAATGTTGATTGTGCCGTAAAACAAGATAACCAAAAACGTTGAAAAGTGAATCAAAACTCGTATTATTTGGATTTATCGGACTACTGTTCTTATCTTCTTCAGGTGTATCTTATCGAACTCAAGGAATTTGGACGGAATTTCAAGCGGAACCCTGTATTTTCTTCACAGGGGTAATGTGCTCTTGTTCCGTCAGCTATGACTGGATAGAGGGCCTAAATAATTTCCAATTGTATTTTTCAGTTGCCCACACTGAGGATTGAACCTCACACTACCCCTGTGAAGAAAATAAAAGTTTCCGCTCGAAATTCTGTCCAAATTCCCAAGTTTAACAGAAACATTTCGCGAGTTCGACAAGATACACCTGAAGAAGGTCGTAGGTTACATCGACTGAAACGTTGTGCAAATAATACTCAAAATGAAAACAGTAGTCTGATAAATCCAAATAATGCAAATAACCAATCCTCATTTCAAAAATTTAGAAACACGAATCAAAACTGTTCCTTTTTTTTATGCTAATCAACTTGTCTCAGTATGTTTGCTCTAATAAGCAGCCAACCTTTTTGTTGATTTCCTTGGCGATTATTCTAATAAAAATGTCAACATGACACACACCGTAAAATTATTTTGAAAATTGTTATCCTTAAATTGGTGCTTATTTAAAAATGAATTTAAGTGAAAAACTAAAGCCTCTTGTGCCTAATCCGTAGCCATTTAGAAATAAAACTTAGAGCTGATTTTGCAACCAATTTAGCTCTGTCCGTTCTCGGTTGACATTAAAATACAGATTTGAGGGTTGAAAATGAATAAATTCACCCACAAAAGATGACAATAATTTTGGAATCACAAAACGACAATTCATTCATTCCATATCGGATGATTCTATTGTTGGCATTGGATGTCTCTCTGGTTAGAATTCTTTCGAGAGAAACATCAGGTATTTACAAGAGGGTTACCAACATCCTAAGTGAAAGTATTTCTGTAGAACAAACTCTATTCAAAGTTAGCACACCTAGGAAGTGATGTTTCAGAATATATACATGGTGGAACAATAAAATTGTTGCCCTAGAAAAGACATGATTCCATTTCTGTGTGATGAAAATCGATTTTGTATTTTTTGTTGTAGACCATCTACTAGTTGGCCAGTTGTATACAAATCCCAAGAGCTTTTGAAAGTGACACAATGTTCAATGAACGAGATCAAAGATGCATCGTTGTACAACTCATGCTCTCTACTTATCCAAGTTATGACAACGGGACCATTACCAGCACCCTCAAAATGCATTGCTGGATTGCCACGAATAACAGGGACGTACTCAGGGTGATGAAAACAAAGTTTCTGGCCATGGTTATGATCTCTGGTGTGGTTTCAAGTGAGGGTCACTTCATGCCACCTCACATCTTCGAAGTCAGCTTAAACCTCACCACCAAAGTGTACCTGGATGTGCTGAAGAGTGTGGTGATCCCCTGGTGCAATAAGGTGGTCACTGGCAGACCCTAGGTATGGAAGGCGGACTCTGTGCCGGCCCACAAGTCCAAAGAGGCACAGGCTTGACTTTAGAAGGAGTGCTATAAGTTTGTACCTTCCTCTCCCTGCCCCACACCCTCGTTCCCTGACCTGAACCCGCTGGACTACTTCATTTGGTCATGCATTGAGAACATCACCAATATGACCTCCCACAACACTAAAGCCAGCCTGATCACTACCATCTGCCGAGTATTCACCAAGCTCCCCGCCAGCGCCTGTGGAAAAGGCATGCTTCCAGTTTCGGACCCTTATCAAGGCAGTGATTGAGGCTGAAGGTGGCTACATTGAATAGATGTCTGCTCTACTATAAAATCAAGTTACCTGAATTTATTTTTTTCAATAAAAGTTTTAAAAGCTGTAGTTTTGTTTGCTTTAAGGCGACAACTTTCTTGCTCCACCCTGTATGTTATGTCTCCAAAACTCTAGAAACAACAAACACATGGATAGGAATTAGAACAATGCTTGTACAGTATTTGACGCAGATGGAAAATCGCAGTTACACAAATGAAAATCACAGTTCTAAATGAATTAACAGGAAAACTTTATATTATACTTATATATCAAGCAAAAATAGCAATCTACACCAAAAGTTAAGAAAAATTATCTAGGAGAATTTTAATTTAAGATAAAAATCAGTCTTATTGTATTTTGCCAATCCACCATTGTAAAGCAAGAGGAGATAAGTCGGTTTGTCATTTAACCAAATCATAATGAATGGCAGATCAGTAAAATACAAAAACTGATTTTTTATATTGAATTAAATTCTACTCAATGTTTCGTAAGTTTTGGTGATGATACTTATTTTTGCATGATACGTAAATATATCTGGAGTTTTTACTTGGAATACAATTTTTGTTTGTGCCCTGTTACTCTTTTTAATCTGTGTCTATAACCCACCCACTCTGCTTGTGATATTTGGAAAATATCCCCTTCCTCCTTCCATTCTCTCAGTTATAAGGAATTACCTCAAAATATTTATACAATATTTTAATTTTACATAAAAATTTTGAAGAAAAAAAAAATTTTCTTAATTTAAAAAAAACTTTGATTTGTATTTCGTAATGTTCTAAATTGTTGAAGTTAGAAAAGTGTGTATTTGTATCTTCAATTGTGTCAGAGAGAGCATGCGATGTATATGCAGATAGATGGGTAGGTGTACGGTCAATCAGTTAGGTTGAGAACTCATCTTGGAATCTCCTCACTCATTTTTCCCAACCATTTCTATCAGACATCACTGTCGACAGGCCCTCTAGATTGCATCCAGAACCTTCCACAAATTGGTTGATGTATGCATGAGGTCTTCTAACTAATCTCTGGCTACACAATGGATTCCATGGGTCGGAAAGTGGGGCACTCTAACCTGCAAAAAATGCCTGGGCAGCCTTGTTGGCATTCCCTGGTCAGGGTACCTCAGGCGATTAGCAATAAACTAAGTTCTCGAAAGAGAAAGAGAACTAAACTCCTACTGCAAAATCAGCAGGGGCCGGATCATTACAGGAATGGTCTAATCTCTGCTGATTTTGGAGGCCCAGGATATCACAAGTTATGACTTCTCTGGAACTGACCAACAAACTGAGTCCTCCTTTCTCTTCTATGAGACTGAAAAAGGAGGAAAGCTGTTCATCTAGGCGTTTTATGGTTGGCTGTTTTCTCCAGCTGACCATGTCCAGTGCAGCTAGTAACATCCTTGTGTATTTTCCGTCAAGTGATTTTTCTTGCTGTTTTTTCAGTATCCAAGGCGTAGAACAAGACACATTAATTCCACCAGGGTCAAAAAAAAAAATGAAGGGGAGGAGTTCCAGATAATGTGCAATTTGTCAAAGACATCCGGCATAGGCCTTGCCTTTTCGTATTTTCATGTCTATTTTTGCTGACTGGATATATGGATATATACCGTTGCTTAGGTATTGCTTCCGTTTATCAGCTGGATTCTGTTTTTTGTAAATAATTTCTGTTTTGCCCGGATGTTGAGACCAGTTTCACCAGCCAGTTCTTCGATAAGATGAAGTTTGCTAGGCCCATCAATTGAGTCTGACAAGATATGGATATTTACATATGAAAAGAGATAAAAATTGAAGTTACGTAAGAACTTTATTACATTATAATGTCAATAAGGTTAAAGGTGGTTAGAGTAGGGGGGGGCATGGCATTTCAAAGCTAAATGCTTTGCATCAGAAGATGAAAAGTTTTTTCTTATGCGTTTTAGATTGGAAATGGGAAAGTTGGAGGAGGTAATATGAAGTAGGGAGGTGAGAGAATGAGAAAAATGAAAAAGCTTTCAAAGGCAGAAGACTGGAACTGTGTAGGAGGGGAGTTGATAAAAAAAAAAGGTTTTAAAATCTATTATATAAGTATATAACGTTATCGCATCCTCGTCAATTCAAGTTGGTAATTACTTTCTATTCAGCAGCTTAAAGGCTTCAAAATTACTTTTGACTGGTAAAGACACAAAATGCATTTCATTTTGAAATCTTTTACTTTCACCTAATCTGACATGTCTTTTTGATTGTTTTTTTGCGTTAGGAATGATTGAACTAAATTCAGGGCACTTCTACTATTACTGATCAGCAGAGAGTTACCACTGTCGACCAAGGGGAAGGGTCTATCAAACATGTGTACGGAGCATGATATATGAAAGGAAAATCTGTCCAATGAGTGTTGAAGACCTGAATTGATTAGAAAGAAATGATACAAGAATGAGGAGATAGATATATAATGTGAGTGTTAAAGACAGGATTAGATCTGATGACCTCAGGGGAAGATTAACTTTGGGCAGTATAGGAAGAATCTGATAGTGTGGTCATGTTGAAAGAATGAACTGAATTCTTGGGTTAGATATAGAACAGCTGATGTAGCAGGGTCAGTTGACAGAGGAAAGTTAAAGAAAAATATGGGAGAAGGTGATAAGAATAGACTTGAGAGAAAGAGGAATAAAGACCTGGCCAAAGATTGGTTAGTTTGAAAATCAATTTCTAAAAACGATCCACCACATGCCAGTATGTAAAATGGATGTTAAATGGATATGGTGATGATGATGCCATTTTAAACAATGCTTATGTATTTTGATCATTTGTATTTTTTCTGGTCTTCAATTCTCTGCGAATTGGTTTAGATTCCAAAATACATGTAAAGTATGAAAATTGTTTCATATTGGTGATAAGCTTTTCATTCTGTTTCTACATTTCAGTTTCTCTGCATCTTCGCGACCTGTTGTCGTTTTTAAAAAGACGTACGTCGATCCTGAGCACACTGATGGTATGATGAAATCGTTGGCCAGTTTATGGAGGAAGCGACGATTATGTGATGCCAAAATATGCAGTGGTGACAAGAATGTAACGGTATGTACAAGACAACTGTTTTATTGTTACGATGTGTTATCGTTTCTAGTTACAAGAACTCATACATGCATCGTCTTCCAGCGCACACGTATTGCACACACCTGCATTTACTGAACTTCAAGGTATGGACTATTTTTATCAGACATGTATTTCTTTCATGTAAATAAAATGTACATATTTTATGATTCTCGTAACTGACGATTGTGTATCTTTCCACTGTAGGACATTTGTCACCAGCTTCCCCTACAGATTTGATACTCTCACCCCCTTGCATGGACGTGATCTTAAAGATTTGACAAATCTGTAGGGGACGCCAGTGACAAATGTCCTACAGTGGAATGATACATTAAAAATCCACAGTTACGAGAATCATAAAACGTGTACATTTTATTTACATGAAGGAATACATGTCTAATAAAATTCTGATAAAATTAGTCCATACCTTGAATAGAGTTCAGTAAATGCGTGTGTGCTGGAAGACGATGCATGTATGAGTTCTTGTATGCATGTCTAGTTTGAGGTGCGTCCATGCGCAGATGTAGTTTGTGCATCCGTCTTGGTCAGAGTCCACCGACAAAGAGAGAGAAGGAAGTGATATATCCGATTTCACCGGATGTATATGTGGCACCTAGCAGTCGCTTACAAACAGAAACAAAGGAAAGATAATTCGTGTTACTTTTCAGTTCAGTCTTGTGTCTTTTGGCTGAGAATTTGATTCCCACACATGTGCAGCGACTTTTTAACACCATTTGATTTGGATGTTTCAGGATTTCAACTAAAAATTGTGGTTATCATTAAGATTCACATTCCCTTGTTTCAGAGTTTCTGCAAATTTTAATCTACATATGACCAACAGTGTACATAATTTATTGTTAAAATCTTGTTTTTTTTCTATACTTATTTACACAATGAAAACTTCCTAATATCATTTTTAAATGATATTAGGAAGTTTTCATTGTGTAAAGTTTTTATTCCAATTTTTATAACATAAAATATAACCTTTTATAATAAAAATATATTTATGAATTTTTTTTTTTTCTTTTTAATTAAACATAAAAATAGAACTTTTATAATAAAAATATATTTATGAACTGGGTCCCCCCCCCCCCCCCCCCAAAAAAAAAAATCTTAAAAATGAGTCTTTAAAAAATATATATCTTTTATATTTATGAAATGTTTTTTTTTTAATCAATAATAATTATATATTTATGAGTAGTTTTCTTTTTTTAAATCAAATCATAGAATTATTATAAAAGTTATATTTTATTATATAATTTTACTATTGGAAATAAAATGTTTGATTTAAAAAAAAAAAAAAAAAAAAACTTCATAAAATATTATTATGGTAGCTACATTTTACTATATTATTTTATTATTGAGGGGGAAAAAAATTTTATTATAAAAATTATATTTTGAGGTGGATTATATACGCTGTTGATCATTCATCAATTAATAGCTGCCTGTTGTCAGTACTGCAGAAAGCTTTTGTAAGCAATAGAATGCGAATCTTAACCAAAAGTTCATAATTTAATGTTTTACTAATTATCCTTCATTAAAAAATATTGGATTGAACAATGAAGCCAAATTAGTTTTATTTTTTATTATATATTTTATTTTATTTTTTATCTATGCATAAATCAAAGCATAGCTTCCATGAGCAAAGCTTCTTTCTTAGAAGTGCAAAACTGGAACTCTCTTCCGTTTGCCTGTTTCCCACCTGACTACAACTTGAATGCCTTTAAGTCCGAAATAAACAAATTCTTGATGAACCGCCCCCTTAAGTAAGAGACTTTATCAAATCTCCAATACTAATGATTACTACGATACTATCCCATTGATTACTGTACACACAATAACCCTTACCTCCGAGTGGCTTCTGGGCCTTGATTAGTGGTGATCTCTGTGTAAAAAAAAAAACCCAAAAAATAACTTTTTTTTATGTCTAAAATTTAAAAATCACCAAAGTTACTTTTAAAAACCTCTTCTGATTTTATGTAACCTTGAGTAGATCATGGTAAAAGGAATTTTATAATATTTATTCATTTGGCATCACCAAGGACCAAATTAGAAACTAGTCTAAAAAAATATATTTCATTCGTCTGATCAAGGGAATAGGTTATTTTTCCTGAACCAGTAAAATTATTGAAATGAAAAGATTTAAAGAATAAAATAAATGGTAATCTGGAAGATCAAGACCAAAGGTTAAAAAAATACACATTCCCAAGAACGCTGAGTTGCCCTGCTAGTTGGAACATGAATCAAAATTGTCTACAAATTAAAAATTTCTGGATATGTATTGTTTGGATTATTCAAACTACTGTTCTCATCTTGATTAATTTACGTAATTTTTAGTGCACAATATTTTCTTTGTCACGTGTATGTACATCATACAGATTTAAGCACTAATTAATAATCATTGTGTACGATGCTTAGTTGCACTGCAACTTGTCAACAAAAGTGCACGCTTTATGCGTCATAATATTTGTGTACAAATGTGTTCCATATATACACGTACAGTTTTGATGAATTTCAAAGAGCATCAGGGATTTTAGTGTTTTCGGATGCAATAACTGATGCAGGAGGTTTGCACATGAGGTAGCTTTTTTTTATATTCTTCAGTGTAAAATGCACTACTGATTTTTACTTTGAGGTGGTTATTTAAAAATATTTCATATTAGTAGTTTGTGTCGCATAAATAAATTATAGCAAAGTATGTTATATTGCAAGTAACATGGTATAACAATAATAAATAAAAACTGGCTAGCCAAAAGCGAAGGTTCATTTGTCAGCTTGGGTCTGACTTTGAAAATCTGATAAGATGACTTTGTATGTTAGATGAAATTGTCTACAATGCTCTGGAGGTGCACTACATCTCATCAAAATTACATGTATAACACACAAGATTGTTACTGAAATAAACCTTGTATGAGGCGTAATAGACATGCGCATGAATAGGGAGCATAAGGTGTTATCATTTTATTGAATTTCAGCAATCACAATGGTTTTAAACAACCAGGCAATTTGTTTCATGTTTCAGCAATTCTGAACATAAAAAAAAAAATATCAAAAATCATTAGCAACCAAAATGATGTTTTAGAAATTTTAGAAATATTCTGACATGAAATATCAATTTCAAGTTATGTCTACTGAACTATGAATGGTAATTCAAAGAAACTGGTATCACTTTAACCCTAGATTTGTGAATGTTTTTGTAAAGCAATTTTTAAGACGTTCCAAACAGTTTTTGTAAGAAATCAAAGTTCTTTACTGTCTCTTCTGATTGATTTACAGACGCTCCACTGAAAGGCAATTCAAACTCGCTCAATCATATCATCTGCAGTTTAGGAGCATCACATTCTCTTGTCTGAGTACAAACATTCATCCTTCATTAATTTTCCATGCCATCTCAACATGAATTTCTTTTCTGGTGCCTCTTTTTGGAATTTTGTGCAAAATGTATGTTGAACCAGTGTCCATCATTCAGCTTTACAAATTCAAGCACACAAAATGTTTTTGCTAGTTAAGTGAACGCTATTACTAGATCTGAAAATATTTTTAAAAAACCAATCACATTAAAAAAACCTTTTAAATGATACGAGTTTCATATACATGGACTTAAAATGTGCTAAAAATATCTGGAAAAAAAAACTAATGTTTTATATAACTTTATGAAAAAAAAACAAAAGCTGAAATTATAAAAAGTAATTCTTTTTCAAAACGAATCAAAAGGCATAGAATTTATTGGTGAAAAAGATTTCAAAGACAAAATATCTACAACACATTTTTTTGTTTTTACTGACAGTGATATGAATTTTGGAGCAAATTACCTAATTAACTGTTTAAAATTATAAAACTGGAATTTAAAAAAATTGGGAATAAAGTGGATGAATTTAGAAATAATAGTAAAACATGAATTTATAGGTATACTTTTAGGGTCTATCAGATGAAATATTTCCATATTTGTTCCTTTTTATTTATTTATTTTTTGAGTAACTTTTTCTCAAGGCTAAAAATCACTCAAGGATTAAGTTAATAAGAGGGATAAATTGCCTGAGTGATAAATATAAGAGAATTGACATTGGATTTGAAGACTATCATGCTGTAGCCTATTGGCAAACAATCCAGTACTAACATGTCCCATAGATTGAAAGTTCTTGGAAAATGAAAAACCTTAGTTTGTGGAATTTTTTTAATAAAAATAGCAACTATTTCTGCATTTTGCTTCAAATTTTTGTTTTGTTTCATAATTTCATTTGTTTTTAAGTTTATAATTTGATATTTCTCTAAATATATAGTTTATAATTTGATATTTATCTAAATATAATGTACAGTTTCTACAATTCATCTTAGAATATTCTATGATAAGGATCGTTCGAAAATTAATGCATCTCATCTTTTAACTAAAAAAAAAATTTTTTTAAGAATTCAAAGCGCTACGAAGATAGGAGTGGTACTATTAAAATGAGTGATATTTTGTGCTTCAGAATTTATTTCTTTAAATAGTCACCATTCTTGTTAATGCACTTTTACCAGCGATGGAGTAGTGGCTGTGGATTGGCGTCCAAAGCGCACTGTCACTCACTTTTGTCACTACACTAAAATCAGCGAACCCATTTCATAACTGCTGACATCAACTGCTCGGCTTCATAAACATTCAACAGGTGCCAGTGAATGCTGATTTGTTCAGTTCTTTTTTCTGCATGGAGGAATTCAATGACACATCTCTACTTCTGACACATATCCATGACAGGGGTTGTTTTGTTAGTCTGACACCATCAATGTCTGCAACAGAGAGATGAAACTTTCTGGTCATGAATGCATAAGTTCAGTTCAGCAATGCAATTTACAATCCTTTCTGACAGAATAAAAAATAGAATGCATTACTTATGAAACGCCTCCTCATAATTATGCAATTTCCCAATTGTACTTGCTTGTGATGCAGTAAAGTTCCTCTGAAAAGGAGAATCCACACGGTTTTTTAATTGTTGTTTACACACATTTTTAAACTTCTACAGAAAAAGAAATAAAAGTTCAGTTGTAAGGGAAACAACTCTTCAATAAAAATATTACTTTTAATGATTTTTACTTTTCAATCATAATTAAAAATGTTAGCAATTTAATCATCTCGGACTACAATAACCTGTGATGAAGGGCATCTTTATAGTGAAAATTAACAAATCAGAATCAAAGGTTGATCGGTTGGGGTATATATATGAAGCACATTCCAAAAGTAATGCCTCCTATTTTTTATTCCTTCTTAATGGACTGTAAATTGGATTGTTATCATAACTGAACATTCATTCATGACTTGAAAGTTTCATCCTTCTATTGCAGATATTGACCGTGTGAAATTCTAAGAAAGCAACCTCTGTTATGAGCATGCATCAGAGGCAAAGATGCGTCATCGATTACAAAGCCGATGCAATTGTTGTCAGCACAGTTAGGAGATGGGTTTGTCAATGTCAGAATGGCAACAAAGTGACAATGACCAAGGCATTAAAAGAGGTTGGCAAATGTGCATTAAGAATGATGTGAACTATGTAGAAAAATAAATTCTGAAGTAGAAAAGGTCACTTGTTTTTACAGTTTTTGTAGATCTTCAATGGTTCAGTTTTTTTAGTTAAAACATAGAAAGCCTTATTTTTAGAATGACCCTTGTATATACAGTGTTTGAAAACTCGGTGGCATAACGTTTATGATCTGTATCTTGAGTCTATAAAACTCAGCACAATTAAGGATATACTAAGTTTGAATGTTCACGATACTGCTGTACAGGCTTGAAACATAACCCATGCACAATGATCTTCACACACTCAGTCTTTCCAAATCATACCATCCATGGAAGATGCAACATCACAGAAACTCTTTTGAAACAATGACTTTGCTTGTACAGTCACCTTCTTCAATGCCCTGAGAAAAAATTAATTTGCAAATTTGCAGTCCGAATCACATCCGCTGACTAAGAAACACAAAAACAGCCAACTGAAGACCTCTATTAGAACAATGAAGACAAACCCTATGCTACTAGCGGGTCCTTTCTTTTTTTTGGCATTCGTTGCTGGAATCGGAAATGGCTGGAGATTGACAAGGACTTGGCTGCTGATTGGAATGGGTGGACCATCATGATGTGAACTCAAATGGAGCCAACTTATCCTACTTTGGGTGAATAGTTACAGTAATGTTCTGTAACGGAGCCTTTTTGTGTAGGGTTAATTCATCATTGGTCTGATTTCCTTTGTCATCCATTTCTTTCACTATGTTCTCATTATATTGACCAGTGTTTGGTTGTATTTTGTTACCTGCTGATCAGATCTTTCTTCTGAGCCCCACAGCTTTTATATTTGTCATTTTACATGGTTTTGTTAGTGTATGTGACAATACTAGGTCCAGGCTAATTTTATGTGATCCGATCACAGGAATAGTGTTTATCTATCTCATATGTAGAAATAAAAATGCAATATTATGCGCGCACACGCACACACACACACTGTATGTGTTAGGTGTTTACAAGAATGTTGATCAATATTTGTTTCAGTGGCCTATAACTCTTGAGTCCAAATGTTTCCAGACCTATAGATACAAAGTTAGGATTGATTTTTCAAACACTGCATATGAATGAAATATAGTCATTCTTAGACAGCTGTTTCATCGCATCACATTTTTTTTTTTTTTTTTTTTTTTTTCAGTAAAAGTTAGAACATAGTTATTGATAAATATTAGTGATTCCTCAAAGGCAAACAATGCAGTTTCTTATATTTTGCACGAGAATATTTTTATGGATTTAAATTATGTATTGAGGATCAGATGAATCTTATGTGTGTGTGTCTGTGTGGCGCTCAGCATTGCCCAGTCGTAAAATATGCTTAAATATAATTTTTTTATTAATGCAGATTTCATATTTATTATATTAGATTGGACCCAATATTACAGTAATGATTTAAAAAAAAAAAAAAGTCTTGTACACCACTAATAGGAATCGAAACCAAAACATTTAGCTTACAATTTACGTTTTCATTTGACATTAATGACTACTATGAAGACATGTTTGCTGTAAGGCTAGGGGTTGGGGGGGGGGGGTCTACTAACCACTTTTGTATTTTTTCTTCCCCCGTCCGTGACAAAAAATGAATTATTGTATTATCATTATCTTTTTTGTTTTTACACGTTAATAAAAAATGTTTTAAACAATTGGGTGCTAAGTAGGACGTCCCTCAGTACAGAAGGGTGAATGCGGTATTATGGTGGAAGCAGAGACTAGCTAAGAAACTTTTGTTTAGTTCTGGAGTGACAAGGATGACCAACGACTCCACTTTCCATCCTTTTGAGTTGACCTTGTGCCTAAGTTTTTTGTTCAAGCTTAACTTTTTTAGCCTGAATAAAAGATTTAATATCTCAAAGTGTAGTATCTGTTCCGATGCTACTCTTAAGGTAATTTGTCTCAGTCAATGGAGGGGAAACCCTCTATACTGAGACAATTATTATTTTTAGTCCCTACCAGAGTGCCCCTTTTGCCTTGTTTTTGGGGAGCTGGTTTTCTTTCCCCCATATTAAAAACAACCTTGTGTTACATCTTGCTTTCATGAGGAAGCAAATAAATACTAATAAATAGAAAAGTGTTGTTAATATAAATATAAATACACAAAAACAAAATTATAGGACATAGATATATATACACACACACACACACATGTAAAAACACAAACATACAGGCTATAGAGCATGAAGAAAATCATGATTTCCCATGACAAATATTTTTTCAGTAGAAATTTGAATAAAGTTTTTTGTTTTTATCTATAAACTATTTTTTGTGCAAGTTTAGAGTACAATCTAATTAAAAACAGTAAAAGACTGTACGTATCACAGAATGAAAATGTCATATTCCAAAAATCATAAATTAAGTATTTTGTTTATTTATTTTTTTTATGTTTTTAACTAAGAAAATCATAATTTACGAGTAAGCAAAAACATTGTTTTGATCCACTGTATTTAGTAAAGGGGGGATAATTCTATTCTAACTACAAATATCAAAATCAGTCTTATAATAGCTACTATTTACCATTAAAATCGTGAAAGAAGGATTTTCTCTATATAAAAGAAACTACTTGATCAATTTGATATGATTTTTGGAATATGACATTTTCGTTCTGTGATGAATTCATATAAAGCTTTTCTATATTTTTATTTTTTTTTTTTAATGACGTTAAACTCTTGCTCCTATTTTTTAAATGTGGATAATTTTCAAATATGCTTTTATTAAATATTTTGTGTGAACTTTATTTTATAAAATTTTCTATGAAATTTCATGGTTGAATTCTGTTTTCAATTCTCTAGCTTCATCGTCTGGTACTGTTTGCTGCCAGTCCTCACTTGATGGAGAAAAACATAACAGATGGAGCTGATCTGGAGGTCAACCTTCCGGCAGGAATAAGTGAAGACGGCTTGAAGATCTTTGTCAGCTTTCTCTACGATGGCGTGTTGAATCTGAATGAACACCTTTACAAGGACGTGGAAAGAATATCAAACCTTTTGAAAGTTGATAAAGTCCAGAAACATTGCCGTGAATTTTCAGCCAGTTTGAACGAGCATCGGCAGATGACGAGTTCTCCGTTGATGTCTATACCACGGCGCCGCGACAATCTACCAAAGTCACAGAAGTCATCCAATCGTCAAACGGTTGTGCTTACTCTAAGTGACGATTCCAATCCCGCTGAGTCTTCACTCGGTCACCCATCAACCCATCAACAGCCCCAAGAGCATACGTTAACCCTTTCTCAATCACAGTACGAAGATCTACAAAACAACATCGACGAACGGATTCAGGCTTTAAATGAGCATCATGCGTTCATGACGTCACATCATGATCGCTATCCTCCCGTTACACAAAACTCTGGCATTTCTTTACAAACTGCTACCAATCCGACCATGGCATCTGAAAGCGGCATAAAGACTGAACCAATTGAAATATTAGACGACGACATCACAGACTATCCTCCAACGACGCCGCCGACACAAGACAATATAAAACATAGCAAAAGAATTCTAAATTCTAGTAAAAGTTTTGCATCAGAAAGCCCTGGCTCCGAGACTATGCGGCGCTCTTCACAAAATCTCCCTTCGAGTACTGTAACACGGACGTACTTGCCAACTAGTAAATGCGAGTCAGGGCTAGATATGAATGAAATGGACGGCATTGCAACGTCGGGTGCCTCATCGACGACGTCGCCATATCCGGTTAGTTTAGTTGCCTCATCTGGAGAGACGTTTCCCCTTTATACATTGTCATCCAACCAATCCTGACATTGGTTAAACGTTGTCAAAATTCTAAGCTATATTTTTTGCCATGTTCTTTTCATCTTCTATATGGCAAATTGTAAAAATAACTGTTTTGTTCAGGGTTGGCTTGAATGTCGGATAAATGTGTGTATTTGTGTGAGTGGGTCTCTAAAATTTGATTTAAATTATTTTTAGTTTTCATTGAAAATCTTCCATGCTGTATGTAAAATAGCTTTTTTTTTATGTCTCTCAAATGACTGAAAAAAAAATGTTGAATTTTACATGCAAGTCCACAGTTCAACAAGTTTAAAAAAATATATATACAGAAAAGTCTTTATGTACCCGTTACAAAACGGAGATGTCATATTCTAAAAATTATGTAAATGGATCAAGTAGTTTTTTTTTTTTTTTTTTTTAAATAAAAAAAACATTTTCTTTTAAAAAAAAAAAAAAGGAACTGTCTTGTGTTGCGATTTAAAGGGGGGGGGGACAGATAAATCCACAATAATTCAAACTTGGAGATCGGCCTTGTAATGCTACCATTTTTTTTTTTTCAATTTCCGTGATTTTTGGAATATGACTGTCGTTTCATGATGTGTATGTACATCATAAAGATTTTTCTGTATTTTTGTTATTTGAATTAGGTTGAATTCTGGATATGAACCAATTTTTTTTTTTTATGGAACTTCTCATTTCCAATAGCAAAAGAAAATTTTTTTTTTCTATGCATCTGGTAAAATAAGGAATTTTTAATCAAAATTTTATAACCATCATTGATCAAATTGATGGCTTTCTTGAAGCAATTAGCTCCCAAAAAATGCTGCCATGTTTTTTTGTCTGTTTTTCATAGAAGTGATAAATCAAAAATTAATCCATCATGCAGAAGTTTGTGGTATAAAATTTTACTTTTTGCAATATTCTATATTATGATGATCTATTTTAATTTCATTTTTAATAGTTTTATTTTTTATTTTATTTGTTTCTTATTAAAATAAAAGATAACCAAAACTGATCAATTATAGAATTCTTCCTCTCCAATCTTTGGAAATTTGAGAAAAAGAAATTAAAATAAAAATGTTACTTTTTTTGTTTTTTTAATTAGAAAAAAAAAAAATCCTCGTTAATAGTCCTAAGTCTAGGTGGCAACGCCCCACACGCATACAAATATTAAAAACCTCCAAACGAACAGAGAATGAAAAAGTAGCTGATACAATTATCTTTTTAGAAAGCTGTTGCTATGTGGAGCTACAATATTTAATCAGAATTTGTGATATTTGCAAAAAAAAAAAATTTTTTTTATACTTTGCAAAAAAAAAAATCAAAAACCAAAAAATTTCTTCTCGAACACTTAATCTCTGCCTAATACCAAAAAAATGTTTTTTACCCAGTGGATTTTTGAACAGTGGACTAATTTGACGCATCACCATTCAAAAAAGAAAAAGCAGACAAAACTAATCAATAAAAATGGCAGCCTCTTTGGCAGCTAACTGCTTCGAGATAGCCAAATTGATCAGTTATTTCAATGCACATTATTATGTTAAGTTTGAAGGGTAAAAAAGAAAAGGCATTGGCATAGAAAAATAAATGGCAATGATTTTAAGATCTTTGTTTATTCTGTTCTGTTGAATCGGAACAAACATTACAAGAATGTAAAAAATATTGAATCTTTTTTTTCTTTTTTTTTTTTCTTTTTTTTTTTTCGTTTTAAAAATTCAGGAATTTTCAATTGGCTTGAATGAGCAGCAATATCAATCCAAAGAATAAAAAGTGTACGTTATTTCCTATAATTTAGATTGGTTTTCATAGACAAAACAAAGTCCATGTATAATTCTTGGTTTCATTTGGTATAAAAATATGCTTCCAGAGTTGCTTAATTTTCTAAGTATTTAAACAAAATTTTAAAGTTGGCATTCACCAAAGAAAGAAAAACTTCATTTTAAATAAAGAATTAAATTATTTTTATTTTTCTCAAAAACACTGATTTTCAAAAGAAAACATCACGCATGCACGCACACGCACATATATATATTTAGGCAAAGTATGACAACATCCAAAATGTAAATAGTTCAAAGATATTCTTTTAAGTCACACTATACAGCAATAAAGTGATTAGCCATTTGAAGCTCTAATAAAACTATGCAGTTATTTGATCAGCCATCAATACCTACAGTTTCATAGAAACACTGGAAATCCATTTCGTTTGGCTAAAGAATAGTGAGTATATCTGTTGTTGAGTACATTTTTATAATAGTGCCATTAACTCTACCACTGATGAAGAGGTTGTATCCAAACACCTATTGCTTTAGAAACCACAGGTAAGTATGGCTAATCAGCAAATAATTGTATGATATTACATTTTTTTGATTTCTTAAATGGGGATTGATCATTTGGATTATTCAGATTGTTTTTCTCATTTTTATATTTTCGCCATATTAACCTCCACATCTTTTCAAACACCGAATTCTTTGTGTTGAACTCCAGAATCTATACAAAATTTTGAATGAAACCCAATATTAAATCCACTGGGGTAGATTGTTCTGGTTCTATTAACCCTGACGGAGTAGTAATCTTATTTTATTTTTAGTATTGCCTTTACTGGGGATTGAACCATGAACTTCCAGAAAACTGTTGGAGGTTGAGGATGCAATATTTACTACAGGCAATAATAATTAAGAATAGCATAAAACAAGGTCAATAGCCATTAGTTGCATGCTCTCTTGTAATGAATGAATGCGTGAATGTAGGATTGACATGAAATTCTTAAAGATAAACTAAAATGACCGAAAAATGGGCTGAAATGACTTAAATAAATAAAAAGTAAATGACTTTAATGAATTTAAGGATGAATTGAATGACCTTAAGAATGACTTGAATGCTTTAAAAAATAACTGGAATCCTTTAAAAACAACTTGAATGATCTGGAGAATGACTTGAATGGCTTTGAGACTGACTGGTTGTAAAGTGGGTGATCATTTTACATTAAATTAATACAGAAAAGTGATCCCCCACTTTATATCACAAAATTACAAACATAAGTACAGCATGTAGTAAGAACAGATACTACACTTTGATCTTGGCCAAGAAAAGATTAAAAAGCTAAGAACAGTATCTATTAACAACAGACCTTTGATCTTAACCAAAAAGGCCAAGCACAAAAGTGTTACGGACCGACTTATAGAGTCGCTTGCACGCGACTAAAAATCATTTAAGACTTCTACCTGGTCATGGTGACAGAACGAGAACTATCTTCTTCGATGGATTAAAAAAAGTTTGCAGTTCAAAATTTTTATAGATTCCTGTGTTCAACTAAAGCTTCTGGAGTTTGAAAAGACAAACATAAAAATGGTTGCAGGTTACATTGGTAGACAATTTGGAATGACATCCCAGATAAAAACCGAAGTCAGAATGATCTAAAAATATTAATGTTTGATAATTAAAAGTTTGACAAAATCATAGACTTCACACGTATTATTCATTCATATATAAATAAAACTTTCTTTCAAGAAGTAAAAGAAAAACAATTACAAGATAAAGTCTATTTCCAATAGATAAGCTTTAGTTTGATATGCAGAGTAACATGGCAGCTGTTCACAAACCAGACAATCAGTCTAAGAACATGTCTTTCTTCCAAACAGGACCAACACTTTTTAACAAAAAAAAAAAATGAGGGGGGGGGGGTGAGAGGGTATAATCTCTAATGTATTTTCCAACCAACACCAAAAATATTTCTTTATTTTAGTGGCTGAAAGGATTTGTTTTTTATTTAAAATGTTCCAAAAGTTTTGTCCACCTCCTTTTAGTATCGTCCATATTTAATATACAAATCGTTTTGTTTTAGAGTTTTTTTGTTTTTGTTTTTTTTTTTTTAATTTCCACCCAGCTAAAAATAACAAAGCAAAAAGTTTTCATCGAAAATGAGATGAATCGCTTATATATTTTATTAACATCTTAAAGTGGTCCTTATTAGTGTTTCTTAAAACGTCTTTAAAAGAATGAACAACCAAAATGTTTTATTTTATCGAGCAGAAGACTTACTGCAAAACGCCATTTCCCTTTTCAGTTTTATTATTTTTATAAAAAACTTTTGTGTTCTTTTCTGTCAACTAAATAAAAACATTATCAGCCAATTTTTATAGAATTTAATGGATACTAATATCAATGTAGGGTATTTTGAATTAATATATTAACAATTTTTATAACTACAGGCATTAGTGTTTCATGCTTATGCAATCATCAGTGTAGGAAATAATTGCTGCTAATCAGGAGCTACCTTTGAAACAGGCTAGAAATAGTTTATATGGATCAACCAGTGCTTTGCTGTTTACAAATATCGACAGGACTGTCGCATCAAAATGTGTTAACATTAAAACACAGGTTGATCCTTGTAGGCTGTTTCTAATGTTATTTATAAAGGCTCTACTTTGTATTGGGCACTTTTGAAAAAAATTATTGCTTTTTAAGTTCATATCATCTATATATTTGAACTTGTATATAGAACATACAAAAATACAGGCCACAATCTAGTTTTTTTTTTTCTTGTTAAACCTCCAAAGAACATTAAATGAAAAGGAACATACAAGAACTTTAATATTAAAAAAAATAAATTGTAGGTGATAATCAATTTCCATTGCCTTTTTCATTTCTATTATATTTGTTTCTTAAGCATTTGACAATAATTGGCAAGTTAGATCCTTTATTTCTTGTGCCAAATTTAAAATTAAAGAAAAAATGGTCTTTATTTTTGTTTTATTTCTACTTGCCATTAGAATCAAAGGGAGACAACCGTGTTTAAGATTAATTTTCTTTATCTCATCTGTTTACAATATATAGAAACTGTTTCAATAATATTTCGGTATTTATGCAGAATATGGATCATGCTGAAATAACCATGTTATTTAGAAACCCATTCTTAACATTGGGAGGAGAGGGCGTTTTGTAGCTTCTCTACTTGCACTTAACAATTTAATAAACAAGATACTGTAAAACTTGAATTTAACTTGAAAATACTATCAAAAAATTGCATGGTCTGTATTCTGCATAAGTATTGATATTTCTGTATTGATAGAACTGACCATTTCTCGTATGTTTCTCATCTCTGTGATTGACATTATTTATTATTAATTGATTATTTAGTGAAATCAATTGCATTCAGTATTAAAACAAACGTTTCAAAAATTCTATTACAGACTCATAAGTTGGCCATTGGTGAACATTTATTGTAGTGCCAGATCTGCATTGGGGATACACAGCTAAAATTTTCTCTATCTAACACAGAGCACACTCGAAAATTTACTATAAAATTTTCGAGGCAGTATCTGTTAATTTGCGCCAACCGTCTCTGTAAACAAAAAGAACATCCCCATGATTTGGAACTCCTAGGTGTTCGTTGAGATTGTTTCCTTTTCTCCCATAATAATCTTTTTTTCTAACCTCATTAATAATTTATTGTCTTTTGACCACGGTTTTAAATGATGTTCCCCCACCTGGTTCCAACGTTCATTTTGAAAAGTGTTGGCCAAAAGACGTCTCGATAGAGCTTTTTTCTTTTTTTTTTTTAAACCTACTCCCTTATTTACCTTTTGTCTAATTTGTTTTTAAATGTATAATTAGAGCTCAGGAGAAAAAGAAAAGAAAAAAATTTTAGAAGTGTATTTTGATTTCCTTTCTTTGTTAAATTTTTCTCCTTTAATAATATATGGTTAAACTAAAAAAAGGAGCAAACCCTCAGCAATTAATAATGGCACTATGCTGTGTTATTCAAATGTTTTCTATAATTATGTACCCATAAAAATCTTAAAAAAATAATTACAAAATTAAAACTATCAAAATGCATTTTTGTTTCTTTCTTAGATTTTAATCTTTTTATAGGTCAAAACGGGAATGAATTACTTTTTTGAATGCATTTAAACGGTAATCTAAAGAAAATTCGTTTGAACTTAACAACTCTTTGTTTAATTCAAGATTAAAAAGATATCTTAACAAAATTAATCATTTTATCATAAAATTAATAATTCAACCAAATTGTTATAAAACTATAACTAAAATCAAGGAAAAAAAAGCTTTTCTACAAAGATCAATAAACTTTGATAATTTCACATTGAATTAAGTTGATGTTAGAAATAGGAGACAACTTCATGCCTACTTAATATTCTTACATAAAGCTAACAAAAGTACAATCATATTTGCTGCAGTTACGGAGGATTATTATCTCAAACAAGCACTTATATGTTATAAGCTGTACCTATCCGGCATTGCCCAGGATGCAGTATACTCATTTTAGTTATTAATTTTTATTTGTTTGCACATTTTTAAACTTAAGGTAGAAAACTCCTATTATATTCTTCAAATTAAAATTAGTTTACACACACATGCTAATTATCATTTTTAGATGAGAATTTAAAATGATTTGCAGTGATAGTGATCTGAATTGGATTAGGTAATATTTTTAAATAATTGTTTAAAAATATTGTTTGCTAATAACCCGGTACAACAATAACAAATGAAAATTGGTTAGTAAGAAGTTTTTGTCGGTTCATATGCTATTTTGTTTTGACTTTGTAAATACACCAAAATAATTTTATATGCGAGTTATTTTCAACTTCCAATTTTAACAAATTTTATTTACTTTTTTTATGTAGTGGGGATAGAACCCTGGCAGATGGGTAAACTTAATTACATTGAAACTGAAAATCAGATGATCGTTTTATGGTAAAGTTTATACTTCTCGCACATTCAAAGGTAATTCTGCAATTTAATTTTCAATATTTCATAAGATGTCAGTCAGTCAGATTTAATAATCTTCGCTTCCTTTTTGTTTTCATGGGCAATACAAAATAAAAATTATAATGTTCCTGGGCAACACCAGATCAGGACAGCTAGTGGAAAATATAAAGACCCATTTTGATCTGTTTTATTTCTGTAATCCAAATTAAATTTCTATACCAGAAACGGCATTTTGACGAATAATAGAATCTAGTTTTTATTTTACTAAAGGATTATTTAACAGAAGATTTTCTTGAAAATTTATTGAGACAACAACAGTTCCAGTTTGTTCGATTCTAAAAAATGAAAAGTGAAATCCAGGAAAAATTAGGAAACATACTTTATTTTTAGTTTGCTCACCGAGAATAGAACATTAGTGATTGTTCAAAATATATTATACTCTTGCAAACATAATTGAGTGCTTCCAAAATACATCCAATCCGATCGTACACGATACTAAAACAGTTATTAACAGAGTTTATATATATTCTTGCATTAGACTGAAGCCAGGACTTGTCACTCTAAGAAACGTAGACAATTAAGGATTGAGGAAGTCGCATAAACCGAAGCCTCAACTTAACTATTCCCCCACTATCAAACAATCATGATGTTGCTTGCTTGCCAGTCAGTTTGCCTCAAACTCCACACTGAACTCGGTACACCACTCACTCCCTGATTTTCCTCTGCGAACAGACGCCACACTAGACGATTTGAAAATCACCCCTTCTCAGGTACATGCTATTAGCATGTGGACCAGATCTCATCCCGGCTGTGCTATTAAAAAAATGCTCTGCCGAGGTTGCTCCAGTTCTCTCCAAACTTTACAATAAATGCCTAAACGAATTTTGCTTTCCCGACTGCTGGAAAACCGCCTCTGTGGTACCAGTCTTCAAGAATTCTGGTGAAAGAACTGACCCACTAAATTATCGCCCCATTAGCCTCCTCCCGCTTTTCGCCAAAATATTTGAGTCCTTAGTTAATCAAGCCCTAGTCCAGCACCTAACAGCTGCTAAACTCCTGACTGACAAATAATATGGATTCAGGCAAGCCCGTTCAACAGCAGATATCTTAACTGTAGTTTCTGAACGTATATACCGTTCATTGGACAAAACAGGGGAGGGTAGAGCGGTGGCCCTTGATATATCTAAGGCTTTTGACAGGGTATGGCACGATGGTCTTCTAAGGAAAATTAGATCATATGGAATCACTGGAAGAATTCATAATGTAATTAAATCCTTCTTAAGTAATAGGAATATCCAAGTTGTCCTCGACGGTCGTACATCTAAACAATATGACATAAATGCGGGAGTACCTCAGGGGTCTATCCTTGGACCTCTATTATTCCTGATATTCACCTCCCGGATAAAATTGTTTCGGAGATGGGTATATTTGCCGATGACACCACTCTCTATAACAGATATGAGGGGAAAACAAATGAACACATATCCAAGGAAATGGCAGAAACACTAGAGGATGACCTCCAATCTGTAGTGGAATGGGGACAAAAATGGATGGTCACATTCAATGCTGCTAAGACTAAGCTTGTTTCCTTAAATAACTACAAGAAACCTTCTTTACCACCAATAGCAATGGCCAAGAACACATTACCTGAAAGTACTTCTTTTAAACTCCTCGGCCTAATGTTTACAGGGAATATGAACTGGAATAGATACATTGAGAGCATTGCCAAGGCTGCTGCAAAGAAGGTTGGCTCCCTCTACCGTGCTAGAAAACTACTTACGCCTGACAGTATCCTATACCTCTATAAGGCCACCATTCGCCCATGTATGGAGTACTGTTGTCATATCTGGGCTGGTGCATCTGTTGCTTGTCTCTCGCTCCTGGATAGGGTTCAAAAGAGAGTCGCCAACCTGATAGGTCCTGAACTGTCATCTAGGCTTCAGCCTCTGTCCCATCGACGAGATGTTGCATCCCTCTGCCTGTTCTACAAATACTTTAATGGTGAATGCTCTGACGAACTGCAAACACTTGTACCTCCCCGATGTAACTACCCCCGACAAACCTGACAAGCTACTAAGTCTCATCCCTTTACAGTAGAGATCCCTAGGTGCAAGAAAGCCTTTTACTCCAATAGTTTCTTCCCCAGAACTACGGGTCTTTGGTACTCCCTTCCGGGATTCTGCTTTCCCAACTGTACTGATATGCAGAAGTTCAAGTGTAATGTTAACAAACATCTTTCTACTCATCTCCCTTCATAATGACCCCGCTAATTAAGTCCCTAATAGTTGCCCCCTGCTTCAAAGTGGCACTGTGCCTTGTTTGGGGTGAAAATTGAATTAAAAAAAAAATTTTTTAAATTGTTGCTGTAAACTACATACCACTCCCCCATATATATATATTGTATACTTATTTATAGAAAAGATATTAGCTACATATTTGCATACATGTTTGTATTTTTTTATTTTACTTAGAGCAGCAACATCTTCCGGCCTAATCTTCTTTATGCTACTTCTCCAAGGGGTTTGTGGCAGACATGTATGCACATATGTAGCCAATAATGTGTGTATAATTAAATATATTATAGTTAAGCTCTGCTTGTCATTAGCACATTTTTTTTAACATCAGAGTTTGGGTGGATTTACATTTTGGAAACTATGATACAATCAACATCTGAAGATTAGAATCAATTTAAAACAACAGACTTTGAAAAGGGAACTCAATATCCTTTCAGGTAGATCTTTGTAACAATAAATTATACTTAGTTTATCATTTTACTGCAGTTTTATGGTATCGCTGTTTTTGATAAGTATCTATTGGTACACTTTAGTCTCAACAATTTCATGTAACTAGAATTCATTGATGAGGTAAATATAATTTTTTTTATAATGTTTATGATTTTTTTATTACTTTTTTCTATTTTAAGTGGCACATATTTTAGAACTTTTGTTTTCTTTTATTAATAAAGTTTCAAAGCAAGACATTTTTTTTAATCTGAAAATAACTTTCAAATTAATTTTGTAATTTGTGAACTTTTACAAATGGTATATGGGCGCTAAACGATGGTGCTTTTGCGTTTATGAATATGCGTCCTTTTTATTTTGCAATTTTACGCACTCATTATTTCAATTTTATTTACTACAAGCCATGTGGAAGGAGATAGAATAGCAGGCTATGGGTAGGATCGGTGTACAAAGATGCTGATTAATGTTCTGCTTTTTCATGCACATACTATGACCTCTGACCCCAACTGCCCGCTATCAATTTGGCTCTCTCCCTTATATGCACCGATTTATGCAGAATCGTATGACATTGCACATCCACAGTTTTAACGGCAGCACTTTACTTTTGGTTTTTGTAATATGTGCCAACTGGATTTCCTCGGATTTTTTTTTTTTGTTCAAATCCCGATTTCAATTTCATTTATTTCATTCAAGCAATTTCATTGCGAACATACCATAAACTTTGTTTTTATTTTTTAGAAATAAAAATGATTTTAAATATTCAACGCTCCCATACAAAAGCAACGCGATTAACATTGAAATACATGTATGCATAAGATATCTATACATTCGATTACGTCATATTATTCGTTTCGTTACTCAGCACTCATCTATGGCATCCAACTCTGCCTACAAATCTTAGAACCTTTACTTATTTCCCGGGAAATACAGTCTTTGAACAAATCTGCTCTACTTAAAACCTTTCGCACTTTGAATTGACTAACTTATGCTCCTTACCATATATGGTACTGTATTATTCTGATTTTGATTTGAAGGCAACACTATATACTTTCTCTAGCATACAATAATATATATATTTAAAAAAAAAGTATTTCTCCTGTGCAATGCTGTGTTTAAACATACCTGCGCTATCTAGGAAATTGAGCACTTTTGGATTACTCTATACCAATTACCAGATGACATACTTTATTATAAGATGGTACAGTATTATTACTATTATAAATCCCAGGCAACACGGTAGATTATCTTGTATAAAATAGCATAACAAAACAGTATATATGGAGAGGTGATGTTTGATTAACACTGCTGGGGTGCCATGATTTAATATACTGTTTTGTTTTTAAATCCCCGAAATAGTGTTTCATGGTAACCAACTGATGATCCCTAAAAACTTAGGACCGTTGAGAGTGTAAGTAGCGATTGAATGACTCGCTGACAAAATGTTTCCAACAAAGAACTAAAAGCTAAATTTTTATAAAAGAGTTTTTTTTGTATAGGTTTCAAGATTACAAAAAAGCTTCCAAGAATATATATATATATATATGACAATCAAATATATTTCTGTTCAAACAATAAACCTTTTGCATAAAATAAAATTATCTTTATTCACACGGTCATTAGTGTTATGTAAAGTGACCGCAAACAATTTACAGTTTTCATATACTTTAAATCAAATGTCCCTGGCGTCTGAACCTGCCAGCTCTTCAATGATTCTCCCAAAATCATGGGTTTCTTAATTTAGCCATGCCAATTTCGGTATTGGCAATCATCGAGGGTGCAAACATTAGTTTACAATTCGCATTCAGAGCGAGTAACAGCTCAAACACATACACCTTGTACAAACTTTAACTGTTGAACACGTGTGTTGGTAGGTCCTCGTCTTTATTGTCCGTTTTTTCTGAGCTAAGTCTCTCATCTCACAATACTAATATGGCTAATACTCACCTGAGATCTTACAAACGTATCTGCCTGTCGATTGTTGTCTGCTTAAATTCTTGTACTTATCTTTGGCCTCTGTCTGCGATCTCATCCAACTGATCTGTCCCTCAAATATATCTACCTTTGACCAGAAATCCTATTGATATGGTGAGTTCCTCCAAAGAATAGACTGGAAAGAAGCAAAGTAGTGCTGCATAAACAACTGTGTTATCATTAGAATCAAGGAGTAAAATCCACAATATATATATATATATTTTGCATTCCCATCTTAGCAGCAACCAAATAGTGTGATGGTGAGAAGGGCTGATTGTTGCCTAGGTGGTAGAGTTTCAATCTTGGCTTGAGGTAGTCTAAATGCGTTGATAAACTGAAAAATACTGTATGTGGATGACTATATATATCTGTGGAAATATATTTTCTTATAATATATACCAATCCTTATTTAAGAAGCTCAATGTAATTACAGAACAATATAGTGAATAAATGACAAAAGACTATATTCCAAAATCCATGATGTTGACCATCTTAGAATTTATTCCTTTTAATTCAGTTGACATTTACAATTTTTGACAGTATCTGTTTCGTAGCGCAAAAATCAATCACTTAATTAATTATATATAGTTTGTTTCATAAAGGGTACTTGTCTGTATGTTTTTTTATGTCCAACTTAAAGTCCAAAACTACTGAACAAAGAATCACAAAGTTTATATTATCTTGATTGGTGTTGCCCCAGATCTACGATATCTAAAATTTAGAAAAAATATCTACATTTAAAGGGATAGCAAATGAATTATTAGGATGAGAGTTAAAGGAGACGGATGTAAAAGAGAAAGATAAATAGATGGCTGGAGAGAGGAGGAGGGAACTATATAAGTTTTAATATAATAAAGATGTTATGCACGCTATTTTACCTTTTTCTATTTAGTTTTTGTTTTTTATAGGCCCAGACAATGCTCTGTAGCTCTGCTAGTTTATCAATAAAATATCTTTTTGCACAGCAACAAAGCAAATCTTTAAAAATTTTGATTTAAATTTTCCCTTCCAATTTTTGTTGCTCTTGCATCACCCTTGTTGGCTGGCAGATGTAGAATGTGTGCCTTGAAAGGATTTTTATTTATGCAAACTCTAACCTTCCAATACTGGATTACGATTATGTTTTTCTGTTAACAATAACACTCCCAACAAAAATAATTGCCTTCTTTTTTTATCATCCAAAAATGCTGCCCACTTCTACTTAAATATTTATTAATGTACACAGTGATTTATTTATTTTTCTCCCCCCCCCCATTATCTCTGACAACTGTTTTGTCATATTAGAAAGAAGAAAAACTAATAAATTAATTTCTCCCTGGCCAACGTGATTCCTGATTCAATTGTAAAAGGGTTTGTTTTGCGAACACAACACTTTATGTTGAAATCTATGTACTGGGTGACCCCTTCCTCCCAACCCCACCCCACCACCTTTAATGGTGCCACAGATGGAATTCTTAATTCTTTCACAATCCTTTTCACAGTCCAACCATATTTGATACAAAAAAAAAAAAACTTCAATCCATACATTTGACTTGTTCACTAAATTTCAATTATGAATATCTAGCAGTCTTTGTTTCATCACTGTTCAATGATGAATCAATCAGGATATGACATGGAAAATTCTCAATGACTTTGGCACCATCCTCTTTTTGGCTACAATGGTCCTGTTCAGTCCAATAAATGGTTTGGGGATTGTTTGGATAGTCATTAGCTTAGAGATAACCCCCAAAGATAAAAATCGGAGGAGGAGGCAGGGGGGTAAGATTTGGTAAATATGAAGCCCATTCATGACCACCCCTACCCCTCTACTAATGAGACGATCACTGAAATGTTTCTGTATACCATTGAACAGTAATATATATATATATATATATATAAAATGGTAATATGGGGTTCTGGGCTGGGAGTGAGAGTACACAGAAGTCCTCATTAATTGTTGGGTGCAATGGCTTTATGTATTATGAGAATCTCTAAGTCAAAATCAACAGGATCATTAGTTGCATTTTGTTAAAACATGTTAAGAAAGTTATATGATCTTGGTATAGGTCTTTATTTTAAATTGCATCCTCCCATACAAAGTGACGCACGTATGATAAATATGAGTTTTAAAAAATGTTTTTTTTTCCTTTCCTCCCACGTTTCAAGAGAGCTATATCCTTTGAAAGCATTATTTCATAAGGTTAAAATGAAAATGTTAGAAATGTAAAAAAAAAAAAATTTCTAAGAAAATCACCCTTATAATAGAAGACTACTAGCATGCCACCCGGCATTGCCTGCCCATAAGATGCACTTAAATATTACATATTTATTATTATTATATTGAACCTAATCTATATTAGTGTGATCAAAATAATATATATGACTTTGGTGCCATCAGCTAGAATCCAAACCAACCATAGAACTCTGAGCCACAGCCACACACAAATATATATACAAATTCACCTGACATCCCTTTTTTAAAAGATGGAAAGCTAAGATAAGGTTCAAAACAAGCAAGCATGCCCTGTCAACAGTTATATATATAATATACTAGCATGGGGGCCCGGCGTTGCCCGGGTGTTTGGAGGTGTATGCTGAGCAAAAAAAAAAAAAAAGTAAATTCTTTTTTACTTTGACCCTTATTATGACCCCTTAAAATTTATTGTTTTGGGCTCAAATCAAGTTAGTAAGTTAGATCCATGTCCAAGGAACCTATATCTAAAATTTCAAGTGTTTAGACCCAAAATTGTCGGAGTTTGGTAGAGTTCTCCAAGGTCAAATCGTTGAACTTTGACCCCTTAACTGCAAAATTTCTGGTCGAAACTCGATCACATATTTTCTCAAATCTCAGTACCCTGTATATCAAATTTCGAGTCTGTAGACTAAAAATTAACAGAGTTATTGCATAGGGAAATGTACACAGACACACACACACACACACAGACACATTCACTTTTATAGATAGATAGATAGACTAATAGATTAAACAAAATATATAGGTGTACATAAATATATATGGAAACAATTTTTTGTTTACTGTAAAGATTTTATGCAAATATTATGCAAGTATAAATCATGTAGAATATCTGCATGAATATAATTACAAGTAATAGTTAACTAAAGATAATCATCCCATAAGAAAACCGAAATAACTAATATGGAATTAATTAAAATGAATGTTTAAAAGAATATGCAAATTAGCTAGATCTTTTGCTAGTAAATGCATTTCCACAACCCATATATAAGAAAATTGTATTTTAAATAAAAAGAGGGTTTTTAATATGAATATCAATGCATGCAAAAGAAAAACGAATTTATAGGAGTGTTTATGTATATATATATATATATATATATATAATACTTTCTTTTTTTTTTTCATTTTGTTGGTTATACGAAAGTCCATGAGTGTTGGTTCCTAGAAGAGAAAATTGAACGTCTGATCTTGTTAACAGTTGTATCACAGTACCTCTGGCTGATGTATATCACGTGGTTAGAGCATAAATTAGGATAGAAGCAAGCCAGCTCTTTTGAAAGCATTATTTCGTAAGGTTAAAATGAGAACACTGGAAAACTCAGTAATACTGTTGAAAAAAAATTATCTTTAACAATATTACCCAGTTTTCATTCTGAATTTTTTATTTTTCTCCCCTTTTCCCAAAGAGACTAGATTCAGTCTGAGTAGCCCAAATAATAGCTATCACATACATGTCCTATTTTTCTTTTCCTTTTTTTTTTTTTTTTTTTTTCATGCAACACTGAGGTTGTGACCATTTTCATCCTTTTGGCCTGCTTGACCAATTCTGTTCCAAGGTTTCATATGCAATGTCATTTCTCTTTCATAAATGTTTTGTGTTTTTGTTTTTTCTTTTTCTTTTTTCTTTTTTTTTTTCAGTTTTGTAGAAAACAAAATAATTTGCCTTATAAGTAATAAATAAATATATATGGGGTGTTTCAAAAAAAAAAAACTATTGATATCATTTCAAATGTAAATCTTGTAGAAAAACTACAAAGAAATTGAACAGGTTTGATGTATAAACAACTGTCGATTCACTGATCCAAATTTTAACAAGAAAATCAAAGCTATAATATGAATGTAAAAAAATTCTTTCTCTGTTCATGCGAATTGCATTTTTTATGTTTGGGTACTTATCCACAATATGGACCGTGCTGAAATAATATCATTATTGCATAGAAAATCATTCTTAACATGGAGAGGGAGGAGGGGGTCTTTGTTAACTATTCTGTACTTTCACCTAACAATTTAATAAACAAAAGATACTGTAAAACTTGAATTTAGTTTGAAAATACTATAAAAAAAATAAGAAAGTAGCATGGTCCGTATTTTGTATAAGTACCTATATTTTAAGATAACTGCATAAACATGAACCTGTTTAAACAAATTCAAATTCCTTTGAATGGGCACTGGCAAAAGTTTTAGATTGAAGAAATGATATAAATATTTCTGAAACACCTATGTATGCATGTGTGTATGTATGCGGTATGCGTATAATGATAATCATTGTAAATAAATTCTCTTCATTTTTTTGAATTAGCATACAACTTCATTTCAACACTGTATATAATTCATCCAAATGCTTTATAATAAAAGTTTTCAATTCATCTCACTATGCTGATTCTTTTTTTTTTTTTTTTTTTTTTTACTCTGTTTTTAAATGCAAAAAAAAGTTGACAAATTTATTTTATTTTTCACATGGACGAAATGAATATGAACTTTCTTTAATTTCAAAATACAATATTTTGTTTTTTGTTCTTTCTTGTCTGCCACGCAATTACATAAAACTGTTTTTTTTATTATCATTATTATTATTATTATTATTCATTTCTAGTCATTAAAGTGCATCTTAGAGCGAGCAGTTGACTTGCCAACCTATTGTGCCTGGGGAATTATTTTTTTTTTTTATAAATAAAATTTAAAAAATTTTATTTTAGTTTTAATTTATTTTCTAAAAAGTTTTTTCTTGTCATAAAAACGTGGTCAACGTTCACTGTTACACCAACTAAAGACGCTTCAACAATGGCGACTTTTAAAAAATTACGACTTTTATAGAGTTTCGATTATGCTGAAAATAAATATTGCAGGGAAAATTAGCGTAGAAAAACAGTGTTCGAAAACTGTTCGAGATATGAATAATTATTTTGTTACGTAATTTTTAGTAGTTTTATTTGGTTGCCATCTTTGTTGTTTCAATGAAATGGTATATTGAGCATGCTGCAGTGAGCAGACGATCTGTGTAGTTAATTCAACTCAATTCCGAAAGCCGTTCTTAACATGAGGAGGGGGGGGGGTATTCCAAAAGAAATGGACTTGAATAAACGTTTGCATCTCGTAGACACACACACATCGTCTGCGCATGCTCACTATCCCAGTTTCATTAAAACAACAAAGACTGCGGCCAATTCAAACTACTAGAATTTACGATGCATAATACAGGTATTTGTATCTTGAAAACTATTTGTCTGCACTAATTTTCCGTGTGATATTCGTGTTCAGTATAGCCAAAAACCTATAAAAGTTGTTGATTTATCGAAAATTGTTGAGGCGTTTTCAGTTGGTGTAATGGTAAACTTTGACCAACATGTCTAATATATCTGACAATTTTGATTAGATTGTATGAAAATTTTTTTTTTCTTTAGATAATTCTCAGTATAAAAACTGAGTGCTTATGTATTTTAGTGATCTTTTAAACCAACGCATTTATGTGTCATGTCGAAATTAGTATATTTTTTTTTGAATTTATGAAAATTAATCCAGCAGCTAAATAATTACAAGTAAAAATAGAATTTATTGCATTATCAAGTTTTATCATAATTTTAATGTGGAAGAATTGTGCAGTAAGTTCAGTCTGACAAACTGACTTGTCTCCCTTGTGACGTTTTTAAATGCAATTTCTCAGAACGTAATTGTGAATTATTTTTTGTTAAAATATATCTAGCATATATCTTCTGGATCATTTTTTTTTTTTTTTCATTCATACTAGTTTCGTCATGACATTTAAGTATGTAATGTTTTCATCTGAAATGCATAAAAGATCACCAGTCTACACAAGTAACAATTTTATTATTTTTTTATATATATATATATATATATATATATATATATATATATATAGTTTTCAAATATTCATGTTCAAACATATTGTATCTGGAGCAAAAGTCTCTGTATCCCCCCCCCCTTTTTGTTTGTTGTTTAAGATCAACCATTGCAACTCACGTGCTAGTATTTCTAGTTTTTTTTTGGGGGGGGGGGCAAATTTTCTTATTTGTTTTTCTTCAATTTTTTTTTTTTTTTTTTTTTTTTTTTTCTCCGTTTTATTTATTTTTTGTGTGTTTATCCAATTTTTTTTTTCGGTTTTTAGTTATCTATTATGTTTTTGGGTTTTTTTTGTTTTTTTTATTAATTTATTTTATTTCATCCGTTCGCATTCTCCATCCTTTCATATTTACTCTCTTTGTTTACTTGTTTGTTTTCATTTTCCCTTGGTGTTACACAACTTTATAATCAGACCTATCGATGCTAGCTTCTGTGGAGTTCAGCTGCCTTTCCCTCAGGCTGGAATATGCACACAAAGATAAAGACAATTGACTTAAACTTATTAAATCAATTCTTCTTCATCACAACTTGTTTTTGTCAAGATCATCAGAGATGGTCTAAATACGCCTATCTATCCAAACTCCACATAACATTTCTCTTCTAAGTTCTAAGTAGCAATTGACTATATTTAAAATACCTGGTGCATCAACCACTAGTCTCACTCTTAGACAGGGTCCAAAAACGAATCTCAAATTTAATAGGCCCCGCACTATCAACCAAGCTTCAACCTCTGTCCCATCGCCGCAATGTTGTATCCCTGTGCCTGTTTTACAAGTGCTTTAATGAAATGTGCTCTGATGAACTCACAGCACTCATTCCCCCACGACCATGACATGCATTCTCCAGACTAACCAAACAAGCAGCAAAATCCCACCCCTTTATTGTTGAGATCCCTAGATGCTGGAAAGCTTTCTGCTCTAACAGTTTCTTACCTCGAGCTGTTAGACTTTGGAATTTCCTCCCTGTTTCTTTCTTTCCTGACTGTACTAACATGCAGACGTTTAACTGTAATATGAACAGACCTCTCGCTGCTCAACTACCCACAATCTCTACTAGGCACGATTCCAAACAGTAGCCCCTTGTGTTCTAAGTGGCAATGTGCCTTGTTTGGTGTGAAAATAAGTAATAATATATATATATTTTTTTTTTTTTTTTTTTTCAAAAAGAGTGGAAAAAAAAATCTATTTTTCAATTCTTTCACATCCTTGGTCCAAATGAATCTGGAATCAAATCTCCCCCCCCCTTCCGCTCCCGTTTCCTTGGTTCCAAAAAATGGCTTCTGTCTTGAAGAAGCTTTCTGTTTCGTCAAACTTCTTGGGTGATCTTCACTCCAGACCTGAACTGAAGATCAAATCCGTTGCCAAGATCATGGGAAAAATGATTGGATCTTTCTGCCGCTCCAGAAGGTACCTCATTTTTTATGCAATCCACTACTTATATAAGAACCAAATAATTTCTAATGTTGTGTTGTTGAATGTATATATAATTTATATAGTATATACACACTGACAATTATTTTGTCGCTATTTTCAAAATAAACACAGACGAATTTCAAAGTATAAGTTTTATTTACAATTAAGCTTTACAATTACAAGTTCTTGATGAGCCGTTCCCCTTAAGTAATCCAATTTACCAAACTTACACTACTAACGATTACTATGATATTGTCCTTTTGACCAATGTACACTTTTTAACCCATTTTTTGATGCATGGAAATTAGTTGAGACAATCAGTCAAAAGAGGGACAGAGATGGTCTTCAGGTCGTGATAGGTCTAAGCAGAGGGGTGTCACAAATGGCAATAATCAGAATCAACGTCGCAACTTTACAAAAGTGGAAAAAACTTTCTAGAAAAAAAAAAATAAAAACCCAAGGCTCTGTCATTTCTTGGGAAGAATTTCCATTGCAGCTTTCGTCAAACAAGACCAAAAATGTTATAACAATTTAGCTGACAACTTAAAATAATGACATGAAAAACCATCAGGTCAAAATCTGACTGTTTCTTTAATTGTATTTTTTTCGATTTTCGATACTTATCCGAGGCATTCCAATAAAAAAAAACTATCTTAGAACATTCCCAGGCATATAAAGTATATTTGTGTGATTTTTTTTTTTAATCGGTGCAGCCATTTCAGAGTTTATAGGAAACTAACTCGCTCACACACACTGATAAAATGCCTTTTATATATATAAAGTGTAATGTGTAGACAAAGCAGCCTAGAAAGAAAATGGCCGCTGAATTCGAGTTTTATGTAAAAACTGAAGCAGAAAGAAATCCTTACTCTACATATAAATTATAAAGATAACTGTTTGCAAAAAAAATGTTTGCTTTGCTTTTAAAAATAATTTTTTTGTATAGAATAACGAAATCCATTGTTTAAACATTTTTTTTCTCCAACCATCAATTGGTTGTGAATAACAGTTCAATGCTCATGGTAAATTTCAGATTCAACACCTCCAAGAATGGGCTGTTAACCTATGTTTGGAAATCCACTGAATAATTTCGAAATTATCATGAAAAGTTGGAGTATTGTTATTTCTTCAGACCGCGTAAAATCATTGTCATAAACATCATTTACAAGAATTGTTGGACGCATTCTAAAATCTCAGCGGCCATTTTCTTTCTAGGCTGCTGTGTCTACAAATTACCCATATGTTTAATATTATCAAGTCGAAGATACGCCCTTAACTATCCATTCAACAGAGTCTGGCCCATTTGAGTTAGGTGGCCTTTTATTTCTGTTGGACTGAGGCATGCTTCGGTGCTGTTCTAGAGAAGTTCACCTTCCTACGCTTTACTGTCTCTTGGTTAGTTCATTGCTAATTGCTTGAGACGTTTTTGCCGAGTAATGCCAAGGTGACTACAAAAGCATTTTTTTTTTTTTTTTTCTTTTTGTAATTAGGCCAGAGTGTTTTGCCTTCCGATCTTGTGTAACATGTCACGGTGGGAAGACAGTAAATACTAACACTAGGTACGTGCAAAAGAATGCCGATGCTCAAAATGTATACAATTTGGATCTCTCCCTTTACTTAAATATTTGCCAAAAATCAGGAAATTAACCAATTTTAATGAAATTTTCAGTATTTATCAAATAATGATCACAGAATATAATGAACACATTATTTTTACTTAAATTTTAGTTGAAATGTTATTTTAATTAAACAAAAAATACCTTTATTAAAGTTATGGTTTTCAGTAGTAAAAAAAAAAACGAATGAATTTATTTTTGCTTTTTTTTAAAAAAATAAAGCATTGTAAATTGTAACAATTAAAAAACGTTTAATTTTTATAGAAATATTACGAAAAAAAAAAAGCCCCTAAAGTTTGTATTAATGAATTCGATATAACTCGAAGAAAAATTAATTTCTCAAACAATTGATATTATCATTGAATTAAACATTGTTTATTAATTATTTTCACACACAAAAAATTATAATTGCAAAAAATATTTCTACTTTTTTTTTTTTTTTAAATATAATTTGTAGAGGACTAGGATATATAAATCCTAATCCCGTTACAAAAGAAAATAATGAAACGAATGGAATGAAGGAAACAAAAACTCAATTGATGGATAAGATAAACGCGTTGTTTATTTACTGTTGAAAGAATGAATGTTTTAGATATAACACGCGTTCATGTCTGCGCGGGTGTAACCATCATTTGTTGCGGGACTGGTGGTGTAGAAAGAAAAGGAAATGTGTGTTCATCTCACGTTCGGGTCACTATCGTTTGTTCGCGTGTGGGAAGAGAAGTGAGTAATGTAGTGGAAATGGGAATGATAGTCCAGTGTGTAGATAAAGATAGAGGGTTGACATCAGTAAAAGCTGTGCGCCATGTTAGCAGTCAGCTACGCGGAGTTGTTCTCAGGGACAAGTTGTATATATAGAGAGAGAAAGAGTGAGAATGTCAATCCAGTTCATGGAGAGAGAAAGCGTATAAAGTGTACATACTGTTTGTTAGCTTTTTGTCCTACGCATAGTAGCAAATGGCGTGAGACGCGTGCGCGCGCCTGCCAAAAAGGCACGCTGTCGGTCCATAGACCGCACAGCTCGAAAGCTGGTCCGAAAAGGAAGAAGCCGCTTATTGCTCTTCCTTTTATAGGTGTTTCCGGTGGTCTTTTGCGCATGTGTGGATTTCCTTTGAAAGGGGAAGTGACGTTGTCCATGTGTGCATACGTGTGTGTGTATACACGTGAATGTGAGTGTATATACGCGAACGTGAATATATGTACGTGTGTGGACGTGCGCGCGTATGTTTGTGAGCGCGTATGTATATGACAAGTAATATAGCTTGAGATGTGAACGCGTGTTTTTGTGTGAGATTAGAAAAGGCTCGCGCAAATTACAGGTTACGCATTTTCATATGTATGATTCTGATATTTTCCTTGCTTGCCTAAATGTGAAACTTTCGGCATAACATGATTTTTATATAATCTTGAAAAATAAAACTTTTCTTTTTAATTTAAAATCAGGAACATAGAAAAATAATTAAATTAAAAAATGGTAAAATTTACACATGTTCACAATAGGGATGTACGGTTGCACGTTTGGGAGAAAAAACAAAACAGCGCTCCCTACCTCCCTTTAGCATTTGAGAGCTAATTAAGCTATTTTTTGTATAAACATGGTGTTTCTTTTTATGAGTATTTAATTCAATATCATAGGACTTTACTTTACTAATTATCTTTGAAATAGACCCAGAAAACTAATATTTATCTTTCAAGGGATTTTTACAATTAATTTATTTAACTTCAAAATTTAGCTGAATTAGTTAGCTCGCCATGAAAATATTTTTCATAACTTTTTTTTTTTTTTCACGTGTACAAATATTTTTTCCTTTTGGAAATTAACTTAAATCTTTAATCGGTACTTGTAGTTTAATCAAGACATTAAAAAATGAAAATATCGAAAAAAGTTTAAATTGTATATCCGTTATGGAACGAAGTTCTCCGAAAAAAAAATTCACTTAATCTCATTTTTTTTTTTTTTTTTTTTTTACAGCGAAAAAACAATTTGTTATGATACCGAGCAAAATGTTCAATTTAAGGAAGAAAAGCTAGTATTAAAGATGGGAAGGGGTGTCAGCGCTCTAACTGGAGTTATCTCCCTTTGGCATTTCTAAAATTCAAACAATTTTTTTTTTAAATCTAAGATGGCTGCCTTCAACGCGCTCTCATAAAAAAGTGTTTTTCCGCTGTAAAAAAAAAAAAACTACTTGATGAAATTAAGTGAATTTATTTTTCGGAGAACTTCGTTCCATAACGAATGCATACAATTTAAACTTTTTTCGATATTTTCATTTTTTACTGTCTTGACTAAACTGTACAAGTACCCTTTAATCTTTCAAATACAACCAAAAAGTAGTCGGAAACCTACAAAAAAATATGATAAATCGGCTTTTAAAAACTATATCTCCCAATCTTTATTCTACAATTTTTGCCCATATCTAACTAGCACTATGTTGAAGTGAAATGAAACGTAGTTGTCGCCCTTGGATTGTTTTCGCTCGAATATTTTTCAAGGGAGATAATCCAGATAACTTCCATTTTTTTATTTTTATTTGTTTATTTTTTTTTAATTTCCTGTTTACTGGCCTTCTTCCCTACGAGGGCAGAGTGAGACAAGGTTGACTTTTAATGTGGTCATTCAAGCTCCCCGAAAAGGGAGATTCTGGATTAAAACAAAAAAATAAAATTACCTCAGTCTCATTGACCGAGAAAAAAAAAAAAAAAAAATGAAGTGCAGTAATTTCGGTTTGGGGTGATTAGTTGGAATTGGGAATCGTAAAAATCGGAATTGGAAAAATTTAATCCTATTTTCTGAAGCCAAAAACGATTCTTTTGAATGTCTGAGACAATTTTAATTTTTGTTTCATTCCAGAATCTCCCTCCCCACATGCACTTAAATGCTTTTTCTCTTAATTTTGACTTAATTGAAACAAATTGGAATTGTTTTCTGCCCTCTAAATACACAGAATGCCGTGGTGACCCTTTCAGGTTTAGAGTTCATCTAGATTTCAGGTACTCAAATTGCTGTGATATCTACCCAGCTCAACTTGTTCTACCAAATCAAGCGGTGCTTATGAATTTCGAGACGATTACCCAAGGGAGATAATTAACATTTTTTTTTTTTTTTTTTTTTGCAAGAGATAATATAGAACGCTGAAATAATCGATCGAACAATGAAACAATTTCAAATTTGAAAAAAAAAAAAAAAAAAAAAAATTCGTCTCCACTAGGCCGACGCAGTTTATGAAAAGGAAAAGTTTAAAAAATACACAAAATAATAAATCTTCTCTTTTCGAAACTGAAAAATCAATTAACGATCATAAATATAAGTATTATCTCTATTATATAAAGATAACTTTGTACGTGTGTGAATTTGTTCCCTATGGACTCGAAAACGGATGAGACGATTTTTATGTGTTATATAGTTGTGGAGAAATTCTGTTATTTCTCTGTCTGTTGATATATCTATCTATCTCGATCTAGTTATTGTAGTGTTTCTCACTGAGAACGCAAATGTTGAGTTTGTTTGTGACCTTATTAAGCCGAAACTCTGCCGTAAGCATTTACATTCTATTTTAGCTCGAGCCCGAAGTGCCCGGTGTCTCCCCGGTGTCTGGCTATTATAGTCTCCCGTGTACATCACATGTCCCCCTCAAAAAAGAAAAATCCATTTAGGTAGACTGCCCTTGTGACACTTTTGTTGTCAAGGATTATTCTGCCTCAGTATGTGACCATTAAAATACTTTCTTTTTTTTTTTTCCTGAAGGTTAAGAAAAAGTAAAAGGTAATTGTTCAATCTTTAGTCAATCTGGCCTAAAACGATTCTGTGGTTTATTGTACGGCCCGATCGTCATTGCTGGGCTGGTAGGTATGCTCACTCACTTCTATATCTGGCTGCTCATAATCAGGCGAATTCCCATGTGTCAATGGAGCCTGTAGATGTATGTTATTTTCGGTTGCCATATCTGGAGGCATGTTTAGTTCTGTGAAAATGCGTTCTGAATTGTTTTCATTTGGGGATTGAGGTGCTGGCTCGGTGGTGCACCGACGAGATGTGATCCTGGAGGCGACGAACCAACCGGCCATCCTGCAGTCTGATTAGAAAGGATAAGGGGGATGCTCTTTCCAGAATGTGACCAGCCAACCACATGGGTTTGGAACCCAAGTTCTGGGCAAATACTGCTTGGTCTTCATCAAGTGAACACATCTGGCAGACTTATCATCAAATGAACGCATCTGACAGACTTATCATGTGAAACTTTTGACTTTCTTGATTGTTATATACAACACTTGAGGTAGCGGTCTTCATGCGATCAAGATTGGTGCGCAATCTTCGCCTCATCAACAATTCTGCCGGGGTAGATCCCGTTGTTGTGTGAGGTGTTGTCCGCTATGTCAGCAGAAAATAAGATATTTTTGTTTCCAGAGTTCCCCCGACATATTTTTTATACCGTTTTTAACTAGCCCAACTGAGCGTTCTGCTAGACCATTTGATGCCTGATAATGTGGACTGACAAATTTGTGTCTGATACCATTCCGTGGCATGAGCTCTGTGAATTCTGAACTGGTGAAGCATGGGCCATTATCACTGACAATAATGTGCGGGAGACCATCAGTAGCAAAACAGCACCTCAACCTTTCAATTGTAGTGGCTGAAGTAGCTGCACTTGTTGTGTAGACATCGACCTATTTTGAGTGTGCATCTTTAATGACAAGCGGGTATTGACCATTGTAATCGGCATAATCAACATGAACCCGTTACCCAGGTTCAGCTGGCCATTCCCAGGGGTGCAGTGGTACCTTAGCAGGTAAGCCTCTGGAGCATTGACAAGGGTAACAGTTGTTGACATTTTCTTCGATGTTGGCATCTATCTCAGGCCATCATACATAGGTCTAGGTGAGGGCCCTCATCTTGACCATGCCACGATGGCATTGGTGAAGCTCGTCCAACACTCTCTGCCTGAGATGGTGGGGAATTACCACTCGTGACCCCCACAGCAAGCACCCTTTTCAACACTTAGTTCGTTTTTACGAGCGTGAAATGGTAAATATGGAGCATAATGAGAGAGATTGCACCCTCCATGTTGTGTGGCTCGAACAACCTTTGAGAGGATGGGGTCTTTGCGTGTATGAGCACAAATGTCAGTTGAGTCAACGGTGGAATTGTCCAGGTGATCCATGAGATGTATAATACAGCCTGGTGTTGAGACATCTAACGTTTCCTGTAGGGGGAGACGACTCATTGCGTCAGCAGTGGCCATGTGTGAACCAGGCCTATATTCTATTGTGTAGTCGTAAGCACTCATCAACACTGACCAATGTATTATTCTTGGTGGCAGGGTGTCCAGTGTTGGCTTTGTTGGGCTAAAGAGGCTGATGAGTGGCTTATGATCCGTAATGATATGGAATGCATGTCCAAATAAGTATTGACGAAATTTTTTAACCCAAAAGATGATACTCAGTCTCTCCTTGTCCAACTGACTGTAATTTACTCAGCCGGTGACATTGTTCTTGAAGCAAAAGCAACAGGTTTCTCTGAACTGTCGGCAAAGATGTGTGACAAAACAGACCCGACACCATATGGACTGGTGTCACAGGTCAGTACCAGTTACTTCTCCGGGTCATAGTGAACCAGAATATTTGTGGTCTGCAATGCATCTTTGGCTCGCTGAAAGGCTGTTGATTGGGTGGTGCCCCACGTCCAAGAGAGACCTTTCCTCAGTAGATAATAGGGGAAGCCCAACTTATCTGCGACATTGGGGATGTACGTAGCGTAGAACTCGAATAAGTCCAAGAAAGCCTTAAGTTTGGTCTTATTGTGAGGGGCTGATTCATCCCGGACGGCACAGATTTTTTCTGCTATAGACTGAAGACCTTCAGAGTCAATCCAATGACCTAAGTAGGTTATAGAGGGTGCCATGAACTTGCACTTGTCCAGATGAATACAGAGACCAGATTGTGAGAGTTTCCTTAATACTCGGTCAAGGGTGATCAAGTGTTCCACGTCTGATGATCCTGTAATTAGTATGTCGTCCTAGTAACATACAACATGTGGTTCATTCGCCAACAGATTGTCCATACAGCGTTGATAGATACCAGGAGTTGACTTTACTCCAAAACTGAGGCGGTTGAACATGTAGAGACCCTGTTATGTATTGATTGTAAGGTACTGCTTTGAGTTTTCCTCTAACGGAACCTGCAGGAACGCTGATCCCAAGTCAAGCTTGGTGAATTTCTTTTCCTGCACCAACTTTGCATACAAATCATCAATCCTGGAGATGGAGTACTGGTCGATATTTGAACATTTGTTCATTGTAGTTTTATAATCTCCACACAATCGTATTGTTTGGTCAGTTTTGACAACTGCTACTATAGGGGTAGCCCATTCTGAGTATTGTACTGGTTCAATAATAACCAGAGACTGTAGTCGATCTAGCTCCTTGTCAACCTTTTTACACAATGCAAAGAGCACATGTCGAGCCTTGCAGAATATAAGCTTTGTTTTCGGGTCAACACTAAGTTTTGCCGTGAAACCCTTCAGTGTGCCCAACTCATTCTTGAAAACATTGGGGTATTTTGCAATAATGTTTTCAATTGCAGGTGGAGTGTTTACTGCTTTCAGCTGATGGATGCATTTCCAACTGAGTTGCACTACTCGTCGCCAGTTTCTACCCAGAAGTGCAGGGCCAGAACCAGGAACAATCACTAATCGCAGACGAGTCTGTCAGCCATCATAGTGTACTGACACTTGACATGCACTACACAGCATGATACTTTCTCCCGTGTAGGTTGCTAGTTTCTGTGACATAGGCTTAAGTACAGGCTTATCAGGTTCGCACCATAGATTTTCAAATGCGTTGCGGCTGATCTGTGAAACAGCAGCTCCGGTGGCGATCTCCATCTCGACATTGCGACTATTTATGCCCACCAACACCATCAGGGACTCGGTTTTGCTATTTGCTGCCACGTTAAACAGCCCATGTGGCGAGGCACAGTTGCTACTGGTTCTTCACTAGTGACCTTGTGGGTTTTCAGATTTCCAGCTCTGTCATTGTACTTCCAGGTCAAACAGACTGGTGAAATGTGACCGGTTTTGTGACAAAAATTACATGCTGCCTCTTTGAAACGATAGGAGTCGGGGTAATGTTTTCTGTTACATCGGAAACATGGCCTTTGTTTTTGTCTCCGTAGTGGAGTAGACTGTTCAACCTGGTTGACTTTCGTCTGTGATGTAAAACTGGACGTTGAACAGGCTGCCATGCCACTAAGATTCCTGTCTGCACTTTCCATGGCAAGAGCTATCTGTCGGGCATAAGGAAATGTTAGTTTCCTCTCGGAAAGCAGTCGCCGACGAATTCAGTCATCCACTAATCCAACAACAACCCAATCTCTCAACATATCTTCTATCATATTTCCAAACTCACAAAACTTCATAATTGTTTTTAAATGAGCAATAAAATCCAAAATGGACTGACCTGGTTGTTGGCGACACATGTAAAAGTTGAATCGCTCAACAGATGGTGCTGGGTTGCAGTGCTTTTTTAATGAGAGCAAAAGTTCCTCGTAGCTTTTGTCTTTTAAGCTATGCGGGGTGATGAGATCTTTCAGCAGAGAAAATGTTTCCCCACCACAAACAAAAAGAAGGACAGCCTTTTTCTTTTCCGGATCTTGTATACCGTTCACCTCGAAATAATAATCCAATCTTTCTGAATATGTGTCCCAATCACTTCCACTCGGCGAGAATTCATCGATCCTACCATAAGACGTCATATTTCGGAATGCGTGTATGCAGATGAAAATGTCACAGTTTAAGTTCTATTAAATGCGATGTTTTCAGAGAATAAGTTTAAATAATGTTCCCCTATGTGAGAAGTGATCTCATTCTTGTTGCCATGTAGGGTTTCTCACCGAGAACGCAAACGCTGGGTTTGTTTGAGACTTTATTAAGCCGAGACTCTGCCGTAAGGATTTACATTCTGTTTTAGCTCGAGCCGGAAGTGCCCAGTATCTGGCTATTATAGCCCCCCGTGTACATACATACATCACAGTTATCTATCTAACTGGTGAGGTAAACAAGAGATTGGATGTAAAGCTATGTTTTGATAAAAGTTGTCAAAACATATTGAGTTATAAAATGGACAAGTTGCACCGGATGCTCTAAAAATAGCTGACCGGAAGGATGTGGTTGTTGTCACATGTTCAGGTTGGCTGGACATAGGGTTGAGTTGGAATTTGGACGTTGCGAAGAGTGGATGGGTTAAAGGTTGTTTCTTCCCCCCCACACACACACACACGCACACACACTTAGGAAGGAGCTGACGTGTCTTAAAATTGGAGACTAGAATCAACCACCCAAGCAAAGATACTCGCTTTCCATTCTTCTGTTATCGACACCTGGAAAGTGAATAAAAACTATGTAAAACCAACCAAAATCTTGAAGTGAAATGCATTCGTTCAAACAGGTTCTAGCTTCCCTCCAAGAACAGATGAATTCTAGGTGAAACATAAGACCAAGTTGAAATACATGTACGTGTTTATGTTATGTCTGACACACACACACGCACGCAACACACTTTGACGATCACGGAACGTAAATCGACTGCAACACGAAAACATAGGGTTCAGATAGTGAAAAAGCCCACAATATAAACATTTAGTAAAACAATGCAAGATCATACGATGAACACAACCCCACAACGTAACATGTGTCTTGCAGTGTTCTTGGATAGGTTTTGTATTGGAATGTCTTCAATATCGATAATCAAAATAATCCAAGGAAAGAAGGAACAAGCGAGTTTGACTAAACTTAACACCTTACACAGCCTAACATCACAAGTGAATTTGAGAAGTTTTATTACCACACAAGCTGAAAGGCCCAATATATAAAATCAACAGTAGGTTCATTGATATGACAGGAATGCAGCCGAAAGAAATGTTTCTGTTTGGAGCACAATTAAAGCATGATACTTGACTTTTACATTTTAAACTTTAATTCAAGTCATATAAATATATAAAAAATTTTTTTATAAAATCAACAGTAAATTCTCTACAGTGCAATGCAGATTACAATGCAGACTAAGTCATTAAGTCATTTCCAGTATGCTCTACTTCTTTCAACAACCTTAGCAAACGAATTTGTGTCATCGCAACAGTCATTTGCCATTGATTTCCCACTGGCAGCGGTCATTGGTCTTCACTGGAATTTGGGTGGCAATGAGCCTTCCTAAGATCCCAGTCCTCTTTTCACACATCCAGTGAGGATCTACTCAGTGCTTTCTCTCCTCGGTCTTTCCATCCTCCTTAACCCTTCTCGAATATTTGTTGTAGTGTCAAAATTTATTGGGGGGTGGGGCTTACGATTATACAATTTCAGTTTCCTTGGTTTCATGTTGTGTTTTTCCATCTTTTTGGTTTTTATTTTATTTTTTTTCTGTTGTCTCTGCATTCAAGGGTTTTCCCTGAATATTTCAGCCGTTTTTCGTTATTGCTATTCATTCTATCTTCTCTGCCTTCCCCTGATTCAAAGCTTTCCCATTCTCTTTTGAAAGTTTTCAGTATTGTTCCTAGTACTCCTGCTATTATCGGTTTTATCTTGCCTTTCTTTATATTCCATATTCCTTTCAGTTTTCCGGCCAATTCCGTGTGTTTGCTTCACTTTACTGCTTGATGTTTACCCTCTGGTCTGCTGAAACGGCGAAATTTACAATCTGGCAGGACTTTTCCTTCTTGTTAACTATTTTGACATCTGGTCTCCTTGCTTGAATTGGTTTATCTGTATGTCCATGTCCCATAGGATTTTATGATTTCCGTTTTCAAGTACGACCTGTTTGTGCTTGTACCATTTGTCTTGATGTTCAAGATTCAGTTGTTCCCTGTTCCTAACTTGATTGTGTCTATTCTTATATTCTTTTTTTGGATACTTTGCTGCATTCGCTTATTATGTGATTTATTGTTTTCTCTCTTTGTCCACAAAGTTGGCTGTTTTCTTGTGTCTTGTCGATCTTTGCTTTGATATGATTCGTTGTGCAGCTGTTATTAGTGATTCAGTTTCTCTGTTTAGGTGTCCTTTTCATAGTCATGTCCATCTTTTGTCATCCTTGTGAATCGTTCGTGTAGTTGTTTTTCTTCCCATTTTTCTTTTCCCATCTCATATCTTGCTTCTCTGTTTTCTATTTTGTTCATTTTCACAGTGTCTCTCGATTATACTTTTTGTGTTCTATATTATGTGTGTTTTTTGTGTGTGCATGTTATTCACAGTCTTCTATACTCAACAGTCGTTTTCCTCTGTCTTTCCTTTTCACGTAGAGTCGATCAGCATTATCCTTTAATTTTAATGCATGATCATGAGTTTCCTAGTCTTCTGATCGAGATGCCTCAGTTCTTCTTTGGTCCAGCCTATAAACAGTCCAGAATATTTTACAAGTGACACTACCCATGTGTTTATACCGTTTATTAAGTTTCTACCTTTTATAATTTAGTTTCCAGGAGTTTTCTTGTTCTTAAGCATTCTTTTCCAATTTTCTCTTCCATTTCCATTAACTTGATGATGTCTGCTTCCAAAACTCACAAATATTTGTAGGTGCCATATTCGCCTAGTATCCTCCTTTCCCCTTGGGTAATTCCATACCCTCCATTGTCTGCAGTTTTCCCCTTCTCATGACTAGCAGTGCACACTTTTACTTACCGAATTCCATCCGGATATCTTGATGGCAGATTCTGGTTGTGTTTATTAGCATCTTTCGTTCATTTTCGTTTCTTGCGAAAAGTTCCAGGTTGTTCATATACATTAGATAGTTCATTCTTTCATCTGCATTAATAAACTTGTATCCGGCTTGGAATTTCCTCAGTATATTCTTAAGACGCATCATGACTATGATGAACACAAGTGGTGATAGGGAATTTCCTTGAAAGATACTTCTTTGTATTTTTATCTTAGTTATACATTGTCTTTCATCATTCATTCGTCAGTTCAAGACAACATGTTCTCATTGCCTTTTCAATCGGATTGATAATTTTATTATCTATGCTTGAGGGATCCTGTCGTATGCTTTCTTGTAGTTAATCCATGCCATGGCTATGTTATTTTTACTATTTTTTACTTCCTTTAAGATCTTTTAGTCTATGTATAGTAGATAATGTGTTCCTCTTGTCCCTTTTTGTTCCTCAGGAAGTAGTCCACAATTATTAATGGAGTGATAAATTTGTTCTCCCAGTTGTGTTGTTGGGACTTTCCACATGGTTGGTAAGCAGGTTATAGGCCTGTAGTTACTGAGGTTGGTTCCCTTTTTTGTATCATTTTGCACCAGTGTGGTTCTACCTTTAGTCATACGTTCTGGCATGTCTGCTTCGTGGATGCATCTTTTCAGGGTTTTGAATTAGCCTT
>NC_136507.1:31399376-31456876 GCF_053919585.1 Euprymna scolopes | reverse complement strand
TGACCGACCTTCGACAGCACAAAGACCTTTCAACTGTTAATTTTCATCACCAACTTTCGTTGTTTTAAAAGTGGTTTTGTCTTTCCTTCCATGCAACCTTTTTGTTTACTATTAATTAGTGATGGGAACATTCTGATATTTTTCCTAATTCCAATACAATTACTGATTCTGATTCTTTATAAATCTGTAAATCTTTATAAAGTTGTTATTTTTCGCGATTACATGTTAATGTTAAGTGTGCCCATATTTTCTCAAATGTAAAAAAAACTTGTGGAGGTGATCTCGAAATTTTACTTTTACTGGTAGATTAAAATCAGTAAATGTTTATTATATTACGACTAGCAGTGGATGAGTTTGTTTAAAACAAAATCAAATAAAAAAAAAGATGACAAAAGAAATTATTTTCGGCATCGGAAAATAGGCAAAAATTTTAACGATTCCAATCCTCCCAAAAGTTCCGATTTTTCCGATTTTTCCATTCCATTTAATCATCCTACCAATACCATTAATATATAAAGATGCATCTTGTATATTTAAACATTCACCTGCTTTTTCAGAAGCTCCAACCAAGAGATCTTTTTAAGATTCTAACAATACCATCAAGTGCAATTATTTGTATCTCTCTTGCGCTTGGTTCATCGGGTATATTTGCCAGGTAGTTTTTGAAATTCTTTTTCATGAGCCAGGTAGCTCTTATAATTACTGGAATGACGGAGATCTTCCTAAGATTCCAATTTCTTTTCATGTTGTTCATAAGACCTTGTTCTGTTTAAGCCAGTATCATTGAGGGACACTGACTTTAACTAGAGTTGCTACTTTCTATTTCTTGTCCTCTATCACTATGCCAAGTTTAACAGCTCCGTTTTCTAGGTATGTAGCTATAGGGATTGGATAGGCATGGTGGTTGGTGCATGACTTACTTCCAACTGTTCTTTCTGGTAAACATGTTCCCAAGATTTGCTACTACATTGGATATTCAGTTTTTTACAGATGGTCAAGTGAAGATATTTACATACTCCATTGTGTTGCAAGTGAAGTGGTCAAGTGAAGATATTTACATACTCCATTGTGTTGCAAGTGAAGTGGTCAAGTGAAGATATTTACATACTCCATTGTGTTGCAAGTGAAGTGGTCAAGTGAAGATATTTACATACTCCATTGTGTTGCAAGTGAAGTGGTCAAGTGAAGATATTTACATACTCCATTGTGTTGCAAGTGAAGTGGTCAAGTGAAGATATTTACATACTCCATTGTGTTGCAAGTGAAGTGGTCAAGTGAAGATATTTACATACTCCATTGTGTTGCAAGTGAAGTGGTCAAGTGAAGATATTTACATACTCCATTGTGTTGCAAGTGAAGTGGTCAAGTGAAGATATTTACATACTCCATTGTGTTGCAAGTGAAGTGGTCAAGTGAAGATATTTACATACTCCATTGTGTTGCAAGTGAAGTGGTCAAGTGAAGATATTTACATACTCCATTGTGTTGCAAGTGAAGTGGTCAAGTGAAGATATTTACATACTCCATTGTGTTGCAAGTGAAGTGGTCAAGTGAAGATATTTACATACTCCATTGTGTTGCAAGTGAAGTGGTCAAGTGAAGATATTTACATACTCCATTGTGTTGCAAGTGAAGTGGTCAAGTGAAGATATTTACATACTCCATTGTGTTGCAGTGTACAGTAGCCGTCACCCAAGTAGCATGAAGTCAGGTGGGTGAGGTCAGGGTGAGTATGTGTGCGCTTTGTACACAATAAATCCAGTTAAACTTATCTCCTTCGTTGTTTTTTCTTTTTGTGTGTCGATGACCTTAAGTGTTTTGTTTTTTTTTGCTGTTTCCTGTTGGTAATTGTTCTTCATCAAATTGTAACTGAAATTTAAATATGTTAACGCCTTGGGGACTTTTGGGGCTAAATGGTGGTGGTGGTAGGGGCAAATAATGGACTTGGTCATTTCTTTTTTACATGGTGCAGAACTCAAATTTACATATGTTAAGGCCTAAAACTGCACAGTTTGTTCATTTTCACCAAGATTTGACATCCCCTGGAGTCTTTTGGGGCTAAATGGGGCGGGAGGTGGGGAGCAAATGCTGACCGTAGTCATTTTTTTTATGCCTTATTCACTGTGCACTCACGGGGGGGGGGGGCATGCATACTTCACTTGTTTGTTTTTTTGTTTTTTTTGGGTTTTTTTTTAAATAAAGGGGAAGATGACAAGCTGTTGGGACTGACCTTCACTCTTTATCTGAAATCAAAGACTTACATCGAAGCCGTTGCCAAGACCGCCGGAAAAAAATGATTGCCTCATCCTATTGCTTCAGTAGGTATCTCGCTCCTGATGTAATTCTCTATCTGTATGAAAGGCAAATCCGTCCTAAGATGGAGTACTGTACTCATATCTGGGTAGGAGCTGCTTAGAGTATCCTTTCCTGTCTGGGCAGGGTCGAGGGCGGCATTATTTTTCCTTTTTTTGTTTTCAATTTTCTTATTTTATTCTAGTTGGGAATTGGGCAGACATTTTGTGTGTGTGTGTGTGTGTGTGTGTGTGTGTGTGTGTGTGTGTGCATTTGGTTTCTATTTTACGTACATCAACTCTTTTCGGGTTATCTTCTTATAACAATGGTTGGTGGATGTGTACTACAAGATTGAAACAATGTTTACGGTTCCTAAGGTGGGAGAAACAGACCTTGAGAGCTCTTAGGAAGGATGAGAATCCAGAACAGATTGGTCTTCTTGAATTTCTCCTTGTCGTGAATTTAACTGCCTTGCAGCATGTCTAGTTCTGTCAGCTTCAGGTTGGTTTGCTCTTTCCAAATTTGTTAATCTTGCATCTCCTTTCTCTTTGATGTATTCTGTTGAACTCCAGACGTCTTTCTCTATGCGAAGCGTTTTCATTGCAGCGAATTGCAACAACTCTTAATCTATTAGCTTTTTACCTTGCCAATCTTTCTTCCTCAGTTTCGTTTCTATTTCGTTTGGGTAGAATCTTTAGTGCGTATCTGAAAGGGGAAAGTATAATCTTAAATTTTTCCAAAGAATAATATATACATCTCAAGTAAGACCAATTACATTGTTTTTTGGCAGCGTTATATTGAAAGGGCAAAGTTAAGAGATACATCGCAGTAAGTTTTGGCCGTCGGGTCAGGGACCACCATCATGTCAAATTTAATGAAAATTGGTTGAGGGGATGGTAGTGGAGGGGGGGGGGTGATCTAATTAAAATTCACAAAGAAGTTGGCCGGCACCAATAGTGGCAGCCCTTGGGATGGTGGTAAACTCCAACTTAGTGTGCACCATTCCTAGGTGGGGGAGTTTATGAAGAGCCACACCAAATATGACCTTAACCTTGAAAATGGTGTGTACCATCTCTAGGTGGGAGACCATCATGATGCCAGGATTGGTCATGATCGGTCCAGTGGTGTGGGCTGTAGGAGAGTTGTACACACACACACACACACACACACACACACACACACACATGCATACACGCACACATGCTACCACTTTATTTATATACTAGCAGGACCCGTGTACGAGCGTTGCCCGATGGAAGTATGCTCCCCACCCCCACCTGTAAAAAAACAAAATTTAAATACAGTTGTTATTTGGAGCCACTGCCCGCCCATTATAATCGTGGCCAAAATGAATGAACCGTGGCGATGTACAAGCGTATTTCATATATATTTATATATTGAAGTGTATATCTTCCAAATAATAGTGTCTTTTTAATATGATTTGTTCTGAAAAAAAAAAAAAACACAAAAAAAAACGAATTTTAATAAAAAAGAAATATGTTGCGTTTTAAGTATTTTATTTCTTTTTCGGCACAAAAATTATAAGAAAACACCACTAATCAGGGGGCTAACGTTTTCAATTGGGTCACATGTTAAACTGTAAGCTTTATTATGTTTTGACGTCGTCGTGATAAAATAATTAAAAATACACTTTCGTATTTCGGTAATTGTTTAATGTTTTTATTTTGTATTTTGTTGTTTTTTGTGTGATGAATCCTAATGGTAAGGTTGACTAAGCCCTTACACGCCTCCGCGACTCAAAATAGTTCGCTTTATATTGTATTAAGAAGTGGAAGTTGATTTAAGAACGAAAACATGAAATTCTATCCTAAGGAAATGAAGTGAAACTTCTTCGTTGTTTTTGTTTGTTTGTTTGTTTGTTTGTTTGTTTTTTCAATTACTGTAGGTAATACTTGTTGCTGAAAAAAAAAAATCAAGTAGAAATAAAAATCAAGTCAAGAAGACTGAAGGCCACAAGTATTGTAATAAAAAAAAAATAAAGTAAGTGCATTAAAAATAAAGTGGATGCCTATTGTACTTTAAATTAATATAGAAAAGTGATCCCCCACTTTTTTTTGCAACTGTAATTTCTTCGTATCTTAGAAACTATTTGTTTTCTGGAATTGTCAGTGTTATTTTCAATTGCAGCGCCCCCCCCCCCCGACAACCCATAATAGTAATTTGTAAGGATTTTATGAGGGTGGGAAAGGGTAGCATTACTGGAAAATCACAAACGTAAATGCAATGTGTTTAATTTGTTTTTGTCCCCAAATTAAAAAACGACCTTGTGTCTAACTCTGTCATCGTGGAAAGGCAAGTAAATAAGGACACTAACAATGTACAAGTAGTTTGTTAAAGGACATGTGAACTCCAGAAAGTAACTTTGTTTATGTATTTGACAAATAAATCGCAATTGTAGTCATTGTGATGTAAAAATCGCTGTGTAAATCAGCGTGACAAAAAAAAAAAAAAAAAAAAAATGTACAAATAAATTTACGTAATGTTTTCGACGTGGGAAAATATGAATACAGTAATGTTTGTGTACATGTATAAATATATTTGGCAAGTTATTTAATAACAGAATTTGTGGGTCTTGTATCCGACGCATCAATGGGACAAATATTGTGTCTTGCATTGACGCCATATTTCATTTTTAGTAACCATTCGTTTATAAAGTGGAGAATTGTATTCCAGAATGGTAGAATTTTCAGAACTCGGCCAATCAAAAAGTGCTGGCGTAGGCAAGGGAGACATTATTATTTATGATTAGGAAAAAGGGAAGATTATGTTATGCCTATGCATGTAATTACCAGTTACGGGCGGTGTAAGCAAATTATCATTCGAAAAGGTAGAATTGGTCAACTGGTAGTAGTGAGAGTACTAAATAACCAGAGAGAAGTCACTCCTTCCTCTATATATGTTACGATTGTGATAGTGTTGCTCGTAGGATGCAATGTAGCATATTAATATTATGACTGCATGTGTCTATAATGGTGTTTGAAAGTTATATAAGATAGTGCCTAATAGGTTAGATGTATTGAATTTGTATGTGGCATCTGTTGTTGCAAACCTATGATACTTTGGTCCAAAGGGGAATTTCTGCAGTCATTTTATTATATAGGAGATATATACTAGCAGGGAGACCTGGCGTTGTCCAGGATTGAATGAGGATCAACAAATGTTCCACCCTCCTATACTTTTATAGTAATCGAAATCAGTGAAATCGATCATATTTTTTTAAATCAAGTCATTTGATCCTTTTCTCTAGGTAGGGATCCCCACCCTGCAGTGTACCGGGAGGAAGCTTCACATGTCTCCCCACAGTGACTTCGTTCACAATACATTTTAATCTACATTACATTGTAGAGAATTTACTCTTGATTTTAAAAAATTATCTGTAAATGATGGCTTCACTTAAAGTTAAAATATATATATATGTATATATATATATATATATATATATATATATATATATTTATATAAGAGTCACCACTTATGAAGGCCCAGAAGCTCCTCGAGGATAAGGGTTAATGCGTGTACTATAGTCAGTGGGAAAATGTCGTAGTAATCGTTAGTAGTGGAAATTGGGTACATTGGATTACTTAAGGGGATGGTTTATCAAGAACTTGTTTATGTTGGACTTGAAGACGACCATATTGTAGTCAGTTGGAAAGCAGGAAAAAAAGAACAGAGTTCGACAGGCGTGCAGTTCTAAGAAAGAAGATTTGTTCATGGAATCCACGTTTAGGTTTAGGCACAGATAAAGAGTGAGGAAAATTATTGATAGTAGTTTCAGCTAGACGAGTGTTTTTTTGAAAGTCAGGTCAGGAGTGATCATAGATTGGAGCTCAGACGAGAACTTGCCATGAAAATAATGATAAAGTAGAGACAGGTTCGCAATGTTTCTTCTGCAGGAAAGAGGTTACAGGGAAGAGAGGGCATCCCCACTAGGCTACAAAGTCTATTTCGAACTCTGTCAAGGCAAGATAAGCTGCTTCTAGCAGGTCCTGCCCAGATGTGGAAACAGTCCTCCACCCTTGGACATACTTGGCTCTTATACAGGTAGAGAATTGCATCAGCAGTGAGATGTCTACTGGAGTGGTAGAACGATCCCACCATTTTTCCCGCAGTCTTTGCAACGGATTTGATGTACGTGTCCCATCTCAGATCAGGAGTAAAGGTTAAACCAGGAAGTTTGTCAAAACATAGTCTCCTCATTTCAATTGATGCTAGACGGGGATCAGAGCGTTAATGATGTAAAGATAAAAGCTTGGTTTTAGATGCATTAAAATTAAGCAACCACCCCTTTCTCATTGCACCACATGATCAAGATCAGAGGAGAGAGAGAGAGAGAACTTGATTGTTTATGGCCTTTGAAGTTTTGGCATAGATGGTAGTGTCATCAGCATAAATGCAAATGATTTTAGGATGTGATTTAGGAGATCATTGATGTAGATCAGGAAAAGAGTTGGGTTCAGGATGGACCCCTGAGGGACTCCAGCATTAAAACTGTGAGCTTCTGATTTCTACCCATCAACCACTACTCGTATTAACCTATCAGAGAGAAAGGATTCAATGATTGAAAAGACATTTCCAGCTATACCATAGCTGGAGATATTGTGGAGTAGAACGTTATGCCATACTCTATCAGAGGCCTTTGATATGTCAAAGGCAATTGCCCTAGAAAGGAAGCCCCTGTCAAGAGATTTGCTAATCCTATGAGATATAACTGTTAGCACATCTGCTATAGATCTAGCAGAACGGAAACCATATTGAATGTCACTGAAGAGGTAATTTTTGTTGAGGTGGTTGACTACTTATCTATTTAACACAGATTCAAGCCACTTACTCATGACGCACAGGTGACATATTGGTCTGTACTGAGAGGAAGATGACCGATCACCTGAATTTTTAAATACAGGGCATATTGATGAGGTTTTCAAAGGTGTTGGGAACCAATTCTCCTTAAGACAATGCTTAAACAGCTTTGTAAGTATGAAAGCTAGTTCTAGTTGAAGCTTTTTGAGCACTATAATAGGAATGCTGGCAGGGCCAGTTGCTTTACTAGAATCGAGGTTTTTGATTAGCTTGGCAACATTACACACAGATATTTGTATATCGCATAGCATGATTTCAGACAGAGGAGGAAATATGGGGGGTTGGCAGCTCTGATCATATAAGGTAGAATTAGCTGCAAAGTTTTTGGCAAAGAGTTTGGCTTTGTCTGATGCTGACGAGATTACCTCAGGTCTATTGATGATGGTTGCGATAGAGCACACACACTTCTATTCAGGACCCTGTTTGTTATTTGCCAAAATTAGTGGGAACCAAGCTACTACTCAGCTACTTTGGACTTGATGTACTGAGCATACAACTCACTTGCGTTCTTCATTACTCTTTTACAGTGGTTTCTTGCAGTCCTGAAAGTGGCTTTAATCTCAGTACATCTACTACATTGGAAGCAATGGAAATAGTGATATCTGTTTGCAATGGCAGCAGTACATTCTGGAGAGAACCATGGCTGGCTGTTAGGGTTTTACTGGAATCTTTTGGAGGGTATGAAGCGGTCTATACCAACAATTTACCATTCTGTCAGGTCTGATATAGAGGACACATTCTTTTTAAACATGGAATGCAGAGGTAGATCTGATATAAATGTATAAAAGCTATCCTAATGAGCCATAGAGTATGACGAAGAGATATGTTGGAGGACTTATTACATCTTGTTTTTATCTCAACTGATACAACTGAGTGGTTGGAAGATCCCAGTGAGGACAGAATGGAAGATGAACATAGCTCAGGGCAAGTTGTCAGAGAAAAAGGTCAAGAAGACTTGCATACTGACCATCAGTCTCGGACACACGCATGGGTTCATAAATAATCTGAGTCAGGTCATAAGCAATGGAGAAATCATGACAGAACCCCCTCTCATTATTTGTCTTGTTTGAATGGGCTAACTATTCCATAATGTGAACATTGAAGTCTCCACAGACGTGAATGTTAGCCGAAGGATGAGCAGACAAGATGTGGTCAATTTTCTCAGGTATGCTCTTAAAGATAGTATTAATTTAAATTTTCTTTATGTGAGTCACCCATTATCACTAAAATGGTCAGATTGTCTTCGCCATTCTGACAGACAAACTCTCTCATTTCATACAAGAAAATAGTAATTTACTTTAAAAAATATCATCTGGTCTTTTACAGATATCGTTGGAAATTTGAGAAAATCAAAAACGATGCTTTTGTTTTCTTCAAAATTATTTATTTACCTAAAAGAAATGAATGTGTAAGCTTTCAGATATATTAAGTCCTTGTCAAGAGATTTTTTTAATCATTTTTTTTCCGTTGGAGATATGAAAATCTCTCAAAGATGTAAGTGTTGATACGTGGCCTAACTGAATGTCTGTTGTTTTGTAGTGGACAGGTTGTAAATAGAAGTCTCGTCTGGGTGTTTCATGTTTGTGTGTCAACACAATTACATAAAACTATATACATTTGACGACACACCTGTTTATTATTGTTTCTCTGAAAGCTTTTCAGCAATTCTTGAGGAACTGGATTCTGTTTAAACAAGGATGCTTCAAGACAGACGAAGATGCTGTATATGTTTTTATTTTTTATAAATATATTTTATTTCTATTATATATATATTTCTTTATTTCTCCCAGCTTGTCATCATAGCAGAGGAGTGATCGACGATCTTGGTTTGGGGTTAGTTTTTCTACATCTCATGTCTGAGACCTCTCCACTCCCTTGTGAGGAGACCCCTTTTCAGAGCATCTTCTTTTAACGTCTTCAATCTAACTCCCCACTTTGCTCCAGCAAACCGAAACATGTAACAGATGACACGTCCATCTCTGATCAGCTGTTTAAATTCCTTCCGGTGCAAACTTGACCGGTCACCGATTTTGACATGTTTTGATAATCTTATCAAAACATAGCTTCACATCTCTTGTTTACTTCGCCAGTTAGATAGATATATAGATCGATAGATAGATAGATAATTAGATAAATTGATAGATAGACAAATAACTGCTCAGCCAACTAGATAATAATATGGTTAATAAAAAAAATCAGCACTTTTGAAAGATCCTTTGAAATTTCTTTTAGAAAGAAAGCTATCTTAAGCCCACACACACCATTGCCCAAGCAATTTGATTTTGAAAAACTGAAAAACAATGGAGATGGAACAAAAGTAGTAATGGGAAATAAGTCTCAGTGTATGTGTGACATGATGATGTATTTTTCTGGTGCAATATTGGTTGTTTGATTTAACTATGAAACTATTAAAATAAAAGGGTGTTAACACACTTTTGATTGAGAAGTGTCAATAAATATAATTTGGGGAAATAAGTCTCTGTATCCATGTGACACAATGATGTGTTTTTCTGGTGCAATATTAGTTGGTTACTTAATTTAAATTAATAATGAAAAATGTATTAAATGAAGGGATGTCAACACACTTTTGATTGAAAAGCATCAACAAATATAATTTGGGAATTAAATCTGTGCGACACGATGATGAATTTTTCTGATACAATATTAGTTTTTACTTGATTTAAGCTGACTACAAAACAGAAAGTATTGTCAACACACTTTTTAGAAGTATTGAAAAATATAATTTGGGAAAAATAAGTCTCTTTGTCTATGGGACACGATGGTGTATTTTTCTCGTGCAATATTAGTTGGTAACTTGATTTAAATTAACAATGGAACAATCTACTAAAAGAAAAGGGGTGTTAATGTACTTTTTAGTGGGAAGTGTCGACAAATTTGATCTTCAGGTTTTTTCATTTATAATTGGCGATTTCAGTCTTGAGTTTTTGTTTATAGGTTTGAAAGATCTTGCATTGAAATGACAGATAAAGACGACAGCTGTTCCCCCACCTTTGAATAACTTGAATTATTGAATCAATAATATTGGAAAGGCGATTTTAGATGTCAAAACATATTGAACTGTTTTATTCGAAACAATTGTTGAAGATCATTAAATGCAGTTTTACAATTCCAAATGTCACTGGATGCACCAGTGCCACATCTGATAATTAAAACTAAAATCTTAGCCTTACTAAACCAAGCCCCTATATTGTAGCTTGGCTAGAGGCTCCTCCAACATATCTATATAAATAAAACAGTAGATGTATATATATGTGTGTGTGTGTGTGTGTGTGTGTGTGTAAATATTTAACCGATAAACTCTTAAACTACTGGTCACATAACACTGAAATAACAAGGATGGTTTACAACGAGTAAAATCTTTGTTTGGATGGATGAATAACGCGTACAGACATATATCAGCAAGTTGAAATCCAAACTGTTCATTTCAACTTGCCGACATATTTTTACTTCTTTCTGTGCATGCCCAAATTCAATTCATTTATTTGAGTCGTTTAATATTAAATCTTTTTTTATCTATCTCTTGATAGCGGAATTCGGCTGCAGAGGTAATGTTTCTGTTTCAATTCTAGCTGATGGCACCCACTTCATTTTTTTTTTTTAACTTTTAAAATCACTTTTCTATATTAGGCACAATAGAGAATTAATAAATAGGAAATCTGCATGAATTATAATATATTTAAACATATTTTACAACCTGGCAAGGCTGAGCGTCTTAACCCCCACCCTATCCCCGCTAATGTGAAATAAAAGCCCTGATTGATTGACCAACTGTAAATAGTAGGAAATGCAAAACAATCTGTGATTGGGTAGCCAATCAAAATAGTCTGTAGTGGACTGGTTGATATGTTATATATATATCCCCCAGTCGTTAGGAAAAATAGGAGAAATGATTTGAATTGGGAAAGGAACAATGAATTGCTTTGAGGAAGGAACGAACAACACGTTTACTTGAATTAAATGAACTAGGATTTATTTCGTGAAGAAACAAGTGAAAGAAAAGGGTACTACACGTGTTTAGTTTGGCGTGCGTCTCTCGCTGTTTACTGGTGAGAAAGAAAGTCTATTGTAGTATAGAGAGAGAGAGAGAGAGAGAATGAGAAAAAGTCAATCCAGGCCATGGAGATAGAAAACATGTAAGGTGTATGTACGGTCTGTTAGATTTTTGCCCCACATGGTAGCAAGTGGCGTGAGGCACGCGTGTGCGCGCGCCTGCCGAAAGGGCGGCGGCTAGTGCGCCAACCACTCACCTCGGAAGCGTATCCGAAAAGGAAGATGCTGCTTATTGCTCTTGCTTTTATACTTGTTTCCGGTGGTCTTTTGCATATGTGTGGATTTCCTTTGAAAGGGGAAGTGACGTCGTCCTTGTGTGCGTACGTGTGCGCGTGTGTGTGAGTACATGTGTGTACGTTAGTGTGTATGTGTATACACGTGAATGTGAGTGTATATACGCGAACGTGAATATATGTACGTGTGTGGATGTGCGCACTTATGTTTATGTGCGCGTATGTATATGACAAGTAATATAGCTTGAGATGTGAACGCGTGTGAGACTAGAAAAGGCTCCCACAAGTCGTTTCATGTGAATAAAAACTTGCTCTTTAGTAATTCTTCAGAGATCAGTGTAGTATCTGTTCTGACACTACACTTAAGAGTTAATTTATCCTTAGTTAATGGAGGGGAAACCCTTTTATACTAAGACAATTTTTATTTTTGGTTCTTCCAGAGTGTCCCTTTTTAGGGAGCTGATTTTCCCCCCACATTAAAAACGACCTTGTGTCACATTTTGCTTTCCTGAGGAAGTAAATAAATACTGTTAGAAAAAGAGGGTGGAGGATTCTAAAATTTCTCAAATCACAATTAACATGAGTCGGGTTCCTCAACTTGTCTTTATTCCTCAAACAAGAGCAAGGTAAGTTTGTTTTTTGTACACGGTCGAACGATAAAAGTGTCACCTTAAAGAAAACAACACTACAGCTTTATTTTAAAACTTTTATTAAAAAAATCAATTCAAATAACTTGATTATGTAGTAGAGTTGACATCTATTCAATGTAGCCGCCTTCAGCCTCAATCACTGCCTTGATACAGGTCCGAAACTAAGAGCATGCCTTTTTCACAAACGCCGGCAGAAGATCGTTGTAGGAGGTCATGTATGACCAAACGAAGTAGTCCAGCGTGTTCAGGTCAGGGGGGGGGCAGTAAGAGAAGGGTACAAAATGGTAGCACTCCATCTGAAGCCAAGCCTGGGTCTCTTTGGACTTTTAGGCTGGCGCCAAGTCCTGCTGCGACAGCCATGGTCTTCCAGTGGCCATCTGATTGCACCAGGTGATCACTACACACTTCAGCACATCCAGGTACACTTTGGTGTTGACTTTCAAGCCAACTTCAAAGATGTGAGGTGGCATGATGTGGCCCTCACCTGAAAGCACACCAAAGACCATAATCATAGCCAGAAACTTTGTTTTCGTCATGTCCCTGTTATTCATAGCAATCCAGCGATGCATTTTGAGGGTGCTGGCAATGGTCCTGTTGTCATAACTTGGATCGGTAGAGAGCATGAGTTGTACAGCGCCACATCTCCGAGCTCGCTCATTGAATATTACGTCACTTTCAGACATGATAAAAGGCTCCTATTGCCTTGAGATTTGTACACAACTGGCCAACTAGTAGATAATCTGCAACAGAAAAAGAAAACCGGTTTTCATCAAACAGAAATGGAATCATGGTGTCTTTTCTAGGGCAACAACTTTATCATTTCACCCTGTATATACAGGATATTCCAGTGTTATGCAACTGTTTGCCTCGATGTAGACTGAATGCAAGGGTTCCCAATCAGTGTGGCGCAGCACATTAGTGTGCATCAGAATGATAACTGGTGTGTCATGAAAAGATAGTATCTAGAAGCACTTTAATTTCATTTAATTTAATAAAGCAATTTAATTTCATTTAATTCAATAAAGCAATTTAATTTCATTTAATTTAATAAAGCAATTTAATTTAATTTAATTTAATAAAGCAATTTAATTTCATTTAATTTAATAAAGCAATTTAATTTCATTTAATTTAATAAAGCGATTTTATTTTATTTAATTTGATAAAGCCATTTAATTTTGTTTAATTTTAATAAAGCAATTTAATTTAATTTAATAATGCAATTTTATTTTATTTAATTCAATTAAGCAATTTAAGTTTATTTAATTTTTAAAAAGTCATTTTTTATATAATTTAATAAAGCAATTTAATTTTCTTTAATTTCATAAACCAATTTAATTTTGTTTTATTTAATAAACCAATTTAATTTAATTTAATAAAGCAATTTAATTTCATTTAATTTAATAAAGCAATTTCATTTTATTTAATTTAATAAAGCAATTTAATTTTATTTAATTTAATAATGCAATTTCATTTTATTTAATTTAATAAAGCAATTTAATTTTATTTAATTTAATAAAGCAATTATATTTTATTGAATTTATGTTGTGTCTGCACAAATAATTAACAAGAACACAAAAGTAAAGATATACAATAATATATTAGGAAGAAAAGTTATATGCATATTTACATGTCTTCAGACATACTTCAGTGGTGTGTTACATGTCTTACTGGAGGCAGCATAGGCGTCTTGCCTATTTGGCGGTCGTACCGAAGTCCCCTGGTATTGGTGATTACTACCTTTATATATCTCACTCACCCGCCTATGTTAATTAGTGGGCGTCTCCACAACAATTTAATAAAGCAATTTAATTTTATTTAATTTAATAAAGCAATTTAATTTTATTTAATTTAGTAAAGCAATTTAATTTCATTTAATTTAATAAAAGTCATTTAATTTTATACAATTTAATGAAGGTCCTTTAATTTTATATAATTTTAATAAAGCAATTTAATTTTATTTCAGTTTATAATGCAATTTTATTTTATTTAATTTAATGAAGCAATTTAATTTCATTTAATTTAATAAAAGTCATTTAATTTATTTAATGCTAATAAAGCAATTTAATTTTATTTAATTTAATAAAGCAATTTAATTTTATTTGATTTAATAAAGCGATTTAATTTTATTTAATTTAATAAAACGATTTAATTTTATTTAATTTAATAAAACAATTTAATTTTATTTAATTTAATAAAACAAGTTAATTTTATTTAATTTAATAAAAGTCATTTAATTTATTTAATGTTAATAAAGCAATTTAATTTTATTTAATGTCAATAAAGCAAGTATTTGATGAAACTGCAAGTAAGTCTTACTTGGTAACAAGTAGTGAAGCAGAGGGAATATGGTGAATAAAAAAGTGATTTCACGTGAATGGATAGTCTGGTGAAGGGTAAAATATCCAATAACGGTAAAATCCAAAAATCAACATCCAAAAAACTTGGTTAAGTTTCCATTTCCACAAGTAAAATCCAAGGGAATCGCGTAATTGGAAGATGGTCCAAAGTAATCCAAAAGGCAGAAATCCATGGAATAATTCACAAATGGAGGCAAGGAAAAGATGTGCGTTTTGCCATCTTGGATTATTTTGGTAAACTTAACTGTAATACTCATTTCATTTTATATATATATATATATATATATATATATATATATATATATATATATATATATATATACGTTTTATTTTTTATTACCGTATCTTTCTGTTAAGTTATTGTTTCAGCTACCCGGTCGTTTTTTTTTTGGCCGTCTGTAGCTTCCTCAGACTTTTAAGTTTTAAGGTAATAAAAAGTTTAAGGTAATAAAAGTTTAAGGTGATAAAAAGTTTAAGGTAATAATAAGTTTAAGTTTTAAGGTAATAAAATATAAAACGCATATTTGCTCTACAACAGTATTGAGCACTTTCTTCAGGTTTTTATTAATTACCATTTCTACTATATATATATATATATATATATATATATATATATGACGCACGTACACACACACACACATATATATATAGATCCACCAGCTACAAAACACTGGGTGTATGTGTGACATCATTGTGTAGCATAAAAATAGGTAGGAACACAGACATTGTTTTTTAATAACTGTCTGGTCACATCAGTCTCAAGTGATTTTCTTCTCTGTCTGTTCTACCCTAGCCTGTCTTTGACTCCTATCTCTCCCAGGGACCTCCGAGTGACCAACTGCCCCCGACTGTGGCCAGTTCACAACTGCCATCAAAAGTCCAATTTAACTCTCAACTCTGCCTGTCATTGACCATTGCCAAAATGCTCCCAATCGTTATCAACCAGACACTGTCGTAAATGGATCACAGGTTAATTTTTCCATCCTTTTGATACAGTTATTGTTACACCTTGACCAACAATTCCATGTCAAATTATTTTTGTCTACTCCGGTGAATAACTTCTTATCTGTTGTCTTTTCACCAACCCTATTTCCTATTTCTTTTGTTACCCGATAAACTTACTTCCTTTTCTTTTGTTACGTTATCTTTATCCTTTTTTTTCTTTTACTTCTTAACATTTGGGGTGGGGTGGGGTGGGGGCGCTTATAGTATCACACGATTTCTGGATCGGAAAGAGTAATGAAAAAAAAATCATAAGCATTACAAAAAAAAAAAAAAAAAAGAAAAAAAAAAGAAAGAAAAAAAGATAGAAAGAAAGAATATCATTTTCATTTTATTACTATTTATGGTTCAGGAGTTTTAAGAACTTGAAATTTGTCCAAAACTCCTGGAACATCTGTATCATTGTTACACAGCTGTTTTCAAATAATTACACTGTGCAACAAATTTGAATTGAAAAAAAAGTACAAGACATATAAGATCTGTTTCGGTGTAAGAAAAGTATGCTGATTCCAAATCTGACATTTATTTCTCTGGATTAGGTACCATTTTCATGTACTTTATTATTAATTATTTTGAAAATAAAAACACCGAATTCACCAGTTTAAACAACATTTGTCCTCTTAACTCTCTTGTGTAGAGTGTCATCATCCTTTTTTAAATCCCAGCAGTAGTCTGCCAACATACCAGTGTTCCATTTTCCTTTAAAACGTTTTTCTATTAATGAAATATCTTGATGGAACCTTTCGCCATGTTCATCACTCACATGGCCAAGATTCTCAGCAAAAAAATCCAAATGAGAGTGGAGCACATGAACTTTTAGAGACATGTTACATCCCATATCATGAAAATGATGCAATAGATCATTCACAACTTGCACATAGTCTTCTGAACGATGTTTTCCCAGGAAGTTATCACAAACTTTCTTGAATGACTCAAAGGCACATTTTTCTTTTCTCGTGAGATGTGTGTTAAAAGTTTTATCAAGAACAATTTTTCGAATTTGGGGACCTATGAAGATACCTTCTTTTATTTTAGCTCGACTTAATGAAGGAAACTTTTCTGCAAGATATGCAAATGCCAAGGAATCCTTGTCTAGTGCTTTCACAAACTGCTTGAACAAACCGAGTTTAATATGCAAAGGTGGTAAATGGATTCTATCACTTTGCAGAAGTGGTTTGTGTTTGATGTTATGTTTTCCTTGCTCAATTTCATCTCTAGCAGGCCAGTGCTTGCGTACATAGTGTTCAGCTCTTGCTCTAGAGTCCCATAAGCACAAGAAGCAACACAATTTAGTATAGCCTGGCTGAAGGCCAGTGAGCATGGCTATAACCTTGAAATCTGCACAAGCATGCCATTTATGGACTTCATAATGTATGTTTGCTAAAATTGTTTTTAAATTTTCATATGATTCTTTCATGGTTGTGCTGTAAGCTATAGGAACAGATGGCAGGGTGTTCCTATTGTGAAGCAAAACAGCTTTTATGCTTTCCTTGGATGCATCTAAGAAAAGTCGCAAATTGGTGTTATCATATTGTATTTCCAGCTGTTCAAAAAGTCCAACAATGTCATTGCAGAAGCATAAATCATCTGTCAAAGTGAACAAAACATGCAAGTTTTGTGCACGTTTTCTGTACAATGTTATTTTCACACCTTTTCTAAGAAGATTTCGTTCTTTAAGCCTTGATGCAAGAAGTTCACTTTTGTCTTTGGTTAAATAAAGATCTCTGCATAAGTCATTTAGAGCATCTTGAGAAAATAATATTGGTTTATTATTGCTTTCTGAATCAGAAAATTCTACTGTTTCATCACTGTAATGTTCATCCCCACTGCTTGAACTCCACATTTCCTGATCAGGGGGTTTTGGTACAGGTAATTCTTTTGAGTGCTCAACTGGGCGCATTGCTGATTGCAAATTTGGGTAAGCAATGTGTTTCTTTTTTTTTTTTTTTGCTGTTGTACAGCCCGTATAGTCTTGCTGACAAAAATAGCAATCATTAGAATGATCTTTCTGCTCTCGCCAAATCATTGGCACACCAAACTTCATGTGAACATTCTTTTTTGCATACCATGCGCTCAATGTTTTCACACATGTAAGGCAACAGGCATGAGGAGCCCATGACTTGTCTTGGTCTCCTATATCAAAATGAAAGTACGCCTTGTACAATTTCTTGATATGGCTGGTAATGCTGCGCCTTTCTTTAGCAAATGTTAATTCGCCACATATGTAGCAGAATTTGCTTGGATCATTTTTGCACTGTCTTGAAGTCATCGTCAAAGCCTATACTGCATCTAAAGAATAAAGACAAGAAAAAAGTAAATTGTTTTATAAAGAAAAATAAGGATTCCATAATGTGAACATGTTAAGCCATTATAAACGCACACTAGCAAGTTATTAGATTCTTTCGTACATAAAGTAAGGGGTTGATAAAATTTCATTTCTATTTTTTGCATTTAATTTAGTAAATTTTCAGAAAAGAATGTATAAAATGCCCCTTTATGTTTAAAACATTAAAATACACAATAATCCGGTCTTTATTGTAGTTTTTAGTTAAAAAATACTTTATTAAATGAATAACCCTCAGATTTTTTCCCCGTGCCCTACAAATAAGGTTCCGCGGCTTTAGCTTCTTTTTCTTGATTTTTTTAGCCTACATTAAAAAATGCCTTTCTTGAAGAATACCATGGCTTTTCGGAAGGTGGTGAACACCAAACCATGTGCTACAGCATTATGTTTTTACTTTTGAAAAAGTTAGCCCTTGGTCTAGAAAATATTATGCTAACCAAGCTAGCTCTGTCATCTAGCTCTCTTAAATCTGGAAAAATAGCTTATTTCGGCTGACTTTAGCAAATAAATGATTCAAATAAATGGTGGAATCTTTCTATGCAATCCGAATTGGAAGCTTTATCTGAAAATAATACATATGAAATGGTACCAAAACCAGAGGATAAGAATATAATTTCTTCTCGCTGGGTTTTTACCAAAACAATCAGGGCCTCTCAGAGTGAAATTTTTAAAGCAAGATTTGTTGCAAAAGGTTTCCCCAAATTTCTGGGGTCGAATATTTTGCCACAGTCTCACTAACGACAAATTTAATGACAATTGGAATTTTATTGCAACTTGTCGCTCAGTACAATTTAAATATACATCAAATGGATGTAAAAAATTCTTATTTAAATGTTTCGCTTGACTGCGAGATTTATATTTAACCCCCCCCCTCCCCGTAGGGACTTAAAATGAAAAATAAAAATTTCGTATGGTCAAAAACAAAGCACTCACAATTGGAATCTAATACTCCATAATTATTTAATAGAACAAAAATCCAGGCAGTGTCCCATAGACACATGCATGTATGGCAAAAATATAGGTAGTAAATTGTTGCTTTTGGTTTTTTGGGTTAACGATATATTACTTATCTCAAATTGTGACAACACTTTAAAAGATTTTAAAAATAAATTGAATAAAAAATTTAAAATGGCCGATCTTTGACAGTTATCATGGTTCCTTGGTATAAAGTTTACTTGTGAAAATGAAACTATAACAATGAACCAATCACGGTACATTGACAAAATCCTGCTTAATGCAAGATTCCAAACCACGTATAACTTCCTTTGATATAAATAAGAATATAGAGACCGAAACTTAATTAATACGTGATCGATTATACAGAGAAATTATTGGAAGTCATATCTATTTGATGACTCCCACTAAACCTGACGCATGTTACACTGCAACAAAGCTATCTCAAAATTTATCCAATGCAACAATTAAGGACTTAACTCATGCAAAACTTGTCCTTCATTCCAAGGAACAATCTTTAGTATTTAAAAAGTCGACATATCCCCTAAATTTAGAGGGATTTTCAGATTTAGATTGGGGTAACTCTGAGGATAGAAAAAGTATAACGGGATACTGTTTTAGATTGTTAAAGACTGGAAAACTAAAAAACAACAAATTGTTTTACCTCTGAAGCAGGGTTTTTTTTACACTTTCACACTCAGGCCAAGAAGCTATTTTTCTAAACACCCTTCTTAAGTGTTTTTTAAAATCAGACCTAAAAAAAAAACAAAACAAAAAAAAAACAGTAGCTTGTGACAACCATAGTATTTTATCGTTTACTTTGTAGCAGGGGGGATGACGAATAAGACAGGAGAATAGAGAGCTTGTGACAACCATAGTATCTTATTAGCAAATAATTCTATGATTCATCAAAGGTCGAAGCATACTGATATCAAATATCATTTCATAAGAAATGAAATCAGTAAAAAATCTATTACTCTTAATTCCATAGAATCTGAAAATAATATTGCTGACATCTTTACTAAACCAAGATTAGATTAAAACATTTTATCACTGAACTTTTTGGAATTTAATTTTGAATAAATCTGTTTTCAGAAACACAAAATGAGAAGGCGAAATACAAAAAATTAAAAATAAATAAATAATAAATAAAATTGTAAATTGTCCCAGGTACGATGATAAACTACAATCATTTTTTTCTTGTCTTTCTAACCAAATTAACAAACTAAAAATATCTAACAGAATGTTTAAAGTTTTTGTTTAACAAAAAAAAAAATGATATTTTCTTCCTTCTTCAGAAAATCCTCTTAAAAAAACAAAAACACAGTTGTATGTATATTTGAAAAATGTGTATATCTGTATGTATATTTAAAAGATGCGTATATCTGTATGTATTTGTATATATATTTGAAAATCATGTATATCTGTATTTGTATATATATTTTGAATGTATAGATTCCTGTACTGAGCACTCTTTAATAATCACACGAGTTTCATAGGATTTACATCGATACAACCGTTATATATATATATATATATAAGAGCAAATAGTTAATAAAACATGTTAAAAACACTTTAAAAAAAGAGTTAAACACATATTTAATCTGAAAAGGAAACACTTAATAAGTGGATAGTCCTTAATCCGTGGAGTTTCAAAGAAATACTTTCCTTCTCATCAGAGGATAGGAATTAGCAAAATGCGGGATCAGATTTTGCATACAAAAGTATTTGATGAAACTGCAAGTAAGTCAAAGATCTTACTTGATAACAAAAAGTGAAGCAGAGGGAATATGATGATTTCACGTGAATGGATAGTCTGGTGAAAGGTAAATTATCCAATGACGGTAAATTTAATTGTAATTTTTATTTTATAATATATATATATATATATATATATATATATATATATATATATATTCAGGCAAACATTGTTAAAAATAACAGAAAGCTTCTGTTTAGTGATACCTTTTTTATTTTTAAACTTTTTTGTATTATCACTTTTGTATATATATTGAATGTATAGATGTAAGGTTCAAGCATTTTTTTTCTTGAAATGTCTGCGGTTTTTAACTTTTCGTGAAATCATCTTCACATCCTCAGGAAAGTATGTAAGGAATTAGTAATTGTAGTAAATGGGGGTGTGAGTGAGGGTCGTTGGACTGCTGACTCCAGTAGAGGAGTTGGTGTGGTAGAGGGAAGTGAGAATGGCCTTCCATTCTAAGGTAAATGGCAGGGACAATAGAGTGTGGGGAAGGAGGAGGAGTTATGCGAAGCATTTGAGTATATTGGTACTATTCTGAAATGTGACCTGATTTAAGGTAGGTTTTTGCGTTTTGATATATATAGGTCTCTAAGCTTTTCAGTTTTTTATGATTGTTTCATGTTTTTCAGTTTTTTATGATCGTTTCATTTTGGTGTTGTTGACTGTGATTGGAAGTGGACATTTTTATTTTACTGAAACGTTGATATTATTTTTTTGCTAGCATTTTTGTTGCAGTAAATTATAGGATTAAATCACTCCCCCCCCCTCCGTTTACACATGCGCACATACAAAAAAGACATTTTTTTTTTACCTTCGAGATTTATCTTTGCCCAGTTTCAGAAAAAAAAAACTTTTTTGTCATCTGGAAAAGATACCAATATGGAAGATTTTAAGGTCATAATTACACAATTGCTCAAAGCTCAGATGACTCACCAACAACAATTGGAGAAAAGTTTGAAAGATCAAATTCAACAACAAATACAGCGACAACAGATCTTGGAGGAGAAATTGCTTCTGAAACAGAAGGAAGAAGATGAGAAATTGCTACTTCAATAGAAGAGACACAAGGAATTATTTTTTTAAAATGTTGAATAAGACGGAACACAGTGATGCCAGCATTCGATACATTTAACTACCTACCTGAGCAGGATATGACGTAGACGCTTTTTTATAGGAGATACGACGATTTATTCACTCTTGACTGCCAAGAGTGGAGCAACGCCAAAAAAGTTTGCCTACTTCTATGGAAGCTAGAGATCACAAAACACGGTAAGTTCGTTGACTATATTTTACCTAAGAAGACGAGTGAGCTCGAATTCTTTGAAGCAGTTAAGCTCTTATCTGAACTCTTCAGCCCAAACAAGACACTTTTTCATAAGAGATGAAAGTGTTTCAATCTGACAAAATGTAACAGCGAAGACCATCTCACCTTCGTGTCTATTGTTAACAAACACTGTGACGATGTTCGGTTCGGAAAAGAAAGGTCACCGATCCATTAATGATCCGTCCTAGACGTAAAAAGTACTAGCAGCTTTTACGAACAAAAAGCTAAGGATGGGGGTATTGGGGATGCACCTATGTTACTAGTAATAATGAACTATCCTATTACGTCACTTGCGTCCATGATGTCACTTCTGGATACGAGAAGCAGTTCATGAGAGAGTCGGACACGGACACGCGAAGCGGATGGTCGTTCACAACTAGTCTGGCCATGAGCCAAGATATTGTTCAATTTTATGCATTTTTTTATGCATATTTAATTATTAATGTGTCATTCTTGTCATTTATTCAACCACTGACACCACAACACTATGTTAAATCATTTTTCATTTACCTATGTTTTTGTTTTTTATTAAGGCCGGAAGCCACTCGAGGATAAGGGTTATTGCATGTACAGTAATCGATGGGATAACATCATAGTAATCGTTAGTAATGGAGATTTGATAAAGTGTCTTACTTAAGGGGGATGTAACACCTTTTCTGATGGAGTTGACTGGGATCCCTTTTGTCTGGAAACTTCGGCTCAGATCGTCTGTTTCTTCTCAGAGGGTCGTTACATTGAATCCTGTATGCTGAAAGTAAATATCAAAGCTGCAGGCGGAAAGAAAAACAGACACGTGAAATTCTACTCTACAATGGTTTTACAAATATTGTTCAGTTCTTAGTAAGTTTTCAAAAGTCCCAATCTCTCTTCACAGACAGGTGGAGGAGGGGTCACGTCTTCAGGGAATGGGTGGTTACTTCGATTTTCACACACAAACTCTTGCTAGAACTGCTTCGAAACTGACTAATTTTCGCGTGACATTAGTATTAATACTGGTTTATATAGTCGGGGTGGAAGTCTCCCTAGCCAATCAGATCACGCCACAAAATTACGGGGAAAAAAACAGACCGCGGGCATGCGATTCAGCCACGATCTGAGATTGTCAAGGCCAGATAGTGTTATGTTATTGTTCTAAGTTCCTGTCATCAATTTTAAATGCAAAATATATCTCTCTGACTTCCAAAGAATATTTATTTTGACAATGAAATAAAATATATATTTATATTCTCTATTTTAAATCCTCAGGATATCTGCCGTTAGCCGGGATTGATTAAAGCTATTTTAGCATACCCGGCTCCCCTATGAGGGCAAACCGCTCCCTCAGGTTGATCACGTTACAGGTGGTTTATCAGGAATTTGTTTATGTTAGACTTGAAGACATCCAAGTTGTAGTCCGGTGGAAAACAGGCAAACGGAAGAGAGTTCCACAGGCATGCACTTTTAAGAAAGAAGCTTTGTTCATGGAATCTACGTTTTGATTTAGGCACAGATAAAGAATGGGGAAAATTATTGACAGTGATTTCAGTTAGGCGGGTGTTTTTCGTGAAAGATTGGTGAGGGGGGACCAGAGATTGAAGCTCAAACAAGCACCTGCCATGGAAGTAACGATAAAACAAAGACAGACTTGCAACGTCTCTTCTGTGAGAGAGAGGTTGCAGGGAAGAAAAAAGGGCATCCCCCACTAAACCACGAAGTCTATTTTGTACTCTGTCAAGGCAGGATAGGCTGTTTTAGCAGCTCCTGTCCAGATGTAGCAGCAGTACTCCATCCTTGGACGTACTTGGCTTTTATATAGATAGAGAATTGCATCAGCAGTGAGATATTTTCTGGAGCGGTAGAAGGATCCCACCATCTTTTCAGCGACCTTGGCAACAGATTTGATGTACATGTTCTATTTCAGATCAGAAGTAAAGGTCAATACCAGAAGCTTGTCGAAACATGGAGCCTCCCCAAGACGAGATCAATCCATTTCAATTAATGCCAGATGGGGATCAGAGCGTTGATGATGTAAAGATAGAAGCTTGGTTTTAGATGCATTAAAAGTAACCAGCCACCTCTTCCCCCACTGTACCACACACTCAAAATCAGATAAAATGATTTTTCTGTTACTTATGTAAAATCATTTTCTTTTACCTATGTTAAATTATTTTTCTTTTACCTATGTTAAATGCTTTTAATTTTACCTATGCTAAATCATTTACTTTTACCTATGTTAAATAAATTTTCTCGTAACTATGTTAAATCGCTTTCTTTTATTTAAGTCAAATCATCTTTTATTTACCTATGCTAAATCATATTTTACCTATGTAAAATCATTTTCTTTTACTTGTGTCAAATCATTTTTTTACCTATGTAAAATCATTTTCTTTTACTTATGTTAAATTATGTTTTTTACCTATGTAAAATCATTTTCCTTTTACCTATGTTAAATTATTTTTATACCTAATGTTAAATCATTTTTCCCCGATGTTAAATCATTTTTATCAATGTTTAATCTTTTTACATTTGCCTATGTTAAACTATTTTTTACCTATATATAATCATTTTTCTTTTACCTATGTTAAATCATTTTTTTACCTATGTAAAATCATTTCTCTTTTACCTCTGTTAAATTATTATTTTTTACCTATGTAAAATCATTTTTCTTTTACCTCTGTTAAATTATTATTTTTTACCTATGTAAAATCATTTTTCTTTTACCTATCTTAAATTATTTTTTGTTACCTATGTTAAATCATTTTCCCTGGTGTTAAATCATTTTTTAATAATGTTAAATCTTTACATTTGCTTATGTTAAACTATTTTTTACCTATGTAAAATCATTATTTTACCTATGCTAAATCATAATTTACATATGTAAAATCACGTCCCTTTTGCCCAATTTTAAATTATTTTCTTTTTACTTTTTTATTTACTTATGTCAAATAACTTTTCTTTTATCTGCATTAAAACATTTTCATTTTTCTTTTATGCATAAATAATTTTTTATTTACCTCTGTTAAATCATTTTTTTTACCTATGTATAAATTATTTTTTATTTTATTATAATTTAACATAAAGTATTTTTCTTTTACATATATTACAATCATATTTCATTTACCTATGTAAAATCATTTTTTACCCATGTTTAATCATTTTTTACCCATGTTTAATCATTTTTTTTACCCATGTTTAATCATTTTTTATTTAACTATGTAAAATCATTTTTTACCTATGTATAATCATTTTTTTACCCATGTTTAATCATTTTTTATTTAACTATGTAAAATCATTTTTTACCTATGTATAATCATTTTTTTACCCATGTTTAATCATTTTTTATTTACCTATGTAAAATCATTTTTTATTTAACTATGTAAAATCATTTTTTATTTAACTATGTAAAATCATTTTTTATTTAACTATGTAAAATCATTTTTTATTTAACTATGTAAAATCATTTTTTATTTAACTATGTAAAATCATTTTTTATTTAACTATGTAAAATCATTTTTTATTTAACTATGTAAAATCATTTTTTATTTAACTATGTAAAATCATTTTTTATTTAACTATGTAAAATCATTTTTTATTTAACTATGTAAAATCATTTTTTATTTAACTATGTAAAATCATTTTTTATTTACCTATGTAAAATCATTTTTTATTTAACTATGTAAAATCATTTTTTATTTAACTATGTAAAATCATTTTTTATTTAACTATGTAAAATCATTTTTTACTCATGTTTAATCACTTTTTATTTACCTATGTAAAATCATTTTTTACCCATGTTTAATCACTTTTTATTTACCTATGTAAAATCATTTTTTACTCATGTTTAATCACTTTTTATTTAACTATGTAAAATCATTTTTTACCCATGTTTAATCACTTTTTATTTACCTATGTAAAATCATTTTTTACCCATGTTTAATCATTTTTTACCCATGTTTAATCATTTTTTATTTAACTATGTAAAATCATTTTTTACCCATGTTTAATCATTTTTTACCCATGTTTAATCATTTTTTATTTAACTATGTAAAATCATTTTTTACCTATGTATAATCATTTTTTTACCCATGTTTAATCATTTTTTATTTAACTATGTAAAATCATTTGTTACCTATGTATAATCATTTTTTTACCCATGTTTAATCATTTTTTATTTAACTATGTAAAATCATTTTTTACCCATGTTTAATCATTTTTTTTACTCATGTTTAATCATTTTTTATTTACCTATGTAAAATCATTTTTTACCCATGTTTAATCATTTTTTTACCCATGTTTAATCATTTTTTATTTACCTATGTAAAATCATTTCTTACTCATGTTTAATCATTTTTTTACCCATGTTTAATCGTTTTTCATTTACCTATGTTAAATCATTATTTTACCTGTTAAACATTTTTCATTTACCTATTTCAAATCATTTTCCTTTTACCAATGTTTAATCATTTTTTATTTACCTATGTAAAATCATTTTTTACTCACGTTTAATTATTTTTCCTTTTACCTAAGTCAAATCATAATTCGTTTCTTGATGTTAAATCATTTTTCTTTTGCATATAATAAATCATTTCTCTTTTACCTATGTCAAATCATTTTTTTTTTACCTATGTTAAATTATTTTTATTTTCTATATGTAAAGTGATTTTTCGTTTACCTATGTAAAATCATTTTCGTTTTACCAATTAAGTCATTTTCATTTACCGATGTTAAATCATTTTTTATTACTTATGTTGAATCATTTTTTTACCTAGGTTAAATTTGTTTTTATTTTACTAATGTTAAATACTTTTCCATTTTCCCTATGTTAAATCATTTCATTTTACATATGTTAGATCACTTTTCTTTTTGCCTATGTTTAATTATTTTTCCTTTGCATATATAAAGTCATTTTTTCTTTACTGGTGTTAAATTATTTATCTTTAACCTGTGTTAAATTATTTATCTTTAATACTTGATATTTTTAAAAGATTTTTTAAAAAAATCTAAATTATGTTTGCATTAAATAACTGTTACCAATAAAGCAGAAGTTATTCCATTATTTTTCAAAAATGTGCTTTTTTATGTTGTTTGGGCTTTTCAGGATCTAGGGACCTCTAAAACTGAAAAGGTGGGATTTTGCTGTTTGTCGGGTTAGCGGAAGGTATGTACATTGAGGGAGCAAAATTGCTATGAGTTCATCATAGCGCATTCAATTAAAATGCTTGTAATCTCTCTTGGACAGGATACAAAATGTAGTCTCTAACCTAATGGGTCCCACATTGTTTATGAAGCACTAGCATCTGTCGCATCCCTACAGTGTTTCACTCCTGTGCTTGTTTTGCCAGTAGTTCCACAAATACCCCCCAATGAATTCTACTAGCAGCAAATTTCCATCCCTTCACTGTAGAGATTCTAGATTCTAGAAATCTTTCTATTCTAATAGCTTATTTGGAATTCTTTCTTCTCCGTTTCCATGAATGCAGAAATTCATGCAATATGCAGATATTTAAATGTAATGTGAACAAACGTTTTTGCTGCATATCTTCTCACTTAGGATAACCTCTATAAATTTAGCTTCTAATCACGTTGCAATGGTAGAATACTTTCTTTAGGAGAAATAAAAGTATAATATATATATATATATACTAGCATTTCAGCCCGGCGTTGCCCGGGTGTTTGGAGGTGTATGCTGAGCAAAAAAAAAAAAAAGAGTAAATTCTTTTTTAATTTGACCCCTATTATGACCCCTTAAAATTTATAGTTTCGGGCTCAAATCACTTTATTAAGTTAGATCCAGGTTCAAGGAACCTATATCTAAAATTTCAAGTGTCTAGACCCAAAATTGTCGGAGGAGTTTGGTAGAGTTCTTAAAGGTCAAATCGTTGAAATTTGACCCCCTAACAGCCAAATTTCTGGCTGACACCCGTCACATCGATTTTCCCAAATCTCAGTACCCGGTATTTCAAATTTCGAGTCTATAGACTAAAAATTGACAGAGTTATTGCGTAGGGAAATGTACACAGACAGACAGACAGACACGTTCACTTTTATATATATATATATATATATATATATATATATATATATATATATATATACACACACACACACTCACGTTCACTTCTAACAAGGCATATTGCCACTTGGATGTAAGGAGCTATTATTTGGAACCGTGCCTAGGAAAGATTAACAACATGTTGGTTTACATTACATTTAAATATCAGTACAGTCAAGGAAGCAGGTAGTAGGAAGGGAATTCCAAATTTACCTGTTGAGGGAAGAAACTATTAGAGTAGAAGGTTTTCTGGCATTTAGGGACCTCCACAGTGAAGGGGTGTGATTTTGTTGCTAAGCAGGTTTGTCAGGAATATGCACGTTGAGGGGCACAAGCGCAACGAGTTCATCAGAGCACATTCCATTAAAATACTTGTAAAACAGGCACAGGGATGCAACATTGCAGCGATGGGACAGGGGTTAGAGCTTAGTTGACAAAATGGGATTGAGAGAGAACCAAGTAAAGCAGGAAAAAAGAAAGGAAAAGAAAGACAAGAAATGAGATAAAGTGAGAAAAAAGATTTTAAAAAATGGAAAAAAAAGAAGACGTAAAAGACGAAAGAAGACTGTCTCAGCATGTTAATAATCATAATGATGATGAAGGAAGAAGAAGAAGAAGAAGAAGAAGAAGGCACTTTGGCTTTTATTTGGCGGAAGTGTGCAACAATTTGGCCTGTTGTAGGCAAAAAAAGAAATAGAAAAACATAATTTAAGAAGGGAAAAAAGGGAAACAAGAGGGGGTGGTTAAAGGATAGATAGAGCGAGTAAAGAAGAGAGAGAGAGAGAGAGAGAGAGAGTGTGTGTGTGTGTGTGTGTGTGTTTGAAAGAGAGCTTTAAGAAAAAGAGAAGAGAGAGACAGACAGATCTCGTAAAAAAGAGAACCTAGTAAAGGAGAAAGAGAGAGAAAGAGAGAGAGAGAGAGATATATATAAGATGTGTGTGTGTGTGAGAGAGAGAGGTTGTGTTTAAAGAAGAGAGAGTAAAAGCGAGAAATAAAATTAGTTACAGGAGAAAGAAAGATAAAGAGAGAGAGAGAGAGAGAGAGAGAGAGAGTAAAGGAAAGAGCCAATGTGTGTGTGTGTGTGTGTGAGAGAGAGAGAGAGAGAGAGAGAGAGAGAAATCAGTATTGCGGCTGATGTGAGGAGAGCCAGTCTGAACTGGGACTCGCTGGACGCCATACCAGCAAACCAGCACAGCTGAAGTGATGGTTGTGGACTTTTACTTATTCTTATTATGCCGTAAGTAAATCATTTCAACAACAATTATTTACCAGTAACAAAAGCATCCGCAACGAATCTCTCCTCCAACAAATATATTTGTTCCGTTGCTGCATCCTTTCATGTCTCCATCCACGCGAACTTGTTCTTCTTCTTCATCGTTAGAAGCATCGTTTTTACGTATAAACGGTGACTATAGAAAAGGTTGAATATCACGGAAGAATTTTTTTTTTTTAACCATTCTTCTTGGTATATATATATTTATTAATATATATCTTTCATTGTGATGGTGAATGTTTTGGTATATGTGCAATTCAAATTAAATGGAATTAAATAAATAAAATTCCAAACTCGTCGAAGTCTTCAAAAGACTCGTAGACTCTAAAAGAGTCTTTCTGGAAGGAAGAATGTTTTGCTGTATTTTTTTTTCTCTCTTGTGCGTGGTGAATTCTTTTATGATCTTAAATTTCAGATTTCAAAATAGAATGACACGTAGAAACTTAGATTTAAAAATAAAATAAAATAAAACGATATTTTTTTTAAAAATTGATATCTTCATAAATTGTAAATGTCTGCATTCGTTTTGAATGCACGAATGATATTTATTGCTAAGATCCGTTTCGTTGTTTTTACAAAATATTAAAATAAATAAAAACGATACTTACACAGAATACGGACCGTGCTATTGTATTTTAATATTTTATTTATTTATTTTATTTTTTAGATTAAATTCAATTTTCATGGTGTTCTTTATTTATTAAATTGTTAGATGAAAGTACAGACTGAGAATCGTTAAAAAAAACAAAAACACCATCCCCATATCAAGAATGTGTTTCTAAATAATAACGTTATTTCAGTACGGTCCGTATACTGCATAAGTACCCCCCCCAAAAAAAAAACAAACCTGCTCTTAGATTTAAAGAGCATTGGGTACTTCTGCATCTATGTTACCGTATTGAAATAATAACGTTATTTAGAAACCCATTCTTAATATGAGGAGGGGAGGATATTTTGTAACTATTCTATACTTCCACCTAACAATTTGATAAATATATCGTAAAAAGTGAATTTAACTTGAAAACACTATAGCGCGGTAACTTAGATGCATAATCACCAAGCACTGCATATTTATTACTTATGTATTATCGGTACTCATGCAGAGAGTGATCCGTGCTGAAATAACGTTATTATTTAAAAAGCCATTCTTAACACGGGGAGGGTGTTTTGTACATATTCTGTACTTTAACGTTACAATTGAATAAAAAAAACATTTCATAAAACTTTAATTAAACATGGAAATACGATTTAAAAATAGTGCGGATCACTCTCTGCATTAGCTCCGTATTATCTACCAAATTCAAATGACAAATGTGGCATTGATTGGGATTTAAAAAATTTCTTTACAAACGAAATGTTTATATTTTTCAATAAATACTACAGGTGGGTGAATGGATTTATAATGCGACTATATTTATTTATTGACAAAACATTTAATAATAATAATAAAAAAAAAACATAAAAATAAATGGGACTCGTGCAGAATACTGACCATGCTAATTTTTTTTTTTTTTAGATAGGATTTAAGTTAAATTTAATTTTTATGCTGTCTTTCATTTATTAAATTGTTAGGTGAAAGCACAGAATATTTAACAGGTTCTCCTCCAGTCCTCCTCCACCGTCCCCCGCCCCCATAGATATGAAATGTTGCTATTTACTTATTTGTTTATTTACAAAATATTTAATAAAAACATAAAATAAATGGCACTTATGCAGTTGACGGACCGGAGTATTTTTTTAGATAAGATTTTCAAGTTGAATTCAATTTTTACGGTGTATTTTATTTATGAAATTGTTAGATGAAAGTACATAATCGTTAACAAACACCATCCACATGTCAGAATGTGTTTCTAAATAATAACGTTGTCCCTATTTACAATGCCTCCACACCGGACAGAGTTAGACACCAGGGTCGTTTAATGTGGAGAAAAGGAACAAAAAAAATAAATTGTCTCAGTCGTGAAAGATTTCTCCTACACTAACAGAGAACAAGAAATTGAAGTGTATTTTGACCCAAAGGCCAAGAATCGATAATAACGTTGTCTTTTGTTTATTAAATTGTTAGGTGAGAAAGTACAGACTAATTAACAATGGCTCCTCCACCGTCCCCCATGTTTATAATAAATAATAGCGTTATTGGTGCTTATGCACTTATGTTACCGTGCCATTTTTTTTTTTTTTTTAAATAGTGTTTTCGAGTTAATGATATCGTTCTTTTATTATGAAATTGTCAGGTGCAAATGCACCGCAGGCGCAGCGCAGAATAGTTACAAAAAGCCACCCCCTCTCCATGTTAAGAATAGCTTTCTAATTATTTTTTTTTTATTTATTTCGGCACAGTATAATCTAAGTGCATAAGTGCCACGTTACAATTTCAGCACGGCCCGTATTCCGCATAAGTACCAAATAAATAAGCCACTCTCATTTTTGTGGTCATTTTCGTCTTTTAATCAGGAGGTCATTCACCTTTCTTTGCAAAATTCTATAGCCTTTTTAACTCGATAACTATTTTGCTAAAAGGAACGATACGGTTCGGTTCATATTGACACGATCATATCTTTTTTCTTTACTTTTTGTTTTTTCGAATATGGTTTACACAAACGATGTTTTGGTAGTAATTGTCCTCTTCATTTACACAGTAAAACGCACTGTGTACACGTTTAAAACGCACCGTGTACACAGCTGAACGAACACAGTGCGAGTGCAATCAATTTCATACAACAACTGAGTTCACAACACGAAATGAATATTCTCTCCTCTTTCGTTCCAATATTATCTTTTAGTTCGTACTTGTGCACTTTACGAGCCATGCTCTTTTTTCTTTTTTTTTTTTTTTGGCGGACGTTGGGAATCTGAGCCTTACCTTATAAATTCCACAATTTTCACTTTTTTAAACTTTTCTCTTGTTAATATCATCCAATAGAGACTTATGTATCCGATAATTAAAAAAAAAAAAATACTTTTTAAAAATCATTTTTTATTTTTTTTTTACTCTAAAATAACTGGACGTAACTCAGCGTTTACTAACAATTTAATAAAAGAAACACGTTCCGAGTGAACACTGAGATACGTCCGGTTATTTTAGAGTTAAAAAAAATGGACCTTAAGTTCGTGTTTAATTTACTACAACGTTATAATAGAAAACTGAGCAAGCTGTGAAAAGTCATAAAAAATGATTTTAAAAAGTATTTTTTTTTTTTTTTAATTATCTGATACATAAGTCTCTATTGGATAATATTAACAAGAAAAAAGTTTAAAAAAAAAAGTGAAAATTGTGGAATTTATAAGGTAAGGCTCAGATTCCGAACGTCCGCCCCCCCTTTTTTTCTAGATATGATTTTCAGGTTGAATTCAATTTTTACGGCATCTTTCGTTTTTTAAACTTAGGTGAAAGTACAGAACTGTTACAAAACGCTCTCCTCTCCCCATATTAAGAATGGGTTTCTAAATAATAACATTTTTTCAGCACGGTCTGTATTCTGATATATTTCATAAATTTAACATTAGTTTTTGTTTATTTTAAATAATATTTTATTTCGTAAGTAGTCGTATTCATCCGGTGTTTCTCGGGCGCAGGAGTCAGGACTTGAACATAAAATAAAAATATAGTTTACATTTTTTTTTTTTTTTCTTTAATCCGTGTTTTGTTTTTCTTTATTTTATTTTAGTGCTTGTGAAGAGTTTGTACCGAATCAAATCAATTTTTACCAGACTAAACCTAAAACACAGGCTAGAATTAGGGTAAAAAAAAAAAAAAAAATGGTTCAAATTCTGTAGAAGTACCTTTTTATTTATTTAATTATTTTTATTTCAATAACTATTTGATGAATAGTAAATAATGAAATAAATAATACGGATTTTATTTATTATGACTTTTTGTAAAGACACCCATTTGGAATAGAGGAAACATTTAAAAAAAAAAAATTAAAAAGTTTTTCAAAGAATTTCTCCGAAAATATTTCGTAACTTTTTGAATAAAAACAAAACACAAAATCAACGCAATAACACCAAATTAAACATTAATTATCTGTACAGTTATTAAATTAAAATAATTTTTGTAGATTTTCTAAAATAATTAGAATTTCGAAATCAATTATAACACGTATTTTTTTTTTTTTTCGAAATACAAAAAAAAGCTACTCATGCAGAGAGTGATCCGTGCTGACTGCTGAAATAATAACATTATTTAAAAAGCCATTCTTAACATGGGGAGGGGAGGGTGTTTTGTACCTATTATTCTGTACTTTAACCTTACAATTGAATAAAAAAAAACATAATACAACTTTAATTAAACGTGGAAATACGATTTTAAAAAAGAGCGCGGATCGGATCACTCTCTGCATTAGCACCAACAAGAAAAAAAAAAAAATGGTCATTATAAGAAAATGTACTTTTTAATGAACAATTTCTCCAAGAAAAGAAAATTCTGAAATGAATAAATGTTGAATTTATGACCGTAATAAATAAAAACAACCATTAAAATTTGTGAATAGTTTTAAACGGTCATTATTGAAAAGTATGTGACTCTTTGTAATCTTTTTGAATTGTCTCCCCTTGTTTAGAGTGGAGTTCTTCGAAAACAGACAAAAAAATATCCACAATAACTAAAATGCACAAGTGACAAATAATTGAATGTGTAAGTTACGTAAAGGCGAAACACACACACACACAGATTTTATTTATCGCCGCCCTCCTCGCCAACACACACACTGTTGAAAGGTAAGACGCAAGGTGAGGAAAGTAGAAAGTAGGATTTGAAAATCCAGAATCCTAAAGGAAAAGCATTCTGGCTGAATAAAAATTGCCTGTGCAGCAGTGCAGCACTGTTGGTATTCACCAGTAGGGTCGTCTCATGCGATTACCAATAAACTAACCACTTTCTTCAAATGGCAAAACACAGCTAAACACATATCTTGTTTGATGAGTTTATTGATACAGAGATGCTAAAACGTTTCTTGGGGGTAGCGTTCAATAATGCAACCAAAATGAATTAAAAAAAAAAATGTGCGTTCAATTTTATGTGATAAGAAGTTAGGGTGTTCAAAACTAATATATCAATCAGATTTTATAATATTTGGATTCTTCGGACTACTGTTCTTATCTTGAGTGTTATTTCCACAACGTTTCGGTCGATGTAACCTCCGATCTTCTTCAGGAGTAGCTTGTCGAACTCAGACTCCATGGTATAGTGGATAACTTATTTAATAGAATTCAGTTGTAAGTTACACACTTCTGAAGGTTGAAGGTTCGATCCTCAGCGCCACTGAAACATTGCGAAAATAACACTCAAGTTGAGAACAATAGTCCGAAGAATCCAAATAATATGAATCGGGCAATTGCTCTTGACATATCAAAGGTCTTTGATAGGGTATGGCATAAAGTCTACTCCACAAGATCTTCAGCTACATTATAGCTGAAAATATCTTCTCAATTATTAAATAATTTCTCTTTGATAGGTTCATAAGAGTTATGGTTGGTAGGCAGAAAGCAGAAGCTCACAGTATTAATGCTGGAGTCTCTCAGAGGTCCATCCTGGGCCCAAATCTCTTCTTGATCGTCATCAAGGATTTCCCAAATCGGATCCTAAAATCATTTATAGACATTTATACTGACGACACAACCATCTATGGCAACACTTCGGTCTCTACCGAATTACTCATTTCAAATTTTACATAAAGGGTATTCAGAGATAGGGCAAGCTTTTTAATCGGTTTGGGTTAAAAATTTGAGTTACCAATATATAAATGTATGTTTGCATGTCTGCCTAAAACTTTTGACAGAGGCGACGGATTTTTACTAGCTTAGTATCGTTTTGAAGTTCGACCTTCCAGACAGCAAATATCGAAAAATTTGGCTAAAACACATTAATATCTTCACCTTTAACTGGGCACTTTTCTACAGGGGGGGGAGGGCTTTTTTCACCAATATTTTCGAAAGTCATCCTCTCCTTTCGATTGTCTAGCCTTAATTAAAATGTACATCACTTCTGGTTTGGTGGTGGTCGTAACAACAAAGACGTCACGTTTTTTTTCCCCGTTCTTTTTCTCCTTTACGGTACGGGTTCAAGCCTGCCTTCCTATTCCCACCTTTTTTTGCTCAACACACACCTCCAAATACCTGGGAAACGCCGGGCTGAAATGCTAGTATTAAAAACAAAGTCAAATAAAAATACCGAAAAATCCAAATAATATGAATGAAAATACCTGACCGGCCTACAGACAGAGCTTCTCAGTATGATGCAAGGACACATTTCCAATGGAAAAGTGTTAAAATAAAATTTGTATCCACTATATTATATATTGCGAATTGTCTTACAAAAACTGTTTCATTGACAACTAATTTTTTACCTTATTGTTTTTTATGATTTTTGGATATGTCCATTATTGCAACATGACTCTTCTACCTACCTGGATAAGTTTTTTGTGTGTTTTAACCTATTTTAACGCCTTTATTTACTTTGAAATAAAAGTAATGTCACATCTGAGTTAGTACGGGTGAAATGGTGGTTCTGTTATATAGCAATTTAGATCCTCGATAGTCACTCAAAAATCGAAAATGAGACAACAGTAGTAGAACATTACATTTGCACAAGATTGGTGACATTTATTGGATGGGTTTCTACCAGAATTTGTTTAATTTTTTACTGACTCTGTTTCATCTTCATAAAAGATGATTTAAAAATTTTTTTTTTTTTAACTATCATTGGGTAAAATAAATGTGTAATCAAAATAAATGAGAATTGATTCATGTTCATGAGAGAATATGTACAGGGTGGAATGTTAAAATTCTCACCCTAAAGAAAACAACACTACAGCTTTATTTTAAAACTTTTATTGAAAAAATCAATTCAGGTAATTTGATCATGCAATAGAGCTAACATCAATGTAGCGGCCTTCAGCCTTAATCACCGCCTCGATACGGGTCCAGAACTGGTAGCATACCTTTTCCACAAGCATTGGCGGGAGCTCAGCGAATACTTGGCAGATGGCGGCGATCAACCTGGCTTTGGTGTTGTGGGAGGTCATGTTGGTGCTGTTCTTGACATATGACCAAACGAAGTAGTCCAGTAGGTTCAGGTCAAGGAGGAAGGAGTGGGGGGGGGCAGCGAGAGAAGATACAACATTATAGCACTTCTGAAGCCAAGCCTGCATCTCTTTGAACTTGTGGGCCAGCGCTGAGTCCTTTTGCTGCACTCAAGGTTTGCCAGCAGCCACCTGATTGCATCAGGGGATCACCACACTCTTCAACGTATACAGGTACACTTTGGTATTGACTTTCAAGCTGACTTCGAAGATGTGAGGTGGCAGGATGTGGCTCTTATTTGAAACTACACCAAAGACCATGACCAATGTTGGAAAGGGTTGCCCGATGTATTGAGTTGTGCCCTCAAGCGTTGAACCGTCCTGATTTGCATTTTTCGGGCGCTGGCAATGGTATTGTCATTTGATCGGTAGAGAGCATCAATTGTACAGTGGCGCATCTCCAATCTCACTCGTTGAACATTGTGTCACTTTCAGATACGATAGAAGGCTCCTATCGCTCTTTGAATTTGTACACTGGCCAACTAGTACATGATCTGCAACAAAAAAATAAAACTGGTTTTCATCAAATGGAAATGGAATCAGGTCGTCTTTTCTAGGGCGACAATTTTATCGTTCCAGCCTGTATTTTGTAGAATATTTTTAAAACTGAGGTCACCTGTGATAATAGGCACCATCTCTCGGGGCATTAAGCACCGGGTATTCTGTATGCAATAATCGTACCATTCCTCATTTTGGAACTCTTTAACTAAAATGTTGACACTGGTGCACTGTATGTGATACCAGGAATCAAAGATGCCACACTTAACCCAGTTAATGGCATCCCTTCTACCAGATCTGATACGTTCCTCAGTGTCAGTATATCCCGGTGTTGACAGTGGCGTTCTTTATGGTGGTAACGATGGTGTCCCCTGTCCTGGTATATTTATACCCTTGCTTTTTTCCTTTTTTGTCCCTCTGCTACATCCTCTGGATGCTGTCAACCTCAGCACCAAATATCATAAGTTTGTTGATGCTTTCATCTGCTGTAAGGCTTTCCCCATATTGGAATCGTTATATTCTAGTTTATCTCTCTCTTGCTGCGGATTGAAATTAGGGAGTCATTTGTTTGGGAAGATGTCTTTCGACGAGTCAAACGAATATGATAAATTCTGAAAGAAAACAAGCATGCCTGAGGATGAATATCTTGGAAATGAGGATCCTGGGGAGCGTGCTTAAGACGAGGATCCTGGGGAGCGTGCTTCAGACGAGGATCCTGGGGAGCTTGCTTAAGACGAGGATCCTGGGGGGGGGGCATGCTTAGGTCGAGGATCCTGGGTGGGGGCGTGCTGAAGACGAGAATCCTGGGGAGCGTGCTTAAGACGAGAATCCTGGGGAGCGTGCTTAAGACGAGGATCCTGGGGAGCGTGCTTAAGACGAGGATCCTGGGGAGCGTGCTTAGGGCGAAGATCCTGGGGGGGGCATGCTTAGGTCGAGGATCCTGGGTGGGGGCGTGCTGAAGACGAGAATCTTGGGGAGCGTGCTGAAGACGAGAATCCTGGGGAGCGTGCTTCAGACGAGGATCCTAGGGAGCGTGCTTAGGGCGAAGATCCTGGGGAGCGTGCTTAGGGCGAAGATTCTGGGGAGCATGCTTAAGGCGAGGATCCTGGGGTGGGGGGAGCGTGCTTATGGCGATGATCCTGGGTGGGGGGTGCTGAAGACGAGGATCCTGGAGAGCAGTATTTGAATGAGGGCCCTGGAAGCGGACTGAAAATGTGAGTCATGGAGTGAGAGGTAATGTAAACTACTGGAGAAAAATATGGAGAGCTCTGTTTGAGCAGTAACGCTAGGCTGAATTTTGACACTGACTAGGTGTTGTAAATACAAATATCTGTGCTACCGACTGAACCCTGCTGTGACGATCTCTGGTATGACGGATTTACATATGTAGTCCATAATTTTAAAACTTTTTTTCTTTTTTTTTTTTTTTTCGGTTGGTCCTATGTGGGTTCAGGAAAACTTGATGAGGAGGGTCCATCAATAAAATAAATCCTGCATCAACTTCATGCATTCGTCAAACTCATTTTCATGAGCAGAGACAGCACCGTTTGCTTTCCAACATGTTCGTTGCTATGGATTTCCTTGTACGTTAACTTTAACTACGTTTTTTTGTTGATTTAAAAATACTTTTAACTTACTTGCTTGTCATGCGTTTGGTTCTTCATGACAGCCTCATATCGTATGAATGTCTCAAACTCTACATTCCTCCCCCAAAACATGATATTAAATACTTGTGTATTCAAGCATTAATATCAATAAATGTTGGCTTGTTGTTATCAAGTTTCTGGTTTTATATAACTTCTTCGAAATCATAAAAATAGGTCAAACTTAATTTATACGAATCATGGGCGCTTCTAAACTATTGGGACGAAATATCGTAAATCGTAAAACTGAATTTCACATGAAAATAATGGTATCTACGTACTTCTCGTATTTCTAAGATGATTATATCCAAAAATTACGAAAATCGATAAGGTAGAAAATTATTTATTAAAGGAAATAAAAAAATAGAATTCGATGAAAACGATCGTAAGACAGAGGAGAGGTCAAAAGGGAGGTCATTTTCTGTTTTGATTTAAACAAAATGGCGACAATTTTTCACCTGCTAACACGATTAAAGTTTTTTTTTTTTAATAATTCAGTAATATTCAGATAATTTCGACTGCATAATTTTGAAGCCACCATTGTAACTTATTAGAATTGACAAAAAATCAGTTGAAACCATCGCTTTTTATCTAAAAACTCCATTTATTGAATACAAAATCTCGTCCCAATTCTGTAGAAGCGCCGAATCATGTTTCTCATTATTTACATCATTGTAAGATTTTTTTCAACTCTTTTGCTTCAGAAAAAGAAAAATACAGGGCATCAAGCCAAGCGCCATCATTTTTCTTTTCTTTTTTGTTCAAAAATCCAAATATTTTTATTTATTTATTTATTTGGGAACAAATAAATTACACGCCATTACATTGCTTAAGTGATTGGGTTGGTTGGTTGTTTGTTTGTTTGTTTTTGTTTTACGGCATATCAACCCTTTTCGGGTTTGTTAATGCCGAATCCAAAGATTTTGAAGAAAATTTTTTTTAATAGAATATATTTGTTGTTTTCACGTCGGTTTCTATTTAACCCATAGTTGGGACCCTAACAGGTATTACCACTTCGGGACAGAGTGGACCTGGGAGCAATGGTAATTAAAGGGTGGCTCCACACTCCCCAAAGCCTACAAGCTGGGGCCTCACCACTGGATATAGTTTAAGGTCATATCCAGGACCCCCATTGAGGGACTTTTACCCTCTGCAGGGGGGCAGTCGGCGTATTCTAATGCCCTACCGACAGGGCCTATGCTTAAGTGACTATCAGTACAAATCAATCAATCTAATAAAAAGCCTACAAGAAATTCCTAATGAACCACTCCCTTAAGTAAACACTTCATCAAATCTCCACACTAACGTAATGTACTTGCAATAAGCCTTATCCCTGAGTGGCTTCCGGACCTTGATAAGCGGTGACCACCGTGTAAAAAAAAAAAAAAAAAAAAAAAAAAAAAAAAAACAAGAAACATGGCAAGTTGAATTTTGCAGCAGATTTTAAAATGTGTATAGAAACTATGATTACATTTGATAGGTTGTGAATGAAGACCATCTTAACATACTTTAAAGCTCTGAAAAGTAAAAACCTGACTTGAACCAAGCGTAAAAAATCTGACACTTAACTCCTAAAATATCTCAATGCTTCAGAAGCACAGGAAAAAGTTTACAGGCTTCATGATTTAACAGAGAAACAAAATTTTGTGCAGTCGCCTTTTTGGAGTAAAAAGTTTGGTTCCTCTTTGTTATCGTAGCGAAAATTTAAATATTAAATTTAAAGTGAAACCGATGACATCTACTGAATTGTCATGTTTCAGTAATGAACATATCCAAAAATTACGAAAAGCGATAAGGTAAAGAATTAATTATTAATAAAAATGCTCTTCGAAGACAATTAGCAAAAATTGAGTTTTCCAAAAAAAAAAAAAAAAAAAAGAAAAGAAACTGGCGGGTTCTAATTGTAACAAAAGAAAGATAAATATTTTCTGGAAACTGAAAATCTTTGGCTAGTTTAGCAAAATTTAATTTGTGCTAAAGAAGAACCGAAAGTATTGAATTCAGTTTCAATATAGTTGCAGATCTGAAAGAAAACATGAGTTCTTCTCTGTTACTGTTGCGAAAAATTGAGTTTTCATTAAAAATTGGTCCCCCGACAAAAGGAGGGTGGACCTGTAAATTCACCCTTGTCCGTTCGTCTGTCCGCACTTTTCTTAATAACTACGCCTTGGAGAGTTGGGTGCCTTTCAGGTAAAAATGGCTAAAATTGACATTTTTGTGCTTATTAAAAAATTGATGACTTGGATTTTTATAAAACTTTCTGAAAAGTTGTAAGTAACTGATTTCTATATAATTTTGTTTGTCTATACTTCACAATAACTTGCGTGTGTCCCAGGGCTCTTTTAGGACTAATAAAAACTCTCCCTTTTGGGACTATTTTACCATATTTGTCCAAAATTTTCTGTGTATGTCTATTTAGCAGTTTTGCATGGTGCTGGACTCAAATTTACATATGTTAAGGCCTTGGAGACTCTGGAGGCTAAATGGGGGCGGGGGGAATGCTGACCTTAGTCATTTCTTTTTTTTTACATGGTGCAAAACTCAAGTTTACATATGTTAAGGCCTGAAACTGCACCGTTTGTTCATTTTCACCATGATTTGACGTCCTCTGAAGACTTTTAGGGCTAAATGGGGGGGGGGGGTGCTGAACTTAGTCATTTTTTTATGCCTCGTTCACTGTGCACTCACGGGGGCTTCACTTACTGACTGTTTTTATCAATTGTCATGTCAAAATTAGTTAAATATTACTGCAGTATTACATAAAACATGTACTTTGTACAAATAGATGATTCCATGACATCCACCATGATTGCAACAAGATAGACCGAGTTACTTCCCCTAACTTGATGCTATTAATTTATATACACACTTGAAATTTCTGGTGCTTGGTGATAGAATCGACAGATCGATCTTTTTTAAATATGTGGTCATAAACAAAAACACCAGTACTTACTTGTCATGTCGAAAATAGTAATATATCCCAAAAGTATGAAAACTCATCAAGTAAAACAACTGCTATTGCGTTTTTAGTAATCAACAAAGCTTATATAGTACGTTGGCCATTAAAGTAGCAAAAAGTAAACTATGTTCCCTGTATTCGCAATCTTCAAGGTGTTCACATATAGGGAAAATGCAATCCCCCTCTCCTCCCTAGTTTTCCGTAAAAATTACTTTTAACGAAATAATTTTCTACTCGATGGATTTTCTTAATTTGTGGATATATTACTATTTTCGACATGAAAATTAAGGAAATATATCTGCTTTTGCTTAAAACCACAGTATTTCTTTTAAATCGGTCAATCAACTCTATTTTCATAAGCACCAAAGTTTTTCGAAAACTATTTTCATTGATAATTAATTTTCCTTTGCTATGGTTTTTCGTAATTTTTCGATATATTCATTACTGCGACATGACAAATCAGTAGATGCGATCGGTTGTACTTGAAGTTCAATATACAAAGAAGAACCAAAACAGGTTCTCGGTTTGATACAAAATAACTAAGTTTGGTTGGTTCAATAAATACTACTCTTGAAAAACAAGGTCTCTGGTTGGTCAGTGATCAGACAAGCTTAGTGTTTATTGCTTCACAAGTGGCATAATAATTGCTATAAGGAGATATGTGAAGGATACCTTGTTGCTGGTCTATTGCCCTAGTGTCGACCTCGACAATCAGTCTGACAGAAACTGTGCCATTTTAGTGGCCTTTTAGCTGTCGGGCGGACTGGTACAAATGTCCTGGAAAGCTCTAATAGGTCCACCCTTCCAGACCTTGCCTTGCCTCCCGGCTTTCGGGTGGAGCAAGTTTCCTGGTTACTTAGAGATTTCTTGGCCTTCGGGCCAAGATCAAAATGGCTTCGACCTTTGACTTTACCTCCGACCCATTCTTTTCCAGCTGGAGGTCCGGTCCGAATTACACGCCGAGGATCCGAACCAGGCCGTCGGTCCAACTGAAGGGGGCAGGAAGAGAGTCGGCGCCCCTCCAGACTCCCAACCGCAGACTGGTTGACTTGCTGCGGTTGATTTTGATCCCCCTCCTTGTGGTCTTTTCGTACCATGTAAGCATCTCTGCCATTAGAAGCTCGACACAAAGCTAGGATCAAGCATAGACTAGCAAAGGTACATGGACGAGGATGACTGTAGACACCCCTCCCCCAATTTTTGAATGGCCTTGTGCCTAATTTTTTGTTTATTTCTGTTTTTGGTTGTAAAATTTCAGAGTGAATAAAAAATATATAACTGAAAGTTTAGTATCTGTTCTGATACTACACTTCAATTTTTTGTTCGCAGTTAGTGGAGGAGAAATCCTTCATGACTGAGGCAATTTTAAATTTTGTTCCCCCCCCCCCCAACATTAAAAAACGAAACATTTCTGGAACTACTCTCCGCATATAAGGCATTTGGCGCCTTTTATTCTGGTTTCCTTGAAACTTATATTTAGCCCAATGATTTAGCTAAGTTATTTTTTTTTTTTTTACACAGTGATCACCACTTATCAAGGCCCGGAAGCCACTCAGGGATAGGGGTTATTGTAAGTTATTATTAGGTCTTAGGTCGAGATTTATTTGCTGCCCACCTCAGCAAAATGTGGCACAAGGCCGGAAAGTGGGGATCCAGCAGGCTCCCCTAAAGGAGGGGCACTCCTGCAATTGTAAAAATTGCCTGAGTAACCCCGTCGGCATTCCCCGGGAGGGGCGCCTCAGGCAGTAAGCGATAAACTTACTCTACCGGAAAGCCCAGCGGCAAGGCCTGGGAGGGTGGACCTCCTAGGTATTATCCAGGCGGTGTACCTGACTGTACCTCTGTCTGACAGGTGCTGGGGTTCCCGGCCACTCACCTGTCGGGCTCAGTGTCAAGTGACGAATCCCTGACGAGTACTTCTACCCTGTCTCCTTGCAGCTGAAACCGCAAGGAGACACATCCCATCATATCGAAATATAATGGGGTATATAATTCGGTCTTAGGTCTATGACAACAGAATATTCTTTTCATTGTTTTAACTTTCGAGTATATATCCGATGCAGTTAATCAACCGAGAACCACTACATCAGTCACTCTATATAAAAGCATATAAGATATCAACGGCTACACACCCGAGAGTCAAAACAATGAAAAGAATATGCTGTTGTCCTACCCTTCTGTCCAACAGTGACTTCCTTTTAATGTTGGAACTAAAGACCTGTTAATTATAATAATTTAATTTATGAACTTCTTGATGAGGATGAGGATTGTGGTCGGAAATCGAACCCATCTACAGAAGACATAATACCAAGTACCAACCCCTCCAAACTGCTGTAATCGCCGAACCTGTATCCAATTCCTGTTAAAGATAAAAGAGAAAGACTATTACTTTTCGAGGTTGTTACCAACTCTATTTCAGAGGCAAAACGGGTATTCCTTTTGCAGCGAGGAACTAATTTGTATAAAATTTTACTTTGCATTGAACTTTAAGGTAGCACTTTGTTGTACTTTGTCTTATTTTTGCCACTGTCTTGAAGTTATAACGTGTGAGAATATCATTTAACGACTCATGCTTATATTTGCAGGGCCAAAGTGTGCTCCTCGCTTAGGAGCGCTGGCTCATTTATCCGACTTTCTGACCTTGTGTCACATCCCTTCGCGGTGGGAGAGACGTAATTACAGGTTACTTTAAATACTTAAACAAATTATTTGCGATGAAATTCGTGTTTGAACGGCTCAAAATACGTACACAAAAACCGGCTTGGAGTCTAGTTTTGCGACGGGAGTAATTCTATAAAAATACCGCTTGAATGGGGAGGTTAGCTAGAATTCTCTCTTTGAAACGCGACCTTAAACCAAAATTTAAGCTAGAGTCAAAGGTTATAGTTAATTTGTTTCGCTAAAAAGAAAATACTAATCGGTGTTTCTCGAGAGCGACACTAACCTTTTATTTTGTATTATATATATAGAGAGAGGATGGACTTAAAAAAATAAAAAAAATGCAATTTTTTACGTACTCGTCACGAAACGATGATGTCCTATTAAAAAAAAAAAAAAAAAAAAAATTGTAAATTGATCAAGTATTATTTTTTAAACTAAAAAAATCAAATTTTATCACGAACCGAGACGGGACGCTACTTTTGATCCGCTACTGGGCTGGGCTGGGCGCTGCTTCATAAATAAGGGTGAGGCAACTCAATTCGAACTATCAAAATCGGACTTGTAAGGGATACAATTTGAATTTACTATTAAAAATTGTAAAATAAAAAATAAAAAAAAAAACAATTTACTCAATTTTTGGAATATAACATCTTCGTTCCGTGATGAGTACGTCGACGTACATTGTAAATATTTTTCTGTATTAAAAATTCTTTGCTACTTATGCACTTATGTTACCGCGCGGAAATAATAACGTTATCATTTGGAAAGCCCTTCTTTTCATGAGGAAGGAAAGGTGTTTTGTAACTATTCTGTAATTTCACCTAACAATTTAATAATAATAATAATATCGTGAAACTTGAATTTAACTTGAAAATACTATTTTAAAAAAATAGCGCCATTTGTTTTTTTAATTGCTTATATACGTCGAGTTCTAAATAAAAACTGAAAAAGATAAGAGTTACTAATCATAATATGAGTGCTGGTAAATAAATCAAAACGAAGAACCTCGTTATTGAAGAAAGGGAAAAGAAAAAAAAAAAGGAAAGAAAAGAAACTGCATCGCGCGTGCGCGTTTTTTTTTTTTTTTCTTCTTTCCTTTTCGATTTGCGTGCATGGCCGGCCAGTGCGTGGAAATCACCTGCGAAAATCTGTACATTTCAATCCCATATTTTTCCTAACACAAATTAAAAAACTCAGAACTGGTAAACAAATCTCACAAAGCCCAGCAAAAAATGAATATTTACAGAGAAAAGTGGATTTGAAATTTCATACTTTTTAATTAAAAGAAAACAAAAAAAAACAAAAAAAAAAAAACAAACATAAATATTATGAAATGGACATTGCAACTGATTGTTCTTCCCAAAACAAAAACAAGTAAGTTTTTGTTTTCTTTTTCTGTATTTTTTTTTTTTTGCCTCATCAATGATAGTTTGTGTATGTGCTTAAAAACAACAACAAAAGTATTAAAATTTATTAATATTAAAATCTATGATTAGAATTCCATTATTAAAAAACAACAACAAAAAAACAACAAAAAAAAAACAACTAATTTTATAAATGAGTATATTCTTGGAAAGTTTTTGGCAATATATTTCCAATCTCTAATAATTTTATGATTAGTAACATATTTTTTTCAATTAATTTTTTTTTTTTCATTTTTTTTTTTTTTTTTTCATTTTTTTATTATTTTAAAACTACTTAGACATACTCGGGTGTTTTTACAGAATTTGAACCGAACAAAACTGACTTAGTTATGCATGCAGTGCAGCCAGTGCACGTATTGTACCGTGCTATTTTTTCTTTTTAAATGGTATTTTCAAGTTTTACGATCTCTTTTTATTATTCGATTGTTAGGTGAAAGTACAGACTAATTAAATTTATACAAATACCGTGACAGCGAATTAGTAGAAAAAAATGTACCCTAACCCTAACCCTAACCCTAACCCAGTTTTCAGATTCGTGTTCAGCACACCGAAACGTAACAGAATACTACGTAAAAGATTTTACTAATTCGCTGTCACGGTGTTTGTATAATAATACCGTAATTAGTCTGTGCTAGTAATTAGAAAACACCCTCCCCATGTTAAGAATGATTTTCTAAATAATAACGTTATTATTTCAGTGCGACACAATAAATATAAAAGTACCAAAAATTAATTAGAAATACCAATTTTTTGTTTCACTGTATTTTATCTATTTCTAATTTTCGAATGGAATTATAAAAAAAACAAGTAGGATTTCTCAAATTTAATAATTTTTGGTATCGTTTGGTCATTAAATTATTTATTAAACCAAATTGTTATAAAGCTAGGACTGATTTCAAGATGTTTTAATCTTAAAAGAAAATATTGGGTGTAAATAATTTCTTAAACAGACTTTTTATTCGTTAAATGAAGATTCGTTAAGAATTTTAAATTCACTTGTAATGATTTTACTATTAGACATTTTAAATACTTCCAAATCCTTTTCAAATTTCGAAGTATGAATTTGGTTAATTCTTTTTTGAACTACTAAAAAATAGAACAGGCCTGCTTTCGAAAAAATGGGGTTAAAATCAAGTTCCGTCCGTCTTTGTTGACATTCTTCGTCAGCTAATTTGATCTGATATATATGACTGCCCTGGAAAAGTTACTTCTGATTTAATCTTCACTAGTTTTAAAATATGCAAACGACCCCCTCCCTCCAGAATCACAGAATATTTTTGAATTGGTAAACATCAATCAGAAGTGACTTTTCTGCGTTATTTATCATCAGATCAGCTGACGCAGAATGTCAACAAAGCTGGACGGAACTTAATTTGAACCAAAACGGAGATGTATTTTGGTTGATTTAATTTCGTGATTGAATTAGTTTTTAAAATAAGATTTTTTAATTTTTTTAAGTTCGGGTACTTTTATAGAATAAGACGCGATACGATAGCAGTATCAGAATTTTTGTAGGAATTTTTGACACCCCTAACACGAAACTGCGAATACAATATAAAAATCTCGTAATTTCTCTGTTAAAAGTGGGTTATTTATTTTCTTTATGGATTATACTTCCAAAATAAACTATTACAGTTGTTTTAAAAGTAATAAAAATATTTTTATTTTTTTTTTAAAACAGTAATGAATTTTCCGAACTCAATATTTTTCAATTTTTAAACTCAATATTTTTAAATTTTTAAATTTTAAAAATCTATCAAAATTTTTCTATTGATTCTATTTTTACGATATTTTCAGGGTCAATGTGAAATTTTATGTTCTTTCCAATAAACCGAATATAATATTTTAGACAAACGTTTTTTTTAAATTCACGCCCCCCCCATTTTCACGCCCCCCCATTTTCACGCCCCCCCCCCCATTTTGAAATGTCTATTAAAAAGTAAATAATTAATTTATGTTTAATAGGTTTATATATCACAAATTGAAGAGAAAAGGTCAATAAATAATATATTCAAATTTAAAACAAAAAAAAAAATCAGTTTTTTAGAAATTTACCTGTAAAGTCCGAAGTTTAAAACCTTTTTAAAAAAAAAAAAACACATTGTTTTGTTTTGTTTTTTTTTTAAATAAAACCTTGGTCCTTACTCCTTTAATTGAAAAAAAAAATTAGGGCTTGAATTACATTTTTCGAGGAGTTATAAGCTTGGAAAGATGGGGTGGAATTATTCACTATTTTCACGAAATTTCTGACACTGCTAGCGATACGATTAAATATCGATTTGGACGAATTAAAAGATCAGTAATGACAGGAGCCGTTTTCGAATTAAAAGCTTAAAAAAAAAAAAAAGTAAAATTAGCAGACGATACTAAGCATGCTAATGCAAAACCCAAATGAATTTAACTGCAGTAATAACAAAAGTCTTTACTTATTTATTTGGTCCTTCTACAGAATGTGAACCGAACCAAACCAACTTTTGAACTAAATAAAATTTAAATGAGTTTAGATAAGAGTTAAAAAAAAAAAAAAAAAAATCAGGTCAATGTGGCTTGCCTGAAAAGAGTTGCTTTTTAGGGATATTATCCCCAGTCTTCCCATGTTAAGAACGGCTTTCGGAATGAACATTCTTTGCAGGTAAGTCTTCAGTGGGACAAACAGGCTACATTGACCAAAACATAGTTCGGTTCAAATTCTGTAGAAACACTATTTATGACGTTTATTCATTCCCCTCCCCCTGCCAAAAAAGCGCATTGTCACTAAGACTGCTGTGAATAGGGGCATCTGGACATCCTAAGTGATGAGTTATGCAGCAAGATTTTTGTTCACATTACATTTAAAATTTCTGTAAAGTTGATACAGTCGGGGCAAAGGGGCGAGGGAATTCCAAAGAAAAGAGCCTGAGAGAAGACGCTACTAGAGTAGTAATTTTTCCTGTATCTGAGGACATTTACAATGAAGGGGTGTGATTTTGCTGCTATTCGGGTTGATCGGGGGTATTTACGTTGGGGAGGGGGGGACTACAAGTGCAGCAAGTTCGTCTTCGCACTTTTTTATTGTGTGTTAAATCCTTTAATTTTTTTTTTAAGAGAGCACAATTTTGTTTTGCCACGCAAATAGAAAAAAATTATTTGTACAACTGCACATTTTTTACCTTTTTTTTTTTTTTTTTTTTAAATACAAAAAAAACTTATTCGCATTTTGAAGTGAGGAGTTTAGTACTGATGTCCTTATTCACATTGACCAAAAAATAGTTCGATTCAAATTCTGTAGAAACACTATTTATGACGTTTATTCATTCCCCCCCCCCCCGCCAAAAAAGCGCATTGTCACTAAGACTGCTGTGAATAGGGACTGCAATAACCCTTATCCCTGAGTGGCTTCCGGGCCTTGATAAGTGGTGACCACCGTGTAAAAAAAAAACAAAAAAACTTGTCGGTACTAGTGTATATGAGTAACCCCAAATTTCTGGCCCCGGAAACTTTACGTTAGGTGATGTGTATCCCTTCCCCATGAGGGCTAAGGTCGCTTTTTGACGTGGAGAAAACCCAGCCCCAAGATTGAAAGGACACTCTGGATGGGAATAAAAATACTAGCATTTGCTGACAAATAAGGGTGTCTCAGGTGATAGGCAAGTGGGAAGTGAGTCACTAAATATGGGGAGTCGTTCACTGTTCAGCCTTATAGAAATAAATCGCCTTTCATCATCATCTGTCCTGCTTCCCGGTTAAATACAACATGGTAACCTTCAAATCCAATGTAAACAAATTCTTGTTGAGCTGTTCTTATAAATAATCAAATTCTACCCAATTTACACCATTAACGATTACCACCCTCCCACCTTACACTCATTAATCCTTATCCTCGACGTGGATGGACGTTGAATCTCTACAGTTCCAGGTGAGCATTGTCTGAAGATAGCGGTTTCAATCTCACTCAAAGCTGGCCAGCGGCTTAGTTGGCCAAAACGTGATGAGACGACAACAACTATGGAAGGCAGTAATTGGTGAGGATGCAGTTAGGAGATTCAGAGTTCCTATTCCATCGCAGTAACCATCTGACGAAGGCCAGAGGAATAGTTGGCCGAAACATCGTGAAATAACAACTTAAAGCTGAGGATAAGTCTGCAATAAATAAAAGAATAAAGGCCTGGAAGGTACCACTTCTGGGTACCACCCAGGAAAATATCTCGGTTTGTCAGGTAAAAACGCCAGTGAACTATGCCAGAACCTATCAGACTGATTTTTAAGAATGAATCATTGACCGTTATTTCTATCCAAGTCTCATCGCAACCAAAATAGCGAGGCAATAATCCTTACACAATATGAAATTGTGAGTAGGTATGTATGTTGGGGGTAAGTACGTATGAGAAGCTTAATAATAGACAGAAGCTTTCAACATAATAAATAATAATGATTCCGAGTCTGAACAGACAAAAAACTTAAAACGATATACATTCATATTAGAGCCTCGGCATAATCACACCAGTGTTTGCTCAGATGTACCGGAGATCTCTTTTCGCATTGTGTTCTGCAGTCCTGAACTCCTTGGCAAATAAACCTGGTGAACCAAGTGCAAGAGAGAGATTCAAGCAATTGAATTTAAAGGGACAGTCAGAATCTTAAAAGATCTCTTGGTTGGAATATCTGAGTTAGTTGGTGAATTTTTGGCATCTGGTAGGATGCCCCATCCCCAGCCTGAACAAACTGACACGCATATGCAAATGCATGCAAAATGATGTCACTTTAAAAAGGAGATCACATTAGAGACGGAGATAACGTTCGAGATGACGTCAGAGGCGGGGGATAACGTTCGAGAAGACGTCAGAGGAGGTGATAACGTTCGAGAAGACGTCAGAGGCGGAGATAACATTCAAGATCATGTGGGCGACGTAATGGCAATAACAATGAGGAAATAAATGTTAGAAAAAACAAGTTCTTTTCTATTCTTTGTTTGCTTTGCAACTGAAAACTGCAATGTATTTGTTCACGGACATGGCTACATTACTGAGAAGACAAATATTGCTATAAACTGATTTGATGTCCCATGGACAAGTCTTTGTTGCTGGTGTTTTAGAAGTCCTGCTTTATGCCATTCAGCGGAAGTGACGTCAGAAAAATCTTAAGGTTCTAATGACCAACACGAACTTTATTTAAGCAAATATGAAAATAGAAGTTTTAGCAAATTTTTACTTGGTTTTCACCTTAACATTTTCTATTAAAATGAGAATTTCTATAGGTTTTCAGGTATGCTGAAAACGACTATCACATTTAAATTTTTCACAAATATGTAGTTTCCTAGTTTGTAGTGCTTGGCTTGGTTTATAGTGAATTTTATCGTTTTTGTTCCCTGCCCTGCAGAACATGAATGAGTTTTGCAATGGGAGAGCGAAAAGGATTAAATTGTTAATGTTTGGTACATTTTGAGTTAGGAAACCAGTCAGGAAGTAGGGGAGATAGAAAGAGAAAAAGGGAAATGGGGAGAAGGAAAAGCGGGGGGTAGATGGGTTGTTGATAATGTTTTTGGTTTTGCAGAACATAATTAAGTTTTGCAAAAGGAAGTAGAAAAACAAAAAACATCAATGTTAGGTGCATTTCGTCTCAGGAAGCCAATATCTTCAGACAGCCTGATCTGGTATCACCAGAATTAACTTGTATGCGGTATTAAGTTTTCCTCAGTTAACATAACCTGTTTTTTTTTTATTTTTGTTTTTTTTTATATAAGAGGGGGTGATTTCTTTAAAAAAAAAGTAAGCAACCGTCTTCTATTAAATAAAGTCATAATCTTTATATATTATGTTATATATTATATTATTATTATTATTATGTTTATAAAACACTAGACCCTTCTTAACCCTTTCCGTATCCCCTTCTTCCATGCCAACTCTTTCCTTTCTATTATATTTCTTTCTACCCCCCCCATCACATCTCTTTCTTTTTTGCTCTTACTTTTCAGAATTGCTGATGGTTAAAACTAATTCGGGATTGTTAAAACTTTCATATATATATATATATATATATATATATATATATATATATATATATATATATATATATATATATGTGTGTGTGTGTGTGAATCCAGATTTTGTTTAACAATATAATAGTTAAATAGTAATTAACTAGTACGTGGTATTAAGTTTCTCTCAGGCTCTGAATAAATTAATATAACCTGTATTTTGGAGGGGGGTTATTTCAAAGAAAGTAAGCAACCTTCTTCTATTTAAATAAAAGAAAATCATAATTTTCTGATTGGGTGTCTGGCTAAAAGTCAGATTCAAGATTACTCGTTTTAGTCCAAAGTAATTAAATGTTCATAAAACACGAGCCGTGCCGGGTGCCCATGCTAATAATTGAACTGCCTTCATTAATAAAAAAACAAAACAAAAAAACGTCCAATCATTTCTTTCAGAATAAAATTGTTAAGCCATTTCATAACGAAGATGACAAAAGAAAAAATGTGTATATTTATTTTTTATATATATACTAGTAGTAGCCCAGCTTTGCTCGGGCCTTATGTACTGTTCATAACTGTGTGTGTGTGTGTGTATATATATATATATATATATATATATATATATATATATATATATATATATATATATATAGTTAAAAATTTTGACTCATGTCCAGGAAATCTACGTGTAAAGTTTCAAGTGTTTAAACCCAAAATTGGCGAAGGAGTTTGGTAGCGTTTGCAAAGGTCAACTCTTTCAACTTTGACCTCTTGGCAGCCAAATTTTCGCCCAAAAACTGATTAAAAAGCTTGCTGCATGTTTGGATACCTTTTTATGTAAAATTTTAAATGTTTAGACCCAAAATTGACTGAATAATTTGCTAGAGATTGCAAAGGTCAAACCTTTTAACTTTGACCTCTTGGCAGCGAAATTTTCAACCAAAAACCGATTAAAACGCTGGCCCTATGTCTGAATACACTTTATGTAAAATTTCAAATGTTTAGACCAAAAAATGGCTGAGTAATTTCATAGAGACTGCAGAGGTCAATTTTTTTTTAACTTCGACCCCAATTTTGGACCCTTTAACATTTATTATTTTGGTCTCAAATTAAAATACAAAGTTTTACCCATGTTCAAGTTACCTGCATCTAAAATTTCAAATATTTAGATCCAAAATTGGTGGAAGAATTTGGTAGAATCTGCAAAGGTCAACTCTTTTAACTTTGACCTCTTGGCAGCCAAATTTTCGGCCCAAAACTGATTAAAATGCTTACCGCATATCTGAATATCTGTTATGTAAAATTTCAAATGTTTAGATCAGAAATTGGCTGAGTAATTTGGTAGAGACCGCAGAGGTAATTTTTTTTAAAATTTGGACCCCAATTTTAACTCCTTAACATTTATTTTTTATGGGTTCAAATCAAATTAAAAAGTTTGATTCATTTCCAAGTAACCTACATTTAAAATTTCAAGTGTTTATACCCAAAATTGGCGGAGGAGTTTGGTGGAGTTTTCAAAAGGCAAATCGTTGACCTTTGACCCGTTGACAGCCGAATTTCTGGTCGAAAACTGATTAAAAAAATTTTCCCGAATATCATTACCCCTTATGCCAAATCTCGAGTCTCTAGACTGAAAATTGACAGTTATTTGGTAGGGAAATGCAGACACACACACACACACACACATTTTCAATTTTATCTATATATTATGCATTTCGTCTCTTCAGACAGCCTGATCTAGTAGCACCAGGTAATGATTATGCATTTGGTTTTTGGCATGTATGGCACAAGGTTAAAACGAGAAGAGAAAGTGTGCGTGTATAATTAAAAACATTGAAATATAAGAAATTTCTTTTATTCTAATGAACGAAATAAAAATGGCAAAAAGAAGTTTGGTGTCAGTCTTATATAATTAAGCATGTCTAAAATATTGTGTGCTACCTAAGTATATATTAATATATGACACGTTCTTTAAGAAATCAGAAATTCCGTGGAAGCACTGCACGTGTGCACATGTTAATTTTAAAATGCTTTGATAAAAATATAATAAACAGTGATTATCGATTTCTCTCTGTCTCCCTTCCTCAACCCACTGTTTACTGTTTTGGGACGAAGATCAAGACGAATAAACATTCTCTGTTTCCCAATAGTTTCATCTTGACCTAATGAACAAAAATAAATGATAAAAGAAAAGTTCAGTGCTATTCTTAAATAATTAAACATATCTAAGCACACATTGATATATATATATATATATATATATATATATATATATATATATATATATATATATATATATATATATATATATACATATATATATATTTTATCTGCATTTTCTGTTTTATTCTTTAAACTTTCCTCTCTATCTAATATATCAATCTACCCACACTTTCATTTTACTATATGCAGCTGAATTTGCAGATACCGGCCGTCCTCTCCCCTTAAATAATTTTTATTTTTTATTTTTATTCTTATTTTATTTTATTTTATTTTTTTATTATATTTTATTTTTTTATTTATTTATTCCTTATTTTCTATATATTTATTATTTATTTATTTTTATTTTCCTTTTAGTGTCGTTTAACAACTCTTGCTGACATTTTTTTAAGTGATGACCTGTACATTTCAGTTGACCTATATTATTTTGCCCTATATATTTTTTCGCGCCTTTAACATTTCCTGTCTGGGTCATTTTGACTTTTGTTTCCCTTTATTTTATTTTATTTTATTTTATATTTAACTTTATCATAATTTTTTTTCTCCCTTTTTTTTCTCCTTTTTTTTTTCTCTTTCTCTTCCCAGATATTTATTATTTATATTTATGTCTCGGAAGTAGAGTAAAAAGCACATCTTATTTTTCTTTTATTAATATTATTGGAATCTTTTCTTTTTTTTTTTCCTTGTACAAATTATTGTGAATTATTCCATGGATTTCTGCCTTTGGATTATTATGGACCATCTTCTTCCAATTACGGGATTTCCTTGGATTTTACTTGTACAAATGGAAATTCTTTTAACTTTCTTGAAGTTTTACATTTGGATTTTACCGTCACTGGATTTTTTATCTTCCACCAGACTATCCATTCGTGTGTAATCACATTTTTCTTTACCATATTCCCTCTGCTTCACTTTTTTGTTTTCAAGTAAGAGCTTTGACTTACTTGTTGTTTCATCAAATACTTCTGCATGCAACATCCGATCCTGCATTTTGCTAATTCCTACCCTCTGATGAGAAGGAAAGTATTTCTTTGAAACTCTGATTAAGGACTATCAATTTATCTAGTGTTTCCTTTTCAGATTAAATATGTTTTTAACTCATTTCAAAGTGTTTTTTAACATATTTTATTAACTGTTTGCTCATATTATAAGCTCTATTTCCTATTTGGTTTTATCGAGCTTTTATATCTGGCTGAGATAATTGTATAAATATTAATTCTTTAATATTTATAATTTACTTTAATTTTACCATCTTGGATCATTTTGGTAAATTCAATTGTAATTTTCATTTTATATATATATATATATATATATATATATATATATATATATATATATATATATATATATATATATATATATATTCAATTCATCTTTGTAATTTCTTTTAATGCACTTATCTGCAAAATTTATTGTATATTTTGCAAACCTCTTTCCTTTGATGAGAAGAATGGCATTTTTCCAAACTCCGGAATTAGGTCTTTCCAGATTATCTGTACTCTTTGTCAGATAATTAAAAATTCTGTCTACCTTCTTTACAGGTTTTTAATGTTTTTGTTTTTTTGAAAATTTGAATTTCCATAAGATTTTTCTATTATATATATATATATATATATATATATATATATATGACAAAAGTCTATATTCCAAATTTCAAGATGTTGACCATTTTACCATTTATTTCTTTAAGTCTGTTGATATGCACAATTCTTGACAGCACCTGTTTCGTAATGCAGAATCATTCATGTAATTATTATGTTAATTCTTGGATTTATTCCGTTCTTAACTTTGAATATTCCAATCCTTTTAATGGTCAGCTGATAGCACAAGTGGATGGATGAAAAGGATACGAAGGTTACTCTTTGGGAAGGCTCTCATTCTGGAATAAGTCTGCTTAGTTCATGTCGCATCAAAGCCCTGGTTTCTACTACATATATATGTATGTATATATATATATATATATCACCGTGTATATTTGTGTGTGTATATGTGTATTGGGGTAGAGAGGGCTCCCGTAAGCCGTGGTGAAGGCAACCTTTCTAGGAGAAGCAAATCTCTGATTTAAAAAACCATAAAGCGGAAGACCAGTACCCGCATTAAGCTGGTCTGCAGTTTAATTTGTTGCTGGCTATCTTGCTCTTGCTTGTTGCTGGATCTCAACATTTTGAACCGAGAGAGAGACTTAGCTGTCGTACAAAGCTAAGACTCTGTAACATCATATTTGTATAGATACTCCCTCAGACATTTGGGCTCATGGATTTTAAATGTCTGAGGGAGTGGCACTCGTCTGACAAGACGTTGCAATCATCATATATATATATAAGTTTAGTGATCATATTTAAATTCTGAAAAAAACAACAACATATAGACACATATATTCGAATTAAGAATTTATTGTTTGACAAAAGGAATATATAGAAGGGGTTATGATGATTTCCTTAATCCATGGATTTTCGATAATGGCTCATATCATCAGAGGAAATTAAATGCGGTTAGCAAAATGTTCAGCTGTGAATAGACACTTATTTTGCTTTTCAGCACAAATATTGAAAATAGTTTTTTGAGTGGTGAATGATAATTATATGGAGATAATTATAGGAAAAGGGAATTTGATACAACCTGGGCAGTCCATTATCGGAAGGAGTACGCAGGATATTGGTCCAGAGGAGAAGGCAGTAATCCCATATAACAAAAAAGCGTGGTTGCTCCTTATTGATTTTCTGAAAGGTATACGGGGCAGCCCAGGTTGTATCAAATTCTCTCTTCCCATAATTCTAATGGTATCTGTTCAGTGCACATTTACCTATAAGTATGGCCAACCACTTATAATTCAGTAACTGTAAATGTTTTTTTTTCAAAAATAATCAATTCAAACAGAACGACTCAGAGAAATCTATTTTTTTTTTTTCATTTAATATACTTTCATAGAAATGTTTCTGTTATGTCAAAAAAAAACTATTTTCTTTACGTCACAAGTGTCACGCTCATGCATGAATTCCATAGCTAATATAACATACTGACCCAATGGGTCACGGATAGTCTAGTATATATATATATATATATATATATATATATAAGAAAGTGTGCGATGACACTTCTCAACCAATATACTCAACTAATTTTTTATCTATATACGTGAAATTTTGTATATATAAGATGTGGAAACCTTTTTAATTTGTTTTCATCTGGAAAAAAGGGCTGCTAAGGGATGAAAAAGTGAAAAGTTGGTACGTGGGAGTCATCGGATTTTTATCTGTTTGCTAACTGTTTCATGAATGCGCATGTGTAAATAGTTCACATTACAGTTTCCTTATGTTAAGATTAAGTAGTTTGAAAACACCGTTTAAAGATTGTGTCAAGCTGGTTTAATAGTTATCGTACTTACCTCACTGTCTTTGGTTTCGATCTTAGCTCGAATATTTATTTACTAGATTACCCGTGACCGGTTGGGTCAGTATGTTATATTAGCTATGGAATTAATGTATGCGTGACACTTGTGATGTAAAGAAAATAGTTTTTTGTGACATAACAGAAACATTTCTATGAAAGTATATTAAAATGAAAAAAGAATATAGATAGATTTCTATGAGTCGTTCTGTTTATAATTGTTTATTTTTGAAAAAAAAAAAACCCAGAAAACTTGCAGCTATTGAATTATAAGTGGTTGGCATTACTTCTAGGTAAATGTGCACTGAACAGATACCATAATACTTAGATTTAAATTCAAATTTTGATATATCTTTTAATTTAAATGCGAAAACAAAAAAAATTGGGATGCTGAAAACGTACACAGTAAAACAATGCGTTTTATTGTCGTGTTGATTATTTATTTGTAACGCAAATAAAAAAAAATTTTCAGGGTTATTTATGTTGGTAGTGTAGAATGTATGAA